>NC_137823.1:45974107-46026607 GCF_963921795.1 Nannobrachium achirus
CTAGCCAGCCGCATGCCTTTGTTATAGGTGGCTGTTGCCTTCTTAAAGATCTCTAGATGGACTGTGATTTTATTCTTTCTCCAAGCTCGCTCGGCTCTGCGGCATTCTTTCTTAAGAGAGCGCATTTGATCATTTATCCATGGAGTGGCTTTGGAGTCGTGTTTCTTTTTAGTTTTTATTGGGGCCACAATGTCAAGTACAGACTCTAAATTTACATTAAGTTGTTGAACCATATCGTTCACTGAGGGAGAATTGGGTAAGGGGGGCAGACGTGCCAGATGGTGAGGGAACTCGGCAGCTGCAGATGGGCTGAAAAAGCGTTTTTTTATAGTAATAGATTCTCTTTTTCCTTTTCCTTGATCTGAGATCGCTATGTTAAAGCATACTAAATAGTGGTCAGATAGGTCGGGCTTAGCTATGATACTGACAGTGGAGATATCTAGCCCTTTAGAAATCACCAAGTCAAGGGTGTGGCCTAGGTTGTGGGTTGGCCCTGTAACATGCTGGACAAAATTAAGGGAGTGTAGTAGTTGTAGAAAGTTCATAGCAGTAGTATCTGCAACATTGTCCATATGGAGATTCACGTCACCGGAGATCAGTGTCATGTCGTAGTCAGTGGAACAGATGGATAGAAGGTCTGATATTTCTGTTAGAAATAGGGCTTTGCCGCTCTTTGGAGGGCGATAGATACTAATCATTAAAATAGGGGATTGATTCTCAAGTATAGTGGCCTGGTATTCAAAGGAGAGAAAGGAGCCAAGGGGTAGACACCTAAATTTTAACTTGTCAGAGAAAATGTTAGCTAATCCGCCACCCTTCTTATTACCCTTGCGTACTGATTGTGTGTAACTATGGTTTGGGGGGCACGCAGCGGCTAGAGGGACCGCTCCATCCGTGCCAAGCCATGTCTCGGTTAGGAAAATTATGTCTAGGTTTTCTTCACAAATTATGTCGTTAACAGAGGAGGGCTTGTTCAGAAGCGACCTGATGTTAAATAGGCCTAGTTTTAGTGTGTGGCATTCTGTTAATGCTGGGCTGTGGAAGGGAATGGAAGTTAAATTTGCCATATTGGCAAAACGTCCATGTTTTGCCAATCCATCCATCCACATCCATGGATGGATGGATGTGGATGGATGGATGGATTAGTATACAGTGTTACATGGATGTGGATGGATGGATGGGTGGATGGATGTGGATGGATGGATGGATGTGGATGGATGGATGCATGGATGCATGGATGCATGGATGGATGGATGTGGATGGATGCATGCATGTATGTGGATGGATGGATGCATGGATGGATGTGGATGGATGCATGTATGTGGATGGATGGATGGATGGATGTGGATGGATAGATGGATGTGGATGGATGGATGTGGATGGATGGATGGATGTGGATGGATGGATGGATGGATGGATGGATGGATGGATGGATGCGTGGATGGATGGATGGATGGATGTGGATGGATGGATGGATGGATGGATGGATGGATGTGGATGGATGGATGGATGGATGGATGTGGGTGGATCACTGCTGCAACGTAGCTGTGAGCGCCTGCAAAGCAGGCGCGATCTCTAGATGTGAGCGGCCCGAAGGGCCGCGAACCTCTAGTAACATTCAATGACGGACAAATAATACTATGCAGGAAAATATAGAAAAAACTAAATAAAATAAATGGTATTTACAATAGAAAGGGCAGGGGGAGTTAAGGATAGGCTTTGTCTTTTTTACCAGTTTCGAGTAACAGCCGCCTGTATGTGACATTTCAGAGCGGTTTTAAAGGAGGGTATGGATTTACACTCCTTTAAGGCCTTCGGTTGGGGGTTCCACATTTTTGCAGCATGGCAGGAGAAAGAATTTAACCCATGCCTAATGTGGCAATGCCTAAGTCAGGGGTCTTCAACGTTTTCAGGCCAAGGACCCCTTAGTCGAGAGATAGATGAAGCAGGGACCCCCACAACTTCTTCATAGATTCCATATTGTTTCATTGTTTGACAGCACAATCATCAGTGTATTTTGGATTCATGTCAATTTGTGTTCAGATATTTAACCACTTGAACTGTCAATACTTAATAAACTTGACCTTTCACTCTGTACTTAGTCTGCTCTTTTTCCCCTCTACACCAAATCTCTTAAAATAGCCGATCTACAAGCTCACAAGCTGCGAGGCGTTGTCAGCTTGTAGATCTGCTATTTTTGGCTAAAGTTCTCAGAATATGGACACTATAGGGGTTCAAGTGGTTCATATAAAAAAGGAGAAAAAAGTTTCCATCACACACAGATTTGGAGGACCCCCTGTAGTAACTCTGAGGACGCCCTAGGTGGTATGCACCTAGACCAGTAGGCCAGCGGGTGCCCCCTGACACTCATTTTCATTACTCAAGAGGAAAGTTTGTCGCATTTGGGTCTATTTGTGTCGAAGTGAAATCGCCCAGTAAACTGTGGAAGCCAATTGTAGGCAATTGGTATGGAATATTAAAAGAATCTGTATGATACATGTTCATCACACGACTTCAGGGAGAATGTGTAGCAATTTGTGTGAGGCTTGTGCTTAGGCAGTGTAGTAAAAACTGTGTTTTGAAGAAAATGCAAAATGGCAAATAAATATATATTCTATAAGCAGAAATGGGCCTATACTGGCAATGCACAAACGATTTGGTGCTGATCTTGCTAGCGGTTTGCAAGATTAGCTGGCCCTCCCCCCACACACAGACAAACATTGGTGAAAATATGATTGATCCCCAGCTTTCAGCTCGGCGGGGAGATAAAAAAAAAGGAGGAGAGTGCATTGCATTAATAACACGATTGTATGAATTAATGACTTGTACATAACGTACTTGAATAAACAGACGGCTGCGCATGTATCCAATTTTACTATAGGACCAACACACATTTGTCTGTGCGCTTACGTGCGCATTAGAGTGTAAACGTGTTTGTGTCTATAATGTCTCTCGTTACAGGCAGTTGTGTACTAATGAGATGTAAATGACATTGCGTGTGTGTGTGTGCGTGCGTGTGTGTGTGTGCGTGTGTGTGTGTGTGTGTGTGTGTGTGTGTGTGTGTGTGTGTGTGTGTGTGTGTGTGTGTGTGTGTGTGTGTGTGTGTGTGTGTGTGTGTGTGTGTGTGTGTGTGTGTGTGTGTGTGTGTGTGTGTGTGGGCGGGCGGTGGTGGGGGTCTCGCTGTCTCTCGGTGGGATGCCACTTTACGTTTGAAGTCCTGTTCTGGTGGGACTCGGAGTTGTCATAGTGATGCCCTTATAAGCCCTCCCCCTCCCCTCCTCCTAACTTCTTTCCCTGACACCCCCGTCTCTGGAGAACTGAGGTATTGACAGGCATGTGGAGCCTCATCATCCCTCTCCTCCTCCTCCTCTGTCCTATAATCCTCCCACCCCGCCCCCATGCACCCCCTCACCACACCCCTATCCCTGCATGTCACACTTCTTCTTTGAGGCTATAACCCCCCCATCGCCTATTAGGCCTGTCACAACGATTACATAATCGCCTGATCGCGATTATTTGCCATGATCGCGGTTTGCCTTTTCAAAAACAACGCGATGCGACACGTTGTGAGCAAGTAAGTTGTCAAATATGCCTAAAAGCCAAACAGAAATATAACTAGAAAAGAACATTTCTACGAATTTTTAAGTGTGCCTGCAGCTCGCTAAGTGTGTGCAACCTTGTGTAGCAGTGCTAGCATTAGCATTTATAACATTAGCATTTTTAGCATTAGCATTTGTTAACATTAGCATTTTTAGCATTAGCATTTTTTACATTAGCATTACCATTTTTAGCTTTAGCATTTTTGGAAGTAGCAGTTAGCATTAGCGGTTAGCCGTTGGGACTATAGAGTTTAAGGCGGGGCTTCAGCAATTACAGCTTATTCCTATTAGCTGTCTAAGTACACACAGCGAGTTTCGAGGCGGTACCATGCTGCAAACTGGAGTTATAGCTGTTTAAAGCGCAGCCAATAGGAATACAGAGGGTGCGGGTCTTAATCAATCACAGCTTGTCCCTATTGTCCGGAAAAAGTCCAAAGTCATGTGAGCGTTTTAAAGTTTAGATCACGTTGCTAGGCAAAAGTATGCCAGAGTAATGTGTCACCAAAGTTTCTGTTCCGAGTCCCCCATTCAAAGTCAATGGGGTTTTTGGGCGTCGTTTTTTGAGAATTACGTCGAGTACGAGTTTTAGACATACGCGGTTTCCACCCGACAGCGACGATTATGTTCCCGACGTGGAATGCCAACAACGTAGTTTCAGCCCTGTACCCGCGTGACATTTGGCGATGGCTAACGCTGTGCTTTATTTATATTTAGATGCTTTGCATTTCAAAAGGTGCGCGGTGGTGTTTTTGGAGGTCAAGCGGAGATTGGGGGGGATATAAATATACTGTAAATAGAAATACCTAGGTGCACGTGCAGAAGACGTTTAGTATGCAACCCGCATTCTTGTGTATCTCTGGTTTTGTGTTTGCAGCATGCTGCTTGCCCCTGTGCACGTGTGCATGTCTGTGTGTGCGTGTGTGTGTGTGTGTGTGTGTGTGTGTGTGAGTGTGAGTGTGTGTGTGTGTGTGTGTGTGTGTGTGTGTGTGTGTGTGTGTGTGTGTGTGTGTGTGTGTGTGCGCGCGTGTGCGTGTGTGTGTGCGTGTGCGCGTGCGCGTGTGTGTGTGTGGTGACTTTGGTCCTCACCACAGAGGACAGTGGGCATCGGGTTCAACGTGGCCTGCCAGACGTACCACGCTGTTCCATCTGTTCGGGGTGTGTGTGGTTCTGTCTGTCTGTGTGTGTGTGTGTGTGTGTGTGTGTGTGTGTGTGTGTGTGTGTGTGTGTGTGTGTGTGTGTGTGCGTGTGTGTGTGTGCGCGCGCGCATGTGTGCACGTGCGTTGTGTGTGTAGAAGTGACAGACATGCAGCGTGATCCATGTCACCTCTCTACACCTTTAGCTCTCATCAACCACCCTCACTAGCAAGACACAAGCACACACACACGCACGCATGCACGCACACACACACACACACACACACACACAAACACAGCGAAGAGAGAGAGAGTAAACAAATCCCGGACCACAACATTGCATGCAGTGTTCGACACACACACACACACACACACACACACACACACACACACACACACACACACACACACTCATGTGCGTGCGTGCACGTGTGTGTCGTGGCCTCAGCAGATCCCTTGTCATCGTTGATCATGCTTAGATGTCAATTGATGTGAATCAATTAGAATGGGAGGTCTTTGTGGCTTGAATTCCTGACGGACACCAGTAGCCTACAGGCACTGTGACCTCCACGCCCTCCGCAAGGTCAGCACCCCCCCCCCCCACCCGACCCCCCTCCACCCCATAGCACATCTACTCCTCTCTCTCTCTCTCAACGTGTGGTCTGGGATACCATCAGGGGTCCAAACTGACCCTTGACAAGAATGTCTGCAGAACCCGTGAAGTGCCTTATACCATTGGTTGCCAAACACTGGGTCGGGCGTCCGGGACCCATCTGTGGGTCGCGGACACATTTTTATGGGTCCCTTTAGTTTTTTTGATTTCCTATATATTTTTTGTCATTATCATTTTCAAAAAACATCTTTCCAGAATTAACAGGAAATTCCATGCTTTTTCAAAGTAATTTCATGAATAAATAAGAGAAAAATCAAACACATTCTATAAATGAGAAAGGAAATGGTGAAAATAGCTGTTCTACAATTTCACAACGCATCGATTCGCGCCGGTATTAGATGTAGATCTGCTGTTTTCACTATTTGGGTCCCGGGCAAACGTCTAATTTATCTTTTGGGTCCTAGAGCTAAAAGTTTTGGGAACCACTGCATTACACGGTACGGTACGATCTTTTAAGTCAACGCTGTGTCGGGTGGAAACCTTGCATGTCCAAAAGCATTACTTTTCAGGAAATCTAACGGAATACTTCAGAAACTGTGAAAATATCCCATCTACAAGCTCACATTGACACTATTGTAAGAGGAAGTATTATGCATTGAATGATGAAAAAAACATAAGAAGTTACAGACACACAGGTTTGGCAACAACGTTCTTATTGTTGAAAAGGGCTATTATTACAGGGTCTGTCACTCTTTGAGAGTGCATGGGTCCATTTGGTCCCATTTGTAAAGTAGGCTACATACAGTTTATAGTGTAGTATTTTACAGTGTTTAGACTGGGTGTCCCTCTCTCTCTCTGAGTTACAGAACCGTAAAGGTCCATTTGACGGTCCACTGATGGTCCCCCAGACCCGCAGTTGAGAACCAGTGTCTGAGAGCCCTCCATCATGTGGCCCTAATAATCAATTAAGCCACATGTTGCATTCCTCTGGTGTGAGGTCACGCCAAGCGCTTCCTCAATTTGAGGGGGGTTGGGGGGGCTTGTCTTCCTACTGCTCTCCATGTATGCTCCTTCTTCCCCCTGCTTCTCTCGTGCTCCCATGCATTCGTGCAGGGTTAAAAATGTGTATTTGCGTGCTGAAAATAGCCGATCTACAAGCTCACAACGCGTTGCTGCGACGCATTGTGAGCTTGTAGATCTGCTATTTTCAGCAAACAACCAAGTGTAAAATCAGTCATTACGATGCCATCAAGGCCTGCCAAAATACATTTTAGTTGACTAAATCATACTGTAGATTTAGTCGCCTAAAAACTTATGGTATTACTATTTAGTCGACTAAAATTAGACTAAAACTAAAACTTTTCAGGTGACTAAATTATGACTAAAATTAAATGACATTTTATTCAAAAGACTATGATTAAAACTAAATCAAAGTTTGCTCTCAAAAACACCATTGGCACACATGCTCCTTGGATGCCAATTCAGAACCTCTGCCCCACATTCTTCACATGGGCCTGTTCTAACATGAGGACGATTTTTGTAAAACACATTTTTTGACAGTAGGCCTACTCCTATTCTGTCCAAAAATCACACAATAGTCATGTCATCAACATGGACCTGTCCATTTTCCATCCTGATTGGCTAAGATTGGCTTCCAACTGAAAGCTGGTTACTGCAGAAAATTCCCCACCAGACTCTTTGTTGTTATTCATCACTAAAAGCCAAGGTTTGCACGAAACAAAGACTTAATTAAAATATTAATACTTTGTAGCTCAGCTACAGTAATATCATAACAAATAACTACTCCATGCTATGGATAAGCAAGTTGAATGTACAGGATCGGTGTTGGACAATCCATGTTCAGCTCTAGCCTAAATATCTGTGACAGGGACGTGCTGGCCATTGGGAAAAGCGGGACAACTCCCGAACGGCCGGTTCATTCTTGGCCGGTCCAGGCCGGGCCATTAGGAAAAAATTAAACTGTTTGCACAAAAGTAAAAATTAAACTGTTTGCACAGTAACTAAGTGCAGTAACTAAGTACATGTACTTGAGTACAATTTTGAGTATGGCCCTTACAGGCCAGCGGTTCTCAAACTATGGTCCCGAAGGTGGCCACACACACACGCACACGCACGCGCACGTACATACAGATCCGCGGCCGCCCCTCGAACACACTGAGAGATGCGTGCTCGCATTTTCGTTGCTTTCGCACAAGACACAGTGACTGTGACACAGACACACACAGAACCATGGCAGCTAAAGAGGCTGCATGATCAGTGGGGAATTGTGTTCAATACGAGCCGAGGCGCGGGTGTTTTTTCTTACCCCGGGAACGATACATTACCGGAGCCTTGTGGTTACATATGTACCTTCGTGGAGTTCAAGTTGCAGCAAGTTAAAAGTTGGTGTTTTTTTGGTGTAATTGAGGTCAGGAAACAAAAACATAAAACAAAATAAAAAATTATTTAGATTTTTGGATGTCATGTCCACTTTAAAGCTGTACTGTGGAAGCTGCTCAACTAGTGGTCAGTAGCGGTATTACTTTTTTCTGCCGTTTTTCGCGCGGACCCCGTTCCAGTGGTCGCCGCGACCACCTCCACCTCGCCGATACGCATCCGTAGAGCCGTCTCCCATAATTTTTAGACCATAATTGAGGGAGTAGCAGGCAAGATTCCTTCACCAATGTGAACACACTTGCTGAGGGAAGCTACTTCCTGAAGAGACAGCAAGACTCGCTGTGATTGGCTGGTGGTGTATGATCTGCGCTGTGATTGGCCAGTAGTGTATCATGTGGGAGATGACATCATTTTGCCGGGAAATACAGCCCCTGTCAAGGCTATGTAGAAAACATATAAAGAAAAGGCTTTTGGGTCTGAAATTAACGGAGTGGGTGTTCTAAAACTTTAGCGATTTAATAGTTAGGACAATTTTAAGATTTGTTTTATTAAAGAAGTTACATAGTATAACTTTAACATTCATCCAATCTATAGGGTTTATCACATTTTATCTGAATTATATGAACTTTTACTTCAGCGTGTATCATCGATGATTCAAGGGAATGTGATGTTATCTACTAGTAAGACACCTCAGGGTGACATGTGATCTGGCCAGTGATGTATATGGGACCAGTTACTCATATATGGAGACCCCTGCATGATAGTCAACAATGTTATGTCAAAACATGCCCATATATAGATATTACCAAATATGGGCATTCTCAGATATGTCCTTAATATTGATAATATAGGAATCTCCATACAGTATATGGGCATAAAATGTATGTGTTAATTAGTAAAGCCAAGCAGGGCCTTGGCGAGTTAGGACCTGGGTTTGATGCCTCGGGATCTCCATATATGGGCATAAGGGGTACCCTAACAGGGCATCATCTGGGAATGCCCATACTGTATAATGGACATTTTATTTATTTTATCCTTTATTAATATATATCCATATACATATATGGACTTAATATTAACGTTTTCGGCCTGGGATTGATGACATCAGAAATCTCCATATATGGGCATAAAGGGGATTCTGTTTCTGGGAATGACCATATTTGGACTTTTTATTTTATTTGATCCTTTATTAATAATAATATGTATCCATATAATATACTATATTTTATGCCCATACATGGAGATCCTTATCTGAACCAGCCACACAGATACATGGACAGATCCCTATCTGAACCAGCCAGACAAATATGGGCCATGCCTTTGCCATCTGGCCAGTGATATATATCAATGACATCAGGGATACTGTGATATTACCTGTGATGTCACAGTGACAGTATGAATATATAGGGTTTGATCTTTGATGAGGTGATGTCACATGACATCACTTCCTGTACGGAAATACACGTGACATCACTTCCTGTACTGAAAGACGGACGGACAAGCAACGACATTTCTGATGGTATACTGCGAACCTTGGTCGCAATAAATTAATATATGGAGTTCCCTGATGTCATCAATAGTACATCATAGAACTGACATCAGGTAAATCTCAATTACCATATATGGGCGAACAACAGGCATCAGCTTCATTGATTGGCTAAACCTTCCATAATGTTTGTTTCGCTATTCCCATATAATAATTGTTCGCACGCACATTAAAACTGCATTACTTTACAGGACAAGACCGAAATAATCCCCTGCCAGAGTGTGAAATGTTTCACTGGACCTGTCATCTCGACGGAACACCAAATGGATTAATGCATGCTGCTGTTGTCGTGGACAACAAGCTGTACTCCTTTGGAGGGTACGGCAATGATACACGAAAGAAGAAGAATGACAGGGATCAGATTGATGTTAGAGTCTTCAACACATTGTCTTTACGCTGGATGAAGACCCCAGTGACAACTGGAAGAGGACAATGTCACCTTGAGGTTCCCTCCAGGCGCTGGGGCCACACGGCTGTGTTGATAGAAGATATCAGCTATATCTGGGGAGGACGGCATCCTTCGACAACGGCGTACTCCGACAACATGCTCTATGAATTTAATATGGACGACCACACATGGTGCAAACACAGGGTTTCTGGTACACTTCCAGAGCAGAGGTGTTGTCATTCAGCCTTTGTCGTGGGGAAGGTCATGTATATCCATGGAGGATTCAACAGTCAGCTGACATTCAATGACATCTACAAGTTGGACACCATCACTATGACCTGGTCTTTAATTAACACCAGAGGCACTCCTCCTGTTTCATCAATTAACCCCAACGTGACCACGATCATCGGGACAAAGATGTTTGTGTTTGTGCCCGCCAACAAAATGAGAATGTTTGACATGGAGACCAACCGCTGGCTGTCTTCTGCACAGCATCTTCCAGACAGACGCTTGGGTCCTCATTCCGCCTTTGCCTACAATGGAGAGCTGTACATATTTGGTCGCTACCGTGGCCAGGACCGGAAGCATGACCTATGGAAATACAATCCGGAGACAGTCTGCTGGAAGAAGGTTGAGCTCAAGGGAACAGCCTCAGGCCCGCTGTCGTCTTCGATGTGCTGTTGCATGCTGGGAGATCGTATCATCCTCTTTGATCATCAGGACCTGTACATCTTAGACTTGAGTCCTAGTCTCAAGATCTTATGCAAGCTAGCAGTTATTCAGCACAACCTGGAGCAGTCAGAACTCCCACATGACATCAGGTGGGAACTGGCAGCCATGACTAACCAACAACACAGTGGCGTAGGAATAGGCAGGCGACGCTGCTGCTTTTATTTCCAGTAGTAAGCCTCGATTTCAAAATAAACCATGTTTTGAATGAGCGCTTTACAAATATCAAATAAAAAAAAAGACTCTTGTTTTGAAATGCCCACCGTTTGAGAGAGTTCTATTGGGCCCGTGGTGAAAATTAAACCCTGCATCGGGGCCTGGTGGGGGGTCACTACGCCACTGCAACAGAAAGAGAAGAAAAAATGACAACCAGTGTGGCGTGAGCAGTGCTATTTATGAGTACATTTCATTAAGCGTCATGCGAAGCTTGGCCAATGTAGGATGGGGCTGGACATATACAGTATGTACAAAAAAATAAGAAAAAGATCTAGAAAAAAATCAAACCTCGGTTCGAAGTGAAGCTGTGAATTTTTATTCTATGTGTTCTAGAGCTATGAAATCTGTGTTCTAGATCTATACATTCTGTGTTCTAGATCTATACTTTCTATGTGCTTTAGTTCTATATTTTTATGAATTCTGAATGAATGAATGATTTTATCTGGAGGGCCAAATTGTCATGTGAAGCTTGACCAATCCTCAATTCTGCATGCACGGGACAGGCATGGGACAGACAAAGCCACACCTTGGAAGCGGCTTTCACAGCTTAAAAAATCACACCCGTGGTAACTGAGCGGTGGTTTGGTTAATGTCATTAAGCGTCCCACGAAGCTTGGCCAATGAGTCAAGTGTGGGACATACGTACAAACAGACAAAGCCAGATGTAGGAGCGCTTAGCAACACTCAAAAAATTGGATCCAGGCCAGGACAACGACAATTGCAAAAACATACAACTGAAGAAAATACTACTTAAAAATACATAAATAAATACATGAATAGACCAACATTCACATGGCGGCCATCTTGCCATTAAGTTAATGAAATGCCACCCCGTTGCCACCCTTTGTTTTGAAATGCAAAATGCAAACATGGCGGCCCGGTTAATATGGTCTACGGTGACGAAAAGTCACATGTCAACCTCTCTCCCCATGGCAGCCTACAACTGAACTGTTTCCCTTGTATACTTTGCAAACTTCACCCTTCCATTTCTAATCAACCAACCACAGTAATAGCAATCCACACAAGATGCTCCTCATGTTCTAATCAACACAAACATAACAGGATAAACAGGCACCCGTCAATCAGATTTTCAGGCCGCTCCCCCATAACAGTACAGATAAAAAAGAATCTAAAATAAATAATAAAGAGATTCCAGTCACAACAGAAAGCGCACCTTCTGTGTGACTGGGAATCTGCAAGTTACAAGCATAGCATACAATTCAATATGAATGTGTACTGTTGAACTTAAACCTATGGGGGAAAAAATGTCTGCAAGAGGCTGCTCTGTGACTCTCACTACATACCCCAAACTCTGACCAGAATCATTTTCAGGTGATTTTTGCCTTTGCCGACGCTTTCATTACATTTTCTTGCTGGTTAGTCGAACACCTCCAAGAGCTACTGCACTTTGTGAGAGTGGCTGATGCACCATGGGGGATCCTAAATATCGTAGTTATTTTACACAGTCTCTCGGTATTCATGTGATTTTTATTTGATTTAGATAGATAGATTATTGATCCCACAGTTCAGTTGACATGTCATGATCGTATAGCCTCGTAAACCGACTTTAAACCGGTTTAAACCGTCGTAAACTGGTTTACGAGACTAATGATCGTATGCAATGCTGGCCAAAATCTTGCAGTGCAAGCACCACAAGGTGACGAACACCAAACGAATCCCCTTTTTCAGTGGACATATAATATCTTATACTGTAAGCCTGTGGTCCTCAGAGCTGCCCTCTGTGTGTGCGTGCACGTGCGTGTGTGTCTGTGAGTGGGTCCCATATGATTTACATAAAGCAGCGGAGGGCCGTTATCACACATAGTAATCGCTGTGCTAAATTTAACGCGGCGGATAAGGGGGTGGGGGGGCCGATTCAGGCCCAAATCAAAGGCCTCGTTATCTGCTCGATGCTCGTAATGTAGATTAGGAAACGGCATGGCGATCTGATAAACATTATGGGCTTAAGGAGCAGGGCTGAAAAACATCTGCGCGTCCGTCCATTGCCGGCCGCACAGTAGTTGAGGATATTACATCTAAGAGGATGCTGAGTCTGACCAATAAGGATGCACATTCAAGACGATTGTGTGTGTGTGTGTGTGTGTGTGTGTGTGTGTGTGTGTGTGTGTGTGTGTGTGTGTGTGTGTGTGTGTGTGTGTGTGTGTGTGTGTGTGTGTGTGTGTGTGTGTGTGTGTGTGTGTGTGTGTGTGTGTGTGTGCACGCTTTTATATGCAAGGCACCGACCGGCTCATCAGGAGCATTTAAGGGTTGAGTGTCTTGCTCAAGGACACTTTGACGCAGATCGAACCGGGAACCTTCCAATTTTCAAGCGTTCGTTCAACCTCCTGAACCACTTGTGTGTGTGTGTGCGTGTGTGCGTGCATGCCTGCGTGCGTGTCTAAGACAGCTTCTAGTACAGGGGTCTTCAACAGGGGGTCCGGGACCCCTAGGGGGTCTCAGAGTTACTACAGGGGGTCCTCCAAATCTTCTAATCATTTTTATATTAACAACTTGAACCCTAGTGTCCATATTCTGAGAACTGTAGCCAAAGATAGCAGATCTACAAGCTCATATTGTGAGCTTGTAGATCGGCTATTTCCAGCAAAGAGGTTTGGTGTATAGGGGAAAAAGAGCAGACTAAGTACAGAGGTCAAGGTCAAGTTTATTAGGTAATGATGGCTCAAGTGGTTAAATATCTGAAAACACAATTTGACATGAATCCAAAATACGCTGATGATTGTGCTGTCAAACGATGTTACTATGGAATCTATGAAAAGGTTGTGGGGGGTCCCTGTTTCATCTTTCTCTCAACTAAGGGGTCCTTGGCCTGAACACGTTGAAGACCCCTGTTCTAGTAAGCTCCTGGGTGGTGGAAGGCTTGGCAGTGGGGTGAGGAAACGGCGCGGCGGTTACCTTGGGGACAGATTGTGTTTGAGGGGAGAGAGAGAGAGAGAGAGAGAGGTTGTCTGGGGGTGGGGGGGTGAACGGAGTGCAACAGGAAGACGGATCGCCCGTGGCAACCGGGACTTCCTGTCAGATCCAGGCCAGTAAGTTTGAGCAGGGTGGGGGGGTGGGGGGGTGGGGGGGACTCTTGGGGGAAATGGCTCTGTAATCGCAATAATCAGCGTGATTAGGCTGAGTGCGCTCGCAGAGGCCCAGACCTCAGCCCCGCAGTGTGCCACCCAGGCTGCTGCTGCTGCTGGCCGAACACGTACCCTCCACTCTCACTGCACTGGTTGGATAGATGGATGGATACAGCCTCCACTCTCACTGCACTGCACTAGATGGATGGACAGACATAGTCCCTTCAGCCGATGTTCGCGTTATCCTCCCTTGGGATGGGTCTGTTATCACCCCTGTCATGCCTTGGCCAAGGCTCAGTAGTCGGACTCCCAGCTCCCAGGAGCTGGAAGCTCCGTTGTCGCCCATAGACTTGTCATTACAATGCGCATGTGCCAACGCACGTTCACAGGAATAATGTACTGGTCGCTCCCTGAGTGAGAATCGAACCGGGCCGTCGGATTACCAGTCCCCGTCTGGCTGAGCAAACCAGGCAGCTGGCGGACTTTTTTTTTGCTTGGTTTTACACATAACTGCTCCACAACATCTTGGATCCAACTATTGTACTTTTACTATAATTTATATCTGCAACTGCCTTATGCTCCCTTACTGACTCCCTACTGCCATTTGCTCCCTGCCTCCCTTACTGACTCCCTACTGCCATATAGTGTCTTTTTGAGCGGTGCTCCTGGAAGGAACCAAGCTAAGCCCCAATATCTGGCTTTGTGAGTTTGTCCAAAGTTTATTGTACGCCCAGCGTCCTGCAAAGCTTGGCCTACATCTGGCCTACATCTTTGCACAAAGCGCCCAATTTTGTTTTTCTACATTTTTATCCCACGATTTTGTAACCCATTTTCACCGGTGTCAATTACCTAATGTAATCCTGGGCGCTACACTCCCTCTGCCAACCTGGGGAGACAACGGACTGACCTCACGCTTCCTTCTATGCATGAGGCATCCAAGTCGCTTCTTTTCACCTGACAGGGGGGAGTTTCCCCGGTTGGACGTAGCGGTGTAAGGAACACGTTATTCCAACCAGTTCCTTTCCCCTCCATCAGGCGCCCCGGGCCGGCCAGGGGGAGGCAGTATAGAGAACAGGATTAAAGTTTGTTGTACTCCCAGGATCACATTGGCCAAGCTTCGAGAGGTGCTTAATGAAATTAACTCATACATAGCACCGCTCACTTCACACTGGGTATGATTCTTAATAAGTGGTGAGTGCCATGCGGTTGTGCTGTGCCTCCTGTTTGTGTTGATGAGTTGCATGTTTGTGTTGCCATCAGCTGCAGGCATGGTGTGTTCCAGACTTTTTTTGAGGGCATACTATAATCTATGATCCGCGGCTATTCGTGTGGTCAGGGCAGACGCCAGTGCATAGTGCCTATCAGATACGCTACTTTGAAAGGTTCACGAGGGCAGACGCTTTTTTTTTTTTTAATCTTCACAGCATACGCTGTATACCCATGTTACAGGTAGAACACAGCACTGGCTGCAGGTATTCGTGCAACATGGAGACACTTCTAGAAGCGGCTAGCAGTGCTTGAAAAGGGAAGAGACGGAAAAGTCAAAACCCCTGCCATGGAAATGTAGTGGAAACAGTCTAATGGAGCAGCTGGGTCAGGAGTTGCGCATTGTGACCTTGTTTAGAAAAATTGAGCCAGTGATGTGGGAAAATAGAAGTGGATGGGAACAGGGAACCAATTTGTCGGACGCGCGCTGCCTCGAATACAAATGGCTCCGCCTGGAACAGGAGCCATGTATACATTGTAAAAACAATGTATGAATGTATACATGGGTCAGTCGGCCTTGTATGTCACTTTCCCATTCAGCAGCGGTGACTTGGCCAGATGAAATAAACAAACAAGAACAAAATGAATGTGTGAATAGAGACCCGAACCAGACGTCTAGGACGCCCACAGTGATATGTATTTGCCCCCATGGAACCCCATCTGAAAAGACTGTGTGCCAGCCAGGGATCCTCACAGATTATTCTGAATTATATTATATTTTGAGATCTTTGATTTTCATGAGCTGTATATGCCATTTATTAAATCATAGAAAATATGAAACCTATTATATATATTTTTTTAGATTGATCTGAATATACATATCGTCGTTGTCGGGTGGAAACCTTGTATGTCCAAAACCGTTTGTTTTGTATTTATCATTTAAAAATGATTTAAACTAGTGAAAACGTATAGGTTCCGAACGGAACCATGTTTATTTAATACCGGAGGACAAGGTCCCCCATTGGGATATCAGCGCCATCTGGCGCTGCAACAGAGTAAAACTCATAAGCTCCCGTACGAGAAATATCATTTGTCGGTAGGGCTGTCAATCACAAACGAGGGCACCGCCCCCGAGTGTATATAAGCCCTGCGGGCTATCATAACTTCCTCTAAAGCCGCACCTCTGCGCCCGCAACTAGCGAACCGAGGGGCTTTATTCTGGGGGACCTTGTCCTCCGGTATTAAATAAACATGGTTCCGTTCGGAACCTATACGTTTATTGTCATACCTCCAGACAAGGTCCCCCATTGGGACTCATATACTCCCCGAGAAGTCATGAACCGACAAGACTGTCGTGCACACCGACCACACCCGGAAAGGAGGTCCTGTCAACCGACGTGACCCCTTTCAGGACTGATCCGACCCAGACCCACAGGGCCTGGGCGTGTTCAGACAGAAAAAGACCCTGACAGACCGAGGCCTGCCTTATGCACTAAGGGCAGACACAGGTCCACCTTATAAAATTGCAATAATATAAGGGAAAAACTCAGGGTCCCCCCACGTATTCTAGAGACAGCAACATGCTATCTCAGGAAGGGGAGAGAGAGCCGCCCCACTACATAGTAGGAAGGGCAGCAGCACCCAGAACCGTATGCGCCATAGCAGAAGGCGCAACGTCCAGGTGATAGTAGGTCGCAAAGGTAGACGGCGAAGACCAATTCGCCGCTGCACAAATCTCCTCAATGGAGACACCTTTGGACAAAGCCCAAGAGGTAGACACACCCCTAGTACTGTGGGCCTTAAGTGCTTCCGGCACTTCAGACCCAGACCGGGTGTAAGCCAACCTAATAGCATCCACAAGCCATCTCGACAGAGTGGGTTTGGACACCGCTTTTCGTTGACGGGCATTCATGACCACGAAAAGCTGAGAAGTAGACCTGCTGTCCACCGTCCTATCACAGTAGGCCTTCAGGGCCCTAACTGGACAAAGACAATGAAGACGCCTATCCTCCTCTGATGCAAACGGAGGAGGATGGAAAGCCGTCAAAACAACAGGTTCCTTCGGGACCACTCGGTTCTTAGGAATAAAACTCAAATGAGGTTTAAGAAGAACCTTGGAGTCATTATTGAGAAACCTCATACAATCAGGGCTCACAGAGAGCGCATGAAGGTCGCTCACACGCTTAGCCGTAGACAAGGCAAGCAAAAGAGCTGTTTTGAAACTTAAATGTTTCAAAGAGGTCCTCCCAATCGGTTCAAAAGGTGCCTTGCAAAGGCCCTCAAGAACCACTTGTAGATCCCAAACAGGAAACAAGGCTCTGGTCACAGGTCTCAAATGGTCCACACCATGCATGAACTGGACCACCTCAGGGATTTTAGAAAGGCCTTTGCCTGCCACCCCCAGGTGGCAGGCATCAATAGCCGCTAAATAACCCCTCAGTGTAGAGAACGCCAGACCAAGGTCCAGGCGGTCCTGCAGGAAATCTAACACCTTCTGGGCCGAAGCTATATGAGCCACCACAGGTGGCTCCTGTAGCTCACACCAGTCCAAAAAGGCATTCCATCTTCCATCATACACAGCCCTAGTAGAGGGGGCTCTAGCACTCTGAATAGTGGCTACAACCATCGGTGAGAAGCCTGCTGCAAGCAGGTTCTCCCTCTCACGGGCCAAACCCACAGGTCTAGGCCCCGTGGGTCTGGATGGAAGATCTCGTCCCCTGCCTGGCGCAGCAGATCCCTGAGCAAGGGAAGCCGCCAAGGGGGTTGAGAGAGCAGTGGGGTGATCAGAGACCTCCACACTCCCCTGGATGGTGTCACCAGAAGAACCTCCTGGTTGGAACATCTGATCCTCTCCAGAGTGGGAAGAATCAGTTCCAGGGGTGGAAACGCGTAGAGAAGACCTTGTGGCCATTCGTAAGCAAACGCGTCCATCCCCAGAGGAGAAGGTCCCCTCACTGAAAAGTAAAGGGGGCACTTCGCGTTCTCCTGGGAGGCAAAGAGGTCGACTCGCGGTCGACCGAACCTGGAGAAAATCTGCCTCACCACCGCAGGGTGGAGAGACCAATCCTCGTAACGAGGCTCCCCCCTGGACAACAGATCGGCGCCGCCGTTCTGAAGGCCCGGGACATGGGAGGCTCTGATGGACCTCAACCGAGGCAAGCACCAGAGGATCATCTCGCGCGCCAGCTGATCCAGCGTCCGCGAGGAGAGGCCGCCCTGTTTGTTGAGATAATACAGGGCCGCCGTGTTGTCCGTCCTGACCAGGACATGGCAACCCCGGAGAAATGGTTCGAAATGCTTGAGCGCCAAGTAGATCGCCATTAATTCCAGATAGTTGATGTGGTACTCCAACATGGCCTGGGTCCAAAGACCCCTGGCTGAGCGCCCCTCGTGGGTGGCGCCCCACCCCGAGCGGCTGGCGTCTGTGGTGATCACCTTGCGTGACACCACTTCGCCCATGGAGACCCCACTTGTCAACAACGCCTGGTCCCTCCATGGGACCAGAGCGTCCATGCAGACCTGGCTGACTGTCACCTTCCTGTACCCTTGCAGGGAAGGAATCCTGAGCGCCAGTGACCACCGCTGGAAAGGTCTCATATGAAACCTGCCCAGACGCAGAAGTTGCACTGCTGAAGCCATCAGCCCAGTCAACTTCATGCACTCCTTGTACCTGACCACCTGGTTCAGTCGGAAGGAGCCCAGACAAGCCAGAAACCTGTCCACCCTCTCCGGGGAGAGGCGAGCGGACATGGTGGCCGAGTCCAGAGATATTCCTATAAAGGAAATCTGCTGGGAGGGTAACAACATACTTTTGCCAAAGTTGACGTTGAAACCCAAGGCCTTCAGGTGTGACAACACCAGATTGGTATGGCGCGCCGCTTCTGAGCAGGAGGCGGCGGAAATCATCCAATCGTCTATGTAGTTCGCCAGCCTGACTCCCTGATGCCTCAGTGGAGCAATGGCTGCCTCGGTCACTTTCACGAAAACCCGAGGGCTCAGAGAAAGACCGAAAGGGAGGACCGTGTACTCGTACAGGCGCCCCTCGAAGGCGAACCGCAGGAACTTCCTGTGTGGGGGATAAATGAGGACGTGCTGATAAGCGTCCTTCAGGTCCACTGAACAGTGGAAATCCCCCTGTCTCACTGATTTCATCAGTGACTCTGACGTCAACATCCTGAATTTGAACTTTTTCAAGTGCTTGTTCAGAGCACGTAAGTCCATAATCGGACGCAGCCCCCCTCCTTTTTTCTGAACCAGAAAATAACGGCTCCAGAAGCCTAAACGGCTCTGGTCGCGTGATAACTCCACTATAGCGCCCTTGCGCAATAGTGAGCTTATCTCCTCCCTCAAGGCATCGGCCTTCAAGCCGCGGGCTCGAGTATAAATAACCTTGCTGGATAGGGAGGGTTTTTTCGCGAACTGTAGTCTGTAACCCCGCGTCACCGTCCGAAACACCCAGTGATTCGGATTGCAACGTTTCCATTGCTCTGCACACTGTGCTAACGTGTTGCTGAGCAACGGAGAAGCCTTGGGGTTGTACCGCCTGAGCGGAACTACTGGGCCGGGAGGGAAAGGTTCCATATCCGGGCACGTATCCGTATCCGCTAGACACCGAGCCGGAAGGCGCGGAGTCACCGGCGGAAAGAGCGTTTCCGTTTCCGGTACGCTTATTTCCGTATCCGGTGGGGGACGAACACGTGACCTCCGGGCCGGAAGGCGCGGAGTCACCGGCGGAAAGAGCGTTTCCGTTTCCGGTACGCTTATTTCCGTATCCGGTGGGGGACGAACACGTGACCTCCAAGAAGCCTCGCTTGTTAATAATACATGCGACACACAACGTGGAGCCCGGGGGACAGGGTTCATCGCATAAGTAACATAATCCCCGGCTCGGGGAATTGTATTTACGTTTATAACCTGTGCTAAGGCCTTTATATGCTTCCTTGCGGGAAGACGAGGCCGACCCTGGGTGATATGTGTTGGCTTCTTCCCTGACGCTAAGACCAAACTCCTGTCCTGAACTAGAGTCGGCATAACAGTGCCGCTCGGTGGAGACAGAGGGGTATTGCACACTAGAGAGACTATACCACTGTGAATAGGAATTAGCTTGTCTGGGAACATTTTGCAAAGAGAAATATTCTGCTTGTAACCTGTCTGCATGACTGGAGGAAGCGATATTATCTGAGTGGAAAGAAATTCCAGCCTGGACTTCTCTACACTGGTTAAATTCATGCAAAATGGGGTCGTCTGTAGTAAAGCAGGTGGGTTTGAAATAAACAGGCATTGTTTCATCAACACACTTTTTATTACAGGCACTGGAGGAGAGCACAGAGGAGGAATAAACATTGATTTCTTGGCATGAGAAACATAGTTTGTATTGTCCAAACGTCTGCGCTTGCAAGGGGGGGTCCCCTGAAATTTCAGGGGGACCCCGCCAGAGTCCAGTGTCACTTTCGCGGCGGCTTCCCACGGGCTTTGTGGGAGCTGGCCGGTATCCCGTGCCTGGGAGGGTGGCGGGATTGAGAGCGGGCCTGAGCCCCCGCTGCAGTGCGAGGGGGTCCCGCGGAGGAAGAAGAGGGGGTCCTAGGGGGATTGTTCTGTTTCCCCTGCTTGGAGGAAGAGCGCCCCCTGTCAGCCTGACCAGGGGCCTTGCTCCGTCCCTGTCTCTTTTCCTTTCTGGGTACCTGGGGGTCCGTCGTGGCTCCCAGGAGCTCCAGAGTGATCTTCTTATCCGCCACCTCCTGGCGGAGAAGCTCCAGTCCACCGCCCATGAGGAAGGTAGGGTGGCCGGGGAGGTCTTGCAGGATCTTCCCGGTCTCCTCTCCAGAACTGCCAGGACACTGTACCTTGTCTAGCCACCTGGCACGTTCCGCCTGGATGCAATAATCCATGCCATGTCCAAGCCACTCGATCGCGTGGACATTCAAGTCCATCAGCATGCGCAGCGACTTGTCCATTTCCTCCACCAACACGTCAGGCACCTCCCGCATCTCGCTGAGGAGGCGCCTGGTGGAGGAAAGCAGCAGCTGGGTGGCGTTCATCGTCCTGGCTGCCAGCGCGGACGATCTGTAAGAGTTCCTCACCCTTGAAGACTGCTTGTCGTCAAAGGGGATGGCAAACCCAGGAGGCTTCTTACCCACGGCCAGATTGAGGGGAGGCCGGCCTCCAGGACCGGTCCGCTCATGGTTGGGCTTGAGGCTCCCTACCAGGGACTGGGCCATCAGCTTGTCCATGGGAGGGCACAAGGGGATTCCCGCCTTCTCTGAGTCGCGGTAATCGACCAGGAAGGGGAGCTTGGGGGGGTCCTTGTGTGTAGTCCAGGTTGAATGCAGGGCCTCTGCAAAGCCTGGGACTAGTGGTAGCTTTTCCATCCGACGCGGGGGAGAGGACTCCAAATCCTGGCCCAGGAGAGGAATCCTAGCCCGTGGTCCGAGTGGCGCATCTCCGAGTGGCAGCTCCAGGCCACAACGGATGGCGGCGCGTTCCAGCACCGAGAGCTCGTCCATGGGGATGGAGTCTGGGTCTTGCGCCGCTGCCCCTCTCGCCCCAGCCGGCATGGAAGGGGGGAGAGAGGCAGAAGGGGCTTGGGAGGACGCGGCGGAGGTGGAAGCCTCGGCATGAGGAACCACCCTGGCCGCGCCTCCGCCCTGTCCGGAGGGGAAAGAGGACTCGTCCTCCTCCGAGTACTCACCCTCCGTGTCCAACTCCTCCATGTCGTAGTCCTCTAGCTCCGGTTCGTCTCCGTCGCTAGCATGCCAGGAGACGGGGCTAGGTGGCCGCATAGCCCGTAGCTGGGGGACGGAGAAGGAGAGAGGAATGTCCCCGACGACTAGAGGGTGGAATTCCTTGGGGGGGACGATCCACGTTGTAGCTGGCGGAGAAACAACGTGGGCGGTCTTGCATGTTCTCTTCTTGGGCACGGCACCAGTCGAGCCCGTCGGAGAAACAGCAGTGGAAACAGGGGCCGCAGACCCGCTAGCAACGGGGCTACCGAAGCTAGCAGAGGGCGAGGCCGCTGGAGGCCTAACCACGTGGCGAGAAGCAGCGCTGTGGCGTACAGCGCTGTCCGGCACACGAGGAGAGGTGTCTGGGAGGGTTCCGGCGGAGACCGTGGTGTGAAGGCCGTAGCCTGCGGCAGCGATCTCGCATCGTGCCTCGAGGGCTGGAACATCGTACTGGAGGCATTCAGCACAGTTCACCCCCGTGGCCGGGGCCGGAGGGGACAGAGAGGCCAAGGCGTGTCCTACCCCCATGCAGACAATGCAGAACGGATGTGTATCTTCATTGGCGATGAGGCCTTTGCAGCTGGGAAGGCCGCACTTCTTCGGTACCCTAGCTAGCAGGCTGCTAACTGTAGGTCGACGAGCTGCCATCGTGAGCTAACCGAAGCTAAGCGAAGCTAAGCTAAGGCAGGGAGACACGTGGCAGAACGTACAGAGAAGAAGTAAAGACTCAAAGCGAAAGTGAAGAAAAGAGACCGAACTGTTAGGAAGAATAGAATTAGAACGTACAGGAGAATAATCTCTAAAGGCCAGTGGCCGACTTTCCTAGTCAACGCTTAGGCTAAACTTTAAAGAAAATTATACTTATATGGCTGAGTTCGCGACACTAGTTGCAGGTAAGCAGAGGTGCGGAAGAGGAAGTTATGATAGCCCGCAGGGCTTATATACACTCGGGGGCGGTGCCCTCGTTTGTGATTGACAGCCCTACCGACAAATGATATTTCTCGTACGGGAGCTTATGAGTTTTACTCTGTTGCAGCGCCAGATGGCGCTGATATCCCAATGGGGGACCTTGTCTGGAGGTATGACAATAAACAGTCGATCTACAAGCACACAACGCCTCGCGGTGCGAGGCCTTGTATGATGAAGCAAGGCTTTGCTTTGCGAAAAAATGTACAAATCTGAAACTTGGAGATACAAGGTTTCTGCCCGACAGTGACGATATGCTGTATGTACATATAATGTGACAAAAAGAGCCTATTCTATTCTATTGACTCGAGGCGTTGTGTGCTTGTAGATCGACTGTTTTCACTACTTTTGTGCGACGGCCTTGTATGATGAAGCAAGGCTTTGCTTTGCGAAAAAATGTACAAATCTGAAACTTGGAGATACGAGGTTTCTGCCCGACAGTGACGATATGCTGTATGTACATATAATGTGACAAAAAGAGCCTATTCTATTCTATTGACCCGTGGAGGTCCCTGGACCCCACTCTAAGAACCACTGGCCTGAACAGTGCACAGTTAAGAGAGAGACTCGTCTCATCAAGGGTCACACGATGGAAACTCACTGCACTGATCACTTTGTCCAGCAACAGTATGACTCATGTTGAAGTGACCTTGAACATGACACGTGGCGCTCACCTACTCACTAACTTCAAAAGCCCTTACAGCAGGGATCCCTGGTAGGCCACGAGGGTATTGTATAAGTGGGCCCCCAAATAATTGCCAAAGCACTAAGATTTTAATGATAACCTCTTGAACCCTAGGGGTAAGGCTGTCACAATTATTACATAATCGTCTAATCGTGATTATTTGACATTATCGCAATTATTTTGTCATAATCGTCATAATCGTGAATGTTGAAAAATGTCCGAAATAGTGGAAATAGCAGATGTACAAGCTCACAACGTGTTGCATCGCGACGCGTTGTGAGCTTGTAGATCGGCTATTTCCACTATCAAAGTTATTTTTTAAGTAGTAAGTTGTCAAATATGTCAGTAATTTCTTTGTATATTTAGGTTATGTGTCATATCTACCATGTACAACTTCAAAGCCTAAAAGCCAAACAGAAATGTAATTATCAACGACAAAAACACAATTAAATCGTTAATCGCCAATTATTTGAGTGACAATTAATCGTCATGTAAAATGTCATATCATGACAGCCCTACCTAGGGGGGTCCAGGGGAAAAATCCGCCTAAAATGTATGACCAAATTGGAACAGTTGTGGGCACAAAACTACAATAATTGTGGCTACACTTGACCCACCAAATGTCAGCTAACCCCCGAAATAAAGTGTAAAACATGATCACATTTCACTTACCAAATTGTCCTGCTGTGATCACTTATCTCGGAAAAGATGATTGAAAAAGACTTCTGCCGGAGAATTTGCATTCTGAATAGTGAATGAGCCTTAAGACAATGCGATGCGTTGTGAGCTTGTAGATCGGCTATTATCAAATACAACCTAAACCTAGGTATAAAATAGGGCTAAAGTGGTTACTGTATGTTTTGTATTATAATTTATAACTGCAAAATAACTAGTGACTAAAGCTGTCAAATAAATGAAGTGGAGTACAAGTACAATATTTGGATCAGAGATGTAGTGGAGTAGAAGTAAAAGCATTGGAAATTGGAAATACTCAAGTAAAATACAAAAATACCTCCAAATTGTACTTAAGTACATAAGTAAATGTCAGTTAACACCACTGCAAGGGAGTGAGGGACACTTCATAGTAGTACGTCGTACGTAGTAGCCTACCAATGCTACCTGCGGTCATTGACCGGGTGATTTATCAGTGAGCCAGCGTTTGCTCGCGGCTCAGATCTCTTTTGTGTCTCTACACAGGCTGTCAGTCAGAATGCCGGCACTTCCTGTTTACCTGTCCTCCCTGACCTCCTACCTCAGACTGGCCAGCAGCTCCGGGCTCAGTGGCGTCAGTTCAGCAAAAAGCTAAGGTATGGCAACATAACTGGTGTCTTGCACGCGCGCATGATGAATTTATTTTAAAGATGGTGTGCCATGATTTTTTACATGATGATCAGATATTATGATTGAACTAGGAGGTAGATCTTTTCAAAAAAAGGGTACAGAAAGTGTTCCAATTAAGTTTTTATGTGGCCACACCCACCAGTTCATTAAGTATGCCTGGCTGGTGGTACCCAGCTCAAGTTAGCCACACACACAGTGTTGGGTGAATGGTAAAAGGGGAGGGGATGATTATATGATGTCATTAAATCTGTGTTTTGACTCAGAGGCTTTCAGCTTTCAGGAAGTAATCAAAAATGCAAATTTGCACATTATAACTACACCTGGAGGTCTATTAGAGTAATGTTACTGTAACTCCATCGACACATACAAAACAGAAAAATGACAAAACTATGGCACCTCTTTGAGAAGTACATTTTATTTTTTTTCCCCTGTAGCCAAGGTATGGCAGGTGCCATACCTTTGCCATACCCAATTGACGCCTCTGTCCGGGCTGCCCCGGCCCGGGGACATGCACTTTACACACAGCACAGCTTCAAAGTTAAGGCAAAGGTTTACCCAGGGCTGAGCTTCCACAGGCTGCCCCGTTCACCAGGGGCTGTGTGTTCACAGATAAGGACGGATGCTTCCAGACGTGATGCACATAACACACTGAGAGGGAGAGACAGGCAGACGGACAGTGGTGGATTGAAGTAACTAAGTACATTTACTTAAGTGCTGTACTTAATTACAATCTTGAGGTATTTGTACTTCACTTGAGTATTTCCAATTTCCCAGTATACTTTTACTTCGACTCCACAACATCTTGGATGGATCCAACTATTGTACTTTTACTCCACTACATTTATTTGAACACTTTAGTTACTAGTTACTTTGCAGATATAAACAAGAACTGTAATCTGTCGACGTACCAACTTGCGTCTGTTGCACAAGTAGGCCATCTGTATTATGATCACCACTGTCATCACCAGGAATAGCCTACTGGTCCCTCATGAGTGATGTTGCCAGAAATGCTGGTCCCTGATTGGGCTACGGTCTTAAAAAAAGAGAGGACACCGACATACATACATACACAGCCAATCACAGTACTTGCACGCTCTGCTTGCGCAAGTAACTAGAACTGCACTCTGTCGAGGTGCCAACTTGAACTTGCGCATTGTGCAGAAGTAGGCCAAGTATGGCCTATGAGTGCAACATGAGGTGTGCTCACCACTGGTATCACTTCTAGCGATGCCAGTGACATCACTACTGGCATCACCAGGAATGCTGGTCCATCATTGGCTGTTAATGATGATGTTGCCACAAATGCTGGTCCCGATTGGGCTATGGGTTTAAACACAAAGGACACCGACGCTGCAAGACACACATACCCAGGCGTTTCAAATCTTTGTGTGATAGAAACTTCTTTTCTCCTTTTTTATATTCATGCACTTGAACCCTAGTGTCCATATTCTAAGAACTTTAGCCAAAAATAGCCAATATACAAGCTCACAACACCTCGCAACGTTGTGAGCGGCAAAGAGGTTTGGTGTAGAGGGTAAAAAGAGCAGATTAAGTACAGAGTGAAACGTCGTCAAGTTTATTAAGTATTGACGGTTCAAGTGGTTAAATATCTGAAAACACAAATTGACATGAATCCAAAATCCAGTTATATGGAATGAGAATGTTGTGGGGGTCCCTGCTTCATCTCTTTATCTCAACTAAGAGGTCCTTGGCCTGAAAACGTTGAAACCCCCTGTACTAAAGGCATAATGAAGATAAAAGTAAGGTAGGCGCAAGAGGCAGGTCCAGAAACTCACTTTCTTCTCTTTTGTAAATAAATACTGTACAGTATATTTTTGCATGCTGAAGAAACAACGGCACATGGAAACATCACAACTACGCACCCATGCTGGTCGCTGCTCGCTGGGTCTTACTGTATGGCCTCCATGCAGCACAGAGGGCTTTATATTGGTACCAGAGCGCTGACCGGCATGTGAACCAAGAGGGGAACATAATGGCTGTTCTGTTCCTGCCATCTCTCAATGTAATGGTACTGTAAACCAACAGCATGCGCCCCCCCCAGAGCCACATTGCCTCGCCGCCCTGGTATTTCTACAACAAATTAGAGAGGCAAGCTTAAATATTGGGCCGTCTGTCAGCATGATGGGTGAAAGGAAGAGAGAGGGCAATTTAAGTCTAATGTATTTCAATTAGCGGCTAACTTTTTAAAAGAGGAAAAGGCGGGGGGGGGGGGGGGGGGGGGGGGGGGGGGGCGGGGACTTCCGCCTGGAGAAGTCATGTCCAAACTTGGGTCTGCTGCAGTGGTCTGCTGCGCGTGTGCGTGTGTGCGTGTGTGCGTGTGTGTGTTTGTGCGTGCGTGCGTGTGTGCGTGTGTGCGTGTGTGCGTGTTGGGGGTCTCTAACTATAAACAAGGGGATGCCTTGTGGCTATTAGCAAATGAGCAGTAAAATATTCCCTGGATGAGGATGGTGATGAGGAGGATGATGATGATGATGCACTCGACAGGACGTTTGAATTTGATTGGTTCCTCTCTGTGACCGGGTCCAGGCGCACACAGGAAGTGGTTGTTTGTTCCAGGCAGCGCTGTTTCCTGTCTGACACTGTGCGTGTGTGTGTATGTGCACAATTTCCAGTGCCACAATCAGGGCAGGCGTGCGTGTGTGTGTGTGTGTGTGTGTGCGTGCCTCAGACAGTGAGCGGTTCAAAGTGCCGCTCCTCCTTCAGCAGGACGGATGCGTCTCACAGCCAAGGATGAGATCATCACCTCACCGGACTTCCTCCCCACGCAGGAAGTGCAGGCGCAGCTGAGAGGGAAAGGGCTCTTCCTCTGATGCCCCCCCGCCCTCCCCCCCTGCCTCCCACTCCCACTCCCACTCTAACACCATCCTCCTCCATGATCCGTGTTTTGTCTCACAAACTGAGATAAAGTCTTTTCCATCCTCTCTCTCTCTCTCTCTCAACTCTATAGAGCATCGCAGCCGGAAGTGGTTTACTGGTCCCACTAAAACAATCTCCCATTCATTTTCCCCATAGACTTTTACAAAAAAATATTTATAACAATTATGTTAAGCCTAGAACCAAGCCATCCAGGATTGCAGTGAATCATGAAACCATAAAACCTTGATTTAATATTACATTATTTGATATACTACATTTAACAACCACCCTTTGTTTAGCGATTTTCAAAATGTTCTTTTCATAGAAACAAAGGTTTTATGGTCATGATTCACTGCAATCCTGGATGGCTTGGTTCTTGGCTTAACATAATTGTTATAAATATTTTTGTGAAGTCTATGAGGAAAATGAACGGGATATTTTTTATGGGACCAGTAAACCACGCCCACTGCAATGCTCTATTTAAGTATTGCTATTACACTTATGAGCGTCGTTGACTGTCTGACACTTTATGTATAGCCTATATTCTTCTTTCTCTTTTTTTTGTACCTTGCTCTTTTACTGTGTACACTGTACATTTTTTAACTTTTGTAACTTTGTAAATAACCTTAAACTGCTGTGCTGCCTCCGGGCGACTGATTTTCCCCCCTTGGGATAATAAAGGTATCTATCTATCTAACTCTGAGAATGTACAAATGTAACCAAATGGACCCTTGGTTACATTTGTACATTCTCAGAGTTACAAATGGATAAAATGACCTTGATGATTTCAATCAAAATCACTGTGTAACTCTCTCTCTCTCTCTCTCTCTCTCTCTCTCTCTCTCTCTCTCTCTCTCTCTCTCTCTCTCTCTCTCTCCCTCTGACAGAGCAGGAAGTGGAGCCTGCTGTGTTTACGTAACGCCGCGGCCACCCAGCGGCCCTCTGGGAAACGGGAATCCCCGGGCCTTCGTGTCCCCTCACTCATGAAGTGGACATCCATCACACCATTGACACGGTCTGTGTGTGTGTGTGTGTGTGTGTGTGTGTGTGTGTGTGTGTGTGTGTGTGTGTGTGTGTGTGTGTGTGTGTGTGTGTGTGTGTGTGTGTGTGTGTGTGTGTGTGTGTGTGTGTGTGTGTGTGTGTGTGCGCGTGTGTGTGTATTTGACTGTTCATGTATGGATGTATGTGTGCATGTATTGTCTGTGCTCGTCTTGCATGCGGGAGCGAGACCGTACAGATTGGGTCCATTTGGCCAACTCTGTACGCTCTCATTAAATGAACACTCAAGATTTGACTGTGTAGTCCTTGAGATGCTCTTTGCCCTTCTTCTGCCTTATAACCACATAACCCTGCCGTCCACAGTTTGGGCACGTTTTGGTATGTTTCAAAATCTGTCGCAGTTGTCAGGGGCGTGCAGAGAATATTAGAGAGGCAGGGGCTGGAATTTCTAAAAGGGTCTTTGGTTGAAAATATCGAAGATAGTAGACCTCCTATTTTTGGTGCATGATACCACACTGAACTAAGCATAATCAAGTGAATACTGGAGATGTGGTGCAACGGCATGGATTTCTATACATAGAGGGCAATTCTTTCACCATAAGATGCGGCATTCAAGTTCAGGATAGTTTGGACAAGGCAATTCTATTGAATGCTGCCTTCAGGTATGGCATGGAAAGAGGGCATTTGCATTTCTTTCACCATAGTAAAAACAGCATTCATGGTTTGGAGAGGGCACTTTTTACTGACAGATAAAAGGGCAGGGGCTCAAGCCCCCTTTGATGTCTATGTGTGCATGTGCTTGGCAGTTGTTGACACAAATGGTTGCCTGACTGCCCTGTGGCAAGTAAATAAAACGTCCTGGCAAGTGAACGACCGAGGGAGTGCTGTACCCGACCGGTATGTCAAGTCATCGGATCACCGGTTGTCCAGAACCGCCGATCCGACCACTATGACTTGCATCTTTCCCGACTTACAGTACATCGTTTTTGAGTACTACTGTATATGGAAATTATAAACCTTACTTCAGTGTAGAATGGAATTCCCACAAGGAGAGTGAAATGAAACAATGCATTTATTATACAGAAAAACAAGAGCTCTTGGAGTCTGCAACATGCAAATGCATCTCTCTCTCAGCTAAGGGGTCCTTGGCCTGAAAACGTTGAAGACCCCTGCTATAGACAGATTATGCTGACACTGTTAAGATTAACATCTGCCGTCAAGTCTTTTAGTTACATTGCTGTGGAAAATGGCAAACTAGCATAGACTAAGATTGACAAATACACAAACACAAATAACCTGGGTAAAAATAGCAGTGCAGAGATTGTAAGTCAGATATTTTCGCTATTTGTAGCACAATGAAGTATGTATGTATATATAAATATATATATATATATATAAATATATATATAGGGTTCAAGTGGATGAGATTGGAAGCTGCTGTTGGACATGATCCCGTTCAAGAGTTCCTGTCATGTTCCTCTCTCTCTCTCTCTCTCTCTCTCTCTCTCTCTCTCTCTCTCTCTGTCTCTCTCTCTCTCTCTCTCTCTCTCTCTCTCTCTCTCTCTCTCTCTCTCTCTCTCTCTCTCTCTCTCTCTCTTTGAAAGACACTTAGTATCTGTCTGTCTGTCTGCACATGATTCTAATAGTGTGGCTTTGGCGCTGGTTGCAGACTGGATGTGAATGCCACTGGTGATGGATATCACACAGTGTGTGTGTGTGTGTGTGTGTGTGTGTGTGTGTGTGTGTGTGTGTGTGTGTGTGTGTGTGTGTGTGTGTGTGTGTGTGTGTGTGTGTGTGTGTGTGTGTGTGTGTGTGTGTGTGTGTGTGTGTGTGTGTGTGTGTGTGCGCGTGTGTGATGAGGCTCATGAGGCTCATGTGACTGGGTGAGGGTACACAGAGAGAGGGTCTCTCAGTCTGATGCCCCCCACCCCCACCCCCCCGGAAGACTCCCCGAAGGCCTATTATGGAATGAATGAAAACTTATGAGTGTGTGCCTGTGTGCTTGTGTTTTAATGTCTGCTGCTTGTGTGTGTGTGTGTGTGTGTGTGTGTGTGTGTGTGTGTGTGTGTGTGTGTGTGTGTGTGTGTGCGTGTGCGTGCGTGCGTGTGTGTGTGCGTCCATGCGTCTGTGCGTGTGTGTGATGGTCTGTTAACTCGTTACCTGTGCGTGCGCGCGCGTCCTTGTGACCTTGTAATCGTGCCACACTGCGACCTTGTATATCTGCTATTTTTGAAAACTCTTGAAAGTGTTTGAAAAACCTTGAATAATTTAGACATTTTTAACACAAATCTGCGGCCAAATACTTTAAATTTCAGGGGGTTCTTGGCACGAAAAAGTTAAAGAACTACTGATGTAGAAATCGTCACTGTCGGGCAGAACACGTTTTTTCTGTAAAGTAAAGCCCTGCTCCATCACACTCCATCAACTCTTAGTGCTCATTAGGGTGGGGGGTGGGGGGGTGTCCCCAGTTCAAATATGATCATTTTGGGGGTCGCGGCCTGAAAAGGTTGAGAACCTCAGGCCTAAAGTACAGTGATTGTGCTTTGGTGGCGTGGCTGGTGGCCACGTGGAAGGTTCTGGAGCTCTGGTAGGAGGACCCAGATGGAAAATGTTGGAAATTATCGTACAGGAGGCTTAAAATGATCTAAAATGATCGTGTTTGAAAGAAAACTATCGTACACAGCCAAGAAAGAGAATTCACGTGTGTAAACGTGTGACTTCTTGGACCTTACTCAAACTAGTAAGACGCCTCAGGGCGACATGCGAGGTTGCACCAATTCTTGGCTATCTGAAATAAAAGCCTAAAACTGGACTGGAAAGACACGACCAGTGTTTTTTAATGCCTCCAAGTACAGATCTAGGGTCAGATTGACTGATTTCCTGGCTTATTTTGAGAAGCCAAATGGGATCCCCAATCAGCAGCCAGGGAATTTAGTAAATTCACGCTCTTTTTTTTTGTGATATGACGAAATTATTCATTTTATTGATCGTACAGGGGGTCAAATTTATCGTACAAATACGATAATTATGGTACATCTGGCAACACTGGGAGGACCTGACACTGGGAGGTCAGAGAGTACAAGCAGCAGACAGCTGGAGCAGCACTGGGAGCCTGCAGCCTGCACCATGAATACTGTCGTTTATTACAGTCATCTCACACACACACACACACACACACACACACACACACACACACACACACATAGACGCAGGCCATCAGATCCTTATCTAAAGGATACATTGTTCGGGGGCCACTTGAAAAGCACCTCACAGGATGTGGGCCGCCGAACGTGTTTGTGCGGGCGTGTGTGTGTCTGTGTGTGTGTGTGCGTGCGTGCGCGCGCATGCGTGCGTGCCTGAGATAAGGAGAAAAAAGTGATAGCCACCTTTCGTCTCTTGTTTGTGTGTGTGTGTGAGAGAGAGCTCATGTGGCGCTCGTGTGTGTAATACGTGTGTGTTTGAACCTCTGCGAGGTGTCGGAGCTGTCATAATGTTTACAGGAGGCTGACCTAGCTTTCATAAGACTGTGTGTGTTTGTGTGTGCGTGTGTGTGTGTGTGTGTGTTTGCGTGCGTGCGCGCACGCACGTGTGCGTATCACTACCAAAACTGTGAGGTCTCTCATGTAAACAAAGGGGAGCCTCGGTGCAAAGGCTCACTTGTAGCATCAGCTGTGGTTGGTTTACGCTTCCTTAAGTCTTTGCGTCGCCATCACGGCCTTAATTAAAGATTTATAGAGCCTCCCAAAAATAGGTCCCCGAGGCTAATAACATGAATGCAAACATTTATATGCCTAATGAGCTGTAATATACAGTATATATATATAATCATGAGTGTACATCAGATGACATCTGGACAGCTAAGTCAGCTTTCTTGTGGGATGTTGGAGATGAGGATGTTGCCGAAATGTAGCGCTGTTGTTGGGTAGAAAACCTCTTATCTCCATATTTAAACTTTTTGTGTTGTTTTTTTTCATAGGTTTTTGCCCCACTTGATTATACTAACTACAGTAGTAAATTATCCAAAATAGTGGCATGAAAGTGACTCGTTTTGTGCTTATCGATCTGCTATTTTTGCTATTTAATTTGAATCCTGGAAAGTAGCCGTTTTGGACTTATGAGGTTTCCACCTGACGGATATTAAATTATGTGTGAAGACAGTCTTTCTTGTCACATGGAGGACAGATGAGAATTATGTTCTAATTAAACCCTTGAAATTGAACATTGTGTTCAAATAAAGATTGGTTAAGCTTTTTTTGTTTTCTGATTTATTTTTAGAGGCATGCAGGACATGCAAGGAAGCCGAACAAAAATACGTTTTACTCTTATGTATCTACACAAGATGTAACAATAAAGCACAACCTAACCTTATGAATCTTGATTTAAGGGAATCGAACTCCACAGTATTCTACATACTAGTAAGACTTCTCAGGGCGACATGCGACCTCGCCCTAGTAAGGTCCAATTCTTGACCATTTGGCCATTTGGCCAATTCTTGGCCATTTGGCCAGTGATGTATATCGGACCAGTTACCCATATACTGTATGATATTGGATACCCCTGCATGATAGTCAACAATGTTATGTCAAAACATGCCCATATATGGGTATTACCAAATATGGGCATTCCCAGATATGTCCTTAATATTGATGACATTGGGACAGGGATCTCCATATATGGGCATGAAACGTATGTTAATTAGTAAAACCAAGCAGGGCCATGGCGAGTTAGGGCCTGGGTTTGATGCCTGGGGATCTCCATATATGGGCATAAGGAGGTACCCTAACAGGGCATCATCTGGGAATGCCCACACTGTATATGGACTTAAGATTCGTACACCCATTAAGGGTCCATTTGGACCCCTGGTCGTCCCTGAACCTGAAGTTTAGAGCCTGCATTGCAGCAATGCCCTGCTGCCATTGGTGTAAAGTAACTAAAATTACATTTACTTACTCCACTACATCTCGGATCCAAATATTGTACTTTTACTCCACTACAATTATTTGAAAACTTTAGTTACTAGTTAATTACATTGTAGATTTAGATTATGACTATAAAACATACATTAACCACTTCAGCCCTATATACATTTCGGCCATTTGAAAATACGCGACGCTTATAGATCTGCTATTTTCAAAAGATTATATATAATGAGTACTTTCTACTTTTGGCACTTTAAGTACATTTTGATTCCAACACTTTTGTAACTTTTACTCGAGTACATTTTTAATTCCGGACTTTTACTTGCGACAGAGTATTTCTTTCTACATTGCAGTATTGATACTTTCACTTTGTGAGCATACTTTCTCCACCACTGAGGGCATTGCATGATGAGGCGGCTCGACCGCAGGGATGGGGAGCCGTGCCAAGGCGTGATGAGTGGTCTGAGTCTGGATCCTGTTCGTCTTCATCCATACCATGCTTACTGCTGTGTTGTGGTCTCATCCCCGCGGTGGAGGTCTATAAATAAAATAAAGAGGGCCTGTTTAAACCCTATAGGGACATTCTGCCAGAAATGGACACGATCTGTCCTGCATGGGGTGGTGAATAGAACTGAAAAAAGACAAAGGATGGGCTACGTATCTAGACGAAATAATCAAATCCAAAATACTGACCATGATACTGGTCAGTATCATGTCAGTATCATATCATGTAAGTATCATATGTCAGTATCATGATCAGTATCATGGTCAGTATAATATGAGTTACATAAGTATATATAAGTTACATGGTTAGTACCTATTCAGAATTGCTTTCCCCAGCTAATTAGAATGTAATCTCCCTCTAGTCTTAGCTTTTGTTTTAATCTTGCTCATTAGACTAACTTTTGTTCTCTCTCTTTCTTAATAAAATTGTTTTTTGTTTTGTTCTGTAAAGCGACTTTGAGTACCATGAAAAGTGGTATATAAGTCTGATGTATTATTATTATTATCATCATCACGTCAGTATCATGTCATTATCACGGTCAGTATCATGTCGGTATCATGTCAGTATCATGGTCAGTATCATGTCAGTATCATGGTCAGTATCATGTCAGTATCATGGTCAGTATCATGTCAGTATCATGTCAGTATCATGGTCAGTATCATGTCAGTATCATGTCAGTATCATGGTCAGTATCATGTCAGTATCATGGTCAGTATCATGGTCAGTATCATGTCAGCATCATATCAGCATCATATCAGCATCATGTCAGTCATGGTCAGCATCATGTCAGGATCATTGTAGTACTTATTTTTCACTTATGGAAGGTGTGTGTGCGTGCGTGTGTGTGGATGGAAGGTGTGTGTGGGGGGAGGGGAGGGGTGGTGATGGAGCTGGTGATGGTGGTGGTGGTGGTATTAGGGCCAGCTGTTGTGTGTTAGATTGTGGACACAGTAATGAAGGGCGAGTTCAAGCTGGAGAAAAGAAGCTTCGCTTGCATTTTCATCTCATGTTACATGAGTATGTGCTATACAGATCAGTGGTTCCCAAACAATGGGTCCGGACCCATTTCATGTTTGGATCACAGGCCCATTTTCATGGGTCAAGAGTACATTTTCTTACATTTTCTCTGTTAGTCTTGTAAGTACCACAAACAAATAATGAATAGAAAACAATATAGGGAAACCATAAATCTTCAAGGGAAGCCAAGGCTAAAACAACAAATAAAAACTTCCTACAAACTACATCAACCCCCAAACATATATAACCATCTAACCTCCCTAACTAAACAAAAACAGGGGAATTAAAGGAAATGGCAGCACACCCCTAACAAGCAATTCCCTTGTCTTCACCTTAAGCACGAAGCGGGCAATATGGCATACACACACACACACACACAGCCTACAGACACAGCAAACATGAGTGAATGTTCGCAACAAAAAGGAAGGATTCAGAGCATGGAGATGACAGATGGCAAAAGGACTGAAGGGAAGTTCTTCTCAGGCTTTTATACTGGCTGGTTGATTGAGGAATGAGACCCCAGGTGTGCCCAGACTCCATGCCACTCTGCCAATCTCCACTCTACCCTCCACCATCTACCCCTCACCATGGGGCACTGAAACACTGAATAGTGCTGCATCGAACACACGCTGCGGACCCATCCAATCTACAATTTAGCAGACGCTCTTTATCCAGAGAGACTTAAAGTAAGCAAGGTAAACCTTTAAGAAATTGCGAGCTCATAATGTGTCATGTTCGAGACCCAAATCTTTTGGGTCGCGAGCTGAAAAGGTCCTGCGTTGTTATGTGTGTGGAGGTATTTGTTGACATTGGGACCCAGGACTTGATGACATGTCCCGTCTCCAGTAACAACCCACCAAACACACCAACAGCACATCAGTCCCAATGTCATTTTTGTCCAATAAAAGGTTCAATCAATCAATCAAACTCAGCAAAATGTGTGGTCTACTCAAAAAATAGCCAAACTACAAGCTTATAACACGCCACAATGCAATGCGTTGTGAGCTTGCAGATCGGCTATTATTGTCAAAACATTTTGAAAAATCCTAACATTTTGATTTTTCACCCATGTTATGGGGGTCCCTGAGACATAATCCTTTTCTGTGGCCAAATACGTATGCATTTGGGGGTTCTGTACACAAAAAAACATGGAGGACCCCCTTCAAAAAGCAGATGATGCATCTTCAAGGAGTTTATTGCGACCGCCAGGTCGCAGTTACTATCAAAACCTCCACCGGCTGTTAGTCAGTCAGTCACACGTCACGTCACACTTTTGCCATACTCATATCTCTGCCACCGTTGCCAATATCCATGCCAAACTGCACACACACTCCTTGGCTGCCAAACCATAACATCCACCTCATTTCTCACATGGCCATTTTTGGACACTGCTCCTGCAGATTTTGCCCTAAAATCACACAAAGCGGTACACAGTATCTCTAAAGTCATGTCATCAACATGGATCTGTCCCATTTCCCATATTCCCTTCTGATTGGCTACCATTGTCTTCTAAAGTTTGTGTATGTGACCTGATGGTCGCTTATCTCCCGATTTGGGGAGTCTTACTGGTCCTTTTGGGGTCTGCTCATTGTTCCGCCGGTCCGTTTTTCCGAGTAGCGTCGGCAGGTTAGTTACTCGTCACAGTTACTGAGGTTAGGTTTAGGGTTAGGGTTAGTTTTAGTGTCTGCATACCGGCCCGTCGGCATATTGATTCGGACCCGGTCCATTTTTTAGATAAATAAAGAAATGTTTGTGGTGGACCATTATGATCATAATCATCATCATCATCAATCCCTTGGATCTCCACGTTTCCCCCCCTCTCTCTCTCTCTCTGTCTCTCTCTCTCTCTCTCTCTCTCTCTCTCTCTCTCTCTCTCTCTCTTTCTCATGGGAACTGGGCTGCCTCTCAATGAGCCGCCTGCTTCACCTCTCAGCGCTGGCCGCTCCGGGGTTAACTCCAAGGGGTCAGGGGTCGCAGGATCACAGGCTCCACAATGCCACAGATTGTTGATTGTTGATGCTAAGGCAGAGAGGAGGGGGAGGTGTGTGTTTGTGTGTGCGCGCGCACGTAAATGCTGCGTGCGTGCGTGTGTGTGTGTGTACGCATGTGGGGTTACGTTTGCCAGTAGGTGTGCATGCACGTGTGTGTGTGTGTGTGTGTGTGTGCGTGCGTGCGTGCGTGCGTGCATGCGTGTGAAGGACGAACCTGATTGGTCGGACCACCATGGCAGATGAATCCTGATGGACTGCAGGACCCTCTAAGCTCCTGTTGATGGGGATTTGGAGGCCTGTCTTTGAGGGGGGGAAATTCAATTTCCTCCCCCCCTGCTCGCGCCGCGCACTGTTTGGATAGCTTGGCCCGCGATGGGAGAGAGAGAGAGAGAGGGTGGGTGACACTCCAGATTACCCCATGCACTCCGACCAGAGGCCGCTGAGAAAGTGGAGTCCGCTCCGCGCCGCATGCCGCGATGACTCAACGCGGCAGGAATGTCGTCGGTCCGTCTTTCAGATCAGTCTGTATGTCTGTCAGTCCGTTCACTTGAGAGGGTGTGTGTGTGCGTGTGTGTGTGTGTGTGTACGTGTGCACGTGCGCTCTACAATGAGCCTGTATAATGTAAAGTCCTGTTAATGTAACCACATGCATGAACCCAGTGCATTCTGAGGCAAACAGTCAAGGAGATTTGGTGTAGAGCAGGGGTCTTCAACTTTTTCAGGCCAAGGACCCTTAGTTGAGAGAGAGATGAAGCAGGGGCTCACAACGATCACAACGCATTTCATAGATTCCATAGTTTCATTGTTTGACAGCACAATCGTCAGTGCACTGTATTTTGGATTCATTCATTCAATTTGTGTTTTCAGATATTTACTTGAACCGTCAATACTTAATAAAATTGATCTTTCACTCGGTACTTAGTCAGCTTTCCCCTCTACACCAAACCACTTTGCCAAAAATAGCCCGATCTACAGGCTCACAACGCCTCACAGCACGGGGCGTTGTGAGCTTGTAGATCTGCTATTTTTGGCTAAAGTTCTCTGAATATGGATGCTATAGCGTTCAAGTGGTTAATATAAAAAAGGAGAAAAAAAGTTTTTATCATTCAAAGATTTAGATTTGGAGGGCCCCCTGTAGTAACTCTGAGGACCCCCTAGGGGTCCCGGACAAGAGGCATAGTGTAGAGGGAAAAGGAGCAGACCAAGTAATAGAGGAATAATACCATGCGCTCACCCCAAAACACAGTCGCCTCAGGCGTCAACAGTCTCTGCCTGGTATTCCTAAACGTAACCTCTGTAAACTATGCCTAAACGGTTAAACCTAACCCTATTCATAATCTTCACCTCAGTAAAACTGTGCCTAACCCTAAACTTATTTCTAACCTTTTCCTCAGTAAAAAACAAATACGAGAATACAAGAACCGCCCCCCCACCGATCGGTCGACGTGAGGTCGGCGGAAAGAAATGACGGCGAGAGTGTTTAAAGGCCAGTCCACACCAATACAACTGGGATAATGAACGCCTTTTCCAATGCGTTCCGTTGCCGTGTTTCTCATTGATGGAACGTGATCAATATTCATGTTTAGGCTGTCCGTGAGGTCAGAGACCAAAGTCTCTCAAAGGCTTTTCCGTGGACTGTTTGCTTTGTGCCACATACTTATCTCAGGTTAGGGAACCCCATTTAGACTGCTTTTATTGGGAAGGTTATTGGAGCTCTCTCCTGATGGATTTATCATGCACAGCCTGTAGTTAGTAGCAGGGGTGGGAGCATGATCGCTTGTAGCTGTTTCCCCAAGGTCGATGTGATCACACTGTGCCAGACAGTGGAAACCCCTGGCAAAGGGAAGAAACCTGACAACAAATAATGCTGAAAATTGTAACTTTTATATATATATTTTTTTCTGGTAGATGAACTCCCTCCTTATAGCGTCACACAAAAGCATCAAAAGTAGCTGATCCACAAGCTCGTCGATCTGCTACTTTTGCTATTTATATTATTTTTCTTTCTTTAAAATATTTTTTATCCCACGGTTTTTGCAACCCATTTTTCTCACCCGGTGACTACCTAACCTGTAGTCCTAGTTTCCGCTCTCCCCCTGCCGCACCAGGGGACATTGGGGAGCACCCGGCTGGCTAGGGGGAGGTAGTATAGAAACCAGGACTACTGCATGTTTTTCTGTGAGGGCCTATGCCCAAGGAGACACGGGGAGAACATGCAAACTCACCACAGAAAGGCCCTATTGCCAACGCGGGTGGAGGAAACCACAGATATAAAGAGCTAGATGCCTCGTTCGCCTCTGCAGTTAATTGGAGCGATGTGCAAAAGTTCTAGTCAGGACTTCCTGAAAAAACTAAGGGAACGCTGTCAGTCAAAGTGACTAGTGGCCAATCACAGCGTGTCTTTTCCGTGACTTACCCAAGGACCACAATTCAATTCAACAGAGCCAGTTCCGATGTTGTGCTGCTCAGCTGTTCTTATAGGCTGCATACGTAAAGACCAGCCCCCACCTGCCTCTGATTGGCTTACCGAGTCCCGTATATGTGACGCACGCGGAAGCAATGAACACGGAAGCGACGAAGATTCCCTTAGTTGCTCAATGCATACGCCCCCAAGCCGAAGGAGGCGTCTACCTTTCTATGTCTGTGGAGGAAACCCCCCAGCGCCAACAGCTTCCCCCGGCGGGAATCGAACCCAGGACCTTCTAGCTGTGAGGCGAAGTGCTAACCACTGCACCACCGTGCCCCTTGCTATTTATTTTCTTGAAGTAATATTTTTAGGACAGTGGTTCCCAAACGTTTTTGCTCGAGACCCAAAAGAGAATTTTGATGTCTCCCTGTGAACCCGTGAAAACAGCAGATCCAAGGAAAAGGAACTGGTTGGAATAACGTCTTCCTTCCTCACGCTATGTCCAGCCGGGGAAACTACCCCCTGTCAGGTGAGAAGAAGCGGCTCCTCATGTATAGAAGGAAGCATGAGGTCAGTCCGTTGCTCTCCCCAGGCAGAGGGAGTGTAGCACCCAGGATTACATATAGACAATTGACACCGGGTGAAAAACATGGGTTACGAAAATCGTGGGATAAAAAAGCGGGGAGTCTCTCTCTCTCCCTCTCTCTCTCCCACTCTCTCTCCCTTTCTCTCTCTACAATATTTGGATCCGAGATGTCGTGGAGTAGAAGTAAAAGCATTGAAAATAGGAAATACTTCAGTAATACTTAAGTACCTCAAAATTGTACTTAAGTACAGCACTTGAGTAAATGTACTTAGTTACTTTACACCACTGCTCAGTGTGCTGCTGACACCCTACCATACAGGGACGTGCAAAGAATGTTAGGGAGGCAGGGGCTGACATTTCTAAAAGGGCCTTTTGGTGAAAATATTGAAAATAGCAGACCTCCAATCTGACAACGTGTCGCGACACGTTGTGAGCTTGGAGGTCGGCTATTTTCAGTTCTTGATACCACACTGCATAATCAAGTGAATAATGGCATGGATTTCTACACAGAGAGGAATCTTTTTTCAACATAAGATGCTGCATTCAAGTACAGGAGAGTTTGGACAAGACTATTCTCTCGAATGCTGCCTTCAGGTATGGCATGGAAAGAGGGCATTTGCATTTCTTTCACCACAGTAAAAATTGTATTCATGGTCTGGAGAGGGCACTTTTTACAGAAGGATAAAAGGGCAGGAGCTCAAGCCCCCTTTGATGTCTATGTGTGTAACGGAGGTGATCCGAACCTCCCCCCCCGTTTTCGAACCCGGGTCTCCCACGTGAAAGTCCAAAATCTTAACCATCACTCCAAAGGGACATCCCTATGGAACGAGAGCAGATAATAGACTTTTGAGGCTTCAGGCTGGGGCTGCAACTCTCTCCGCCACACTCACCCCCCTTTGACCTCCTCCTACGGGGAAGCCCGGATTCGGGTCACGGCACCAATGTAGCGGAGGTGATCCGAACCTCCCCACCCGGTTTCGAACCCGGGTCTCCCGCGTGAAAGTCCAATATCTTAACCATGACTCCAAAGGGACATCCCTATGGAACGAGAGCAGATACTAGACTTTTGAGGCTTCAGGCTGGGGCTGCGACTCTCTCCGCCACATGTGTGCATGTGCCTGCTACCATACACACTAGTTCAAACTTCAGACCTTGTCAACGTGTGGGCTGAGGCCAACTGGTGGGCCTCCAGGGTATTGCAAGTGGGCCCCCGAATATTTGACAAAAACACCAAGATTTGTATGATGAACATTAATATGTATTTTTTAAATGTCATGTTTTTGTTTTTTACCCGAAAAAGCTGTGAAAGTCTTAATTGTGACACTGATACTGATGAATACTAACTTAAGGTATACACTTTAGCTCCATTGATCCAAGGCGCTTTATACAGAGATTGAATTCACCATTCAATTGATTGATCTCTTTTACAATAGTGGGTCCTGATCCACAAAAGGTTGAGAACCTGCACAGCATTAGTTCACACACACACGCGGACACACACACACACACACACACACACACACACACACACACACACACACGCACACACACACGCACACGCACACGCACACGCACATGCACATGCACATGCACACACCTACAACCTGTTCACTTTATACGTGTGAATGGCAAAGGATATTTAATGAAACAACATGCATCACCTGTGCATATTGGCCTGTCTTTATGTTATGTATTACACACGCACACACACACACACACACGCACACGCACACACACACACACACACACACGCACACGCACACGCACACGCACATGCACACGCACATGCACACACCTACAACCTGTTCACTTTATACGTGTGAATGGCAAAGGATATTTAATGAAACAACATGCATCACCTGTGCATATTGGCCTGTCTTTATGTTATGTATTACACACGCACACACACACACACACACACACGCGCACACACACACACACACACACACACACACACACACACACACACACACACACACACACACACACACACACACACACACACACACACACACACACACACGCACACAGAGCTATCACGCAGCAGTAATTAAGACACCCACACATGTACCCATGAAACTATGCATACAAGAGGAATGCATGAATGCACACCCACTCACACGAGTGCACACACATACACGCGCGCACCCACTCACGCACGCACACGCACAGACGCACGCGCGCGTGGTTCCACCTCATCAGGAATGTCAATTAACCTCGACGTTGTTTGCGCTATTGTTGTTTGTTTGGTTTGTTTAAGAGGCGCGGATAGGGATCAGCGAAGTGACGGTGTGTGGCGTGGAGGTGCATTATGGGACGCCGCGGCCGGCCCTCTCTCTCTCTCCTCGTTACTCTCAGCTGTCTCCCACTCACCTAGCCGTAAAATGGAGGAATGTCTTTAAAGCCTCGTCCGGTTTTACTGGAGCGCTGACCACTTCATCACACACAGATGTGTGGCGCGCGCGCGTGTGCGTGTGTGTGCGTGTGTGTGTGCGTGTGTGTGTGCGTGTGTGTGTGTGTGTGTGTGTGTGTGTGTGTGTGTGTGTGTGTGTGTGCTTGTGTGTGTGTGTGAGTGAGTGTGCGCGCGCGTGCGTCTGTATCACTAAACTTGTGAGGACCAAATGTCCACAGGAGTATAGAAGAATTTGACAAATAGACTCTGAGGCCCCTTTTCCACCAAAAGAACTTTGGTTCTAGAACTGGTTCCGTTCTTGGAACTTTCATGCTTTCACAGAACCAGCAGCCTTTTTTTCTTTTCTTTTTTTTTTGGTTCCAGTTCCGAACCAACTTTTAGGGTTCTGATTCTGAACGAATTCATTTTCAGTGGAAACACTGAATATTAATACAAACACTTCAATATTAGGCAGGGAAAAAAAGAACTGAACCGGTTCAACCCCGGTGGAAAAGGGGCCTGAGAGGACCGTTTCTTCTGGTCGTCACGAGATAAATGCTTGTTTCATGGTTAAAAGATCTTTTTAGAGTTCGGTTTACAATTAGTAAAAAGATTCGGGGTCGGGTTTAGTATTCGGATTAGACACTTTAGTTTAGAGGTTAGGTTTTGGGGTCGGGGTTCGATATCTCCCCCTTTGAATGCGTAGTTGTGCCGAGATGGCCGCGCAGCCGGAATATAGCCGATCTACAAGCTCACAACGTGTCGCGCTGCGACACGTTGTGAGCTTGTAGTTCTGCTATTTTTCGGCTTTGGAATGGCGGCTAAAATGCTGGAAGATTGTCAAAATAGCATTCATAAAATTCGCCTCCTAAAATGTTGATGTACTCACAGGTATAGTAATACAAACGTGTGTGTGTGTGTGTGTGTGTGTGTGTGTGTGCGCGTGTGCGTGCGCGTGTACGCGTGCGTCCTTTCAGGGGTCTCACAGCGTTATTGTTCTTTGAAATCCTCTTGATGGAGAAGTGCATTCCCAGAGGGCCTCCATTTACCGCGAGAACAGGAGGAGAATGTAGACAGAAACGGTAAGGCAGTGAAAGAGATCAAACACACGCAATGCAGGCTCTAATGAACAACCTTCTCACACGCACGCACGCACGCACGCACACCAGGAGGATTCAAATCAGTCATAGAAGAATTTGTCACTAATTTCTTTACTTTGTCACTAATTTCTTTACTTCGGTTCCCGAAGGGTTCCCAGTTCGAATCCGGGCTCCCCCTGAGTTAATGTCGAAGAGTCCTTGAGCAAGACTCTGAACCCCTAGTTGCACCCGGTGAGTAGGTTGGTGCCTTGCATGGTTTCCTCCGCCACCGGTGTATGTGAATGTGTGCGTGAATGGGTAAATGTAATGCACAATCTATGTAAAGTGCCTTGTATAAAAGCGCTATATAAATGCACCATTTTCTTTTTTATTAATTTTTTTACTTAAGTAAAAGTAACAATGCTGTGAAACAGTGGTGCGTAAATGCGCACCGGTTTATTTCCTGTTGACCAAGGGTCATCCATGGCTCTGTGCAGGCTCCTTTTTCCCATACACCACATCTATTCACCGTAAATAGCCCATCACTACTCGCTCTGTCCGTCCGTCCGTCCGTCCGTCCGTCCGTCCGTCCGTCCGTCCGTCCGTCCGTCCGTCTTCTCTCTCTGTCCAATCCAGTTCATCCTGTTTGTCAGAGGCCCTTATACTTCTGCTGTGTTGTTGCAAAGTCCAGTCAACACAACAAGTACCCAGGAGCTATACAGAGAATTCGTAGCTAAATGCTGTATAATTGTGGAATAGATTAAACTTGTGGTTGTGGTCGTTTTTGCATCCCTTGCAGGAATTAGTTTGCACCGCTCACTTTGTACAGATGCGATTTTTCCCACCAATTAAGTTCCCACCTGATGTTGTGTGGGAGTCCCGACCGCCTCAGACCATAACGAATGAACACTACTTTGCATAATGTTTTCAAACTAGGACTTAAGTCTAAGATGCACAGATCACCTGTTCTTCCTGTAAAGATGATACGATGTCCCACCGTGCAACAGCACATACTAGTAGTCATCCCATTGGGGCCTTTTCCCTTGAGCTCAACCTTCTTCCAGGAGAAGGTCTGTGGATTGAATTTCCACAGACCTTTAAAATCCACATTCCATTTGTTGCCACCAAATATGTACAGCTCTCCATTGTAGGCAAAGGCTGAATGACGCTGGCGTCCTTCTGGACCAAGCTTTGCAGAAGGTGTGTTCTTCTGCCAGCAGTTGGTCTCTGTGTCAAACACTCTGATGCGGTCCTTCCAGGCCCAAAAGACCTCCAAACCCCCCCAGGCCCCCCAGCCCCCAAATACAAACATCTTTGTCCCAATGATGGTGGCGGAGTGATCTGGCGGTGGAGAGCCTCTGATGTTAATTAAAGACCAGACCATTGTCGTGGTGTCCAACCTGTAGATGCCATTGGTGTATCTATTCAGCTTGATGCTTCCTCCATGGACATACATGATCTTCCCCAAGACACAGGCTGAGTGGCCGGCCCTCGTCTCCGGAACAGATCCAGAAGTCCTGGGCTTGAACCATCTGTGGGTGTTGACATCAAATGCATAAAGCACGTTGTAGTATCCTTCAAACACACCGTAGGATCTTTCTTCTTTCTTCTTTGAACATCCACCCCAGAGGTAGACGGTTTCTTCTACCAGCACAGCAGTGTATCCCCAGCGCATGGAAGGAGCCTCAAGATGATCTTCTCTTCCAGGTGTTGCCGATGGTAACTTCTTCCAGCCTAAAGACACAGTGTTGAAGACGTGAACCTCAATCTGATCCGTGTCCTTATAGTCCCTGTCTCCTCCAAAGGAGCACACTTGGTGTCCCACCGCTACAGAAACACGATGGTAACTATGTCCACCTCCTCTGCGATGCACCGTCCAGCAAAACATCTCTCCCAGAAGGAATACAGACTGAACGACTTTACTTGAGTTTGCTGTTTAAAGTGTTTGTGAGCACGCCACCAGTTATATTGTTCAGTGGGCCAAACATCACAAAAGGTTTGACCAATCCACAAAGCCGATGGAATAGTCTAGCCAATCAAGGAGGCTGATGCCATAGCAACGCTACGGCGAAGGCAGATGACAACGGCAACCGGAAATGATCAGTGCTCGATAGATCAACATGCCGCCGTAGAAGCCGTCTGTACTACGTCAGAAGGTCCCTTTCCATGTTGCGCCTAAAACGTCTTCTCCATTGACACGTCGCCATGAGAACCAAAGCGTTCAGTGAATGAGTTGGGACCCCGTCGCCGACTGCTCTTTGCTTAACTCATTCTGTGCCAGATGACGGTTTTGACGTTTTTTTTTCCAATAGCCCTGTGTGCCAATGACGGTTTATGACGTTTTTTGTGTTTTTTATATAGAAAAAAAAACATTTTTATTTTTTTATTTTTTTTAAGATGTCAAAATGACCTGAGATCAGAGAGATGCTTTTCTCTGTTTGTGTGTTCGCTCCCTCGTTTAGCTGATTGAGAAAATGTGTGTTCATGTGTGTCCATTCTAGTGGATGGACACTTTTTTCCATTCAAACAGCTCTATCTCTGGAAAATTATTTAAAAAAAATCATTTTTTTCATTGCATAGTAAAGAAAAACATACAAAATCCTGGCACAGCTACCTTGGAGCCATTTTGGCATCTGGCACAGAATGAGTTAATGATTTGGACCGCAACGGCGATTGCATCATAGCAGCCGTAGTCCCGGTAGTAGAAACAGGCTCCTTAAATTCCCCACTATCCTGGTGACAGTATCCTGGTAAGTATTTCACATAGTATTTTTTAAGCGGTGAAAGCCGCTTCCAATGAGTGGCTTTGTGTGTCCCACGCCCATATATGGTCATTTCAGTCCAGAATGAACAGGTTTTTTCAAAAACAAAATGTGTGTTTCATGTCCATATATGGTCATTCCAGTCCAGAATGAACAGGTTTTATCTGTCCCGTACGTCCAGAATATCAGTCCAGAATGAATAGGGTTTTTCAAAAACAAAATGTGTGTCCCATGTTCATATATGGTCATATCAGTCCAGAATGAACAGGTTGTATCTGTCCCGTCCGTCCGTCCGTCCGTCCGTCCGTCCGTCCGTCCGTCCGTCCGTCCGTCCATCCGTCCGTCCGTCCGTACGTATGAGTGTAGTGTCCATCCCGGTCTGATGATTGGATACTTTGAGGATTGGTCAAGCTTCACATGACAATTCGGCCCTCCAGATAAAATCATGAATTCATTCAGAATATAAAGAAGGGGAGTTCCGACAAGATGGCGACCGAGTAGGACGCGTTTGTTGAGCTCTGTGGAGGTGCATAGTTTTCACATTTTTTAAGCCCATTTTTTACTGCCTTTATAGTTCTTTTGAGACTTTAAACGCCCAAAACACTGGTGAGCGTCTGTTTTTGCAGTTGTTTCGTGTTTCATGCCGAATACGATTAACACGAGGTCGAGGAGTACCAGGTCTCCGACCGCAAACGCTGACAATATGGCCGGCGCAATGCAGGGCGACGCTGACGCTCCGGTTACAAAGAGCATGCTGCGCGAGGTCCTCAAGGAATCACTGAAAGAGTTTATGGATGGTTTTATTCAACCCATGATGCTTGGCTTGGAGAAGAAATTACTGAAGAAGATTGATGACTTCGGAAAGGAGCTGCGTCCTGCAGTCGCCACGCTGAACACGACCGTGGCTGAACATGGGGAGGCCATTGAGAACTTTGGTTCCTCCATGGACAGTTTGCAGATGTGTATCACTGAATTGGAGAGAAGATGTGCTAATCTGGAGGAGAAGCTCGTCATAGCAGAAGACCGGAGTCGTAGGAACAACATAAGAGTGATTGGGATCTCTCCTGGGCTAGAAAAGGCTGACCCAGTGGCCTTTATCCAGTCTTTTTTGCAGAAAACATTCCCCGACGAGTTTCCCGACTCCCCCCCGGAGGTGGATCGTGCTCATCGGACCGGCAATCCACGTTCTGATAAGCCAAGGGCTTTCCTGGCAAGGATCCATTTTTTCCGGGTAAAGGAACGCATACTCCAGCTCTCCAGGAAAGCAGGCCAACTGACATACAATGGCAAAAAGGTGTATATTTTCCCCGACTGGTCTGCTGAAACATCAAAGAGAAGGGCAGCTTTCGGGCCAGTAAAGGAATTCCTACGTTCCATCACCGCGGAAGGAGTTAAATACGGAATAAGGCACCCGAGCAAATTCTGGTTAACCGTGGATGAGGCGACTTCTACTTTCAACTCACCCAAGGAAGCTATGGCCTTTTGCAAGGATAAGTTCAAGACTCCAGGTGCTGCGGACGAGACTCTAGCTACGCAGGATGATGAGACGACAGTTACAGAGAACTAACTTTTACCAGGGACACTTTTGCTTTCGTGATCGCGTGCTTTCAAACACATTCTGCCGATGTGATATCCTTTTGCCTTTAATGGACTGTTGGTAAGCTGGCTGGGACTTTGGAGATGACTTTTACGCAGCGTCTTTCTTTCCTCACTCTCTCCTCCTCCTCCTCCCCAAAGGGTGAGTTGTTAATGTAAGCCTACTTATTGTTTTGAACTCATCATCTGACTTGACGTTGTGTTTTCAAGTGTTTCGTTTCATAATACCTATTTTATTTGTATTGAAGAATAAGATATATTTTATTTTTTAACAAGATCTGTAAGCAGATGGGTGTTACTCGTTTTAATTTAGGTTACCGCAAGGAGAGGGGATTTAGGGCTGCTAAAGCTATAAGCATAATTCACTGTCTTTTTTGTTTGAATATAATGGACATTGTTCTTGTTATTATTGTATTCCTTTTCTTTGCTCTTATTGAGCGTTGTGCTGCTTATCATATAGGTCTAGAGGGTTTTATCTCTCTCTGTTAAGCTTTGTCTAACGTGTTCCGTGTCGCGGTGCGGAGCCTGCTCTCTCTCTCGTCTTCCCTCTATGTCTCTCTATCTATCTCGGCTTTCCCCCTCTCTCTCTCTCTCTCTCTCTCTCTCTCTCTCTCTCTCTCTCTCTCTCTCTCTCTCTATGGCTCTCTCTCTCACTGTGTGTGTGTGTGTGTGTCTCTCTCTCTCTCTCTCTCTCTCTCTCTCTCTCTCCCTTTCTGTTAGGTAATGGCGGCTATGTTGGTTGTTAGTTTATGGTTCGTATATGCCTCCTAAAACGCTACTTTCTCGGGTAGGAGGGCGAGACTGGGCTTTGGCCTTTGTATTGAGTAATGTAGCCTACTGTTTAAGGTGAAACAGATATAAATAATATGGTCTAAATTGTGAAGGCTCCGCGGTTCCAGAGACCACTCGCTCTCCCGCCCTTTCTCTATGTCTCTCTACCTATCTCTGCTTCTCCTCTCTCTCTCTCTCTCCCTGGCTCATTGACTCGTTCTTTTTTTCCTTTTTTTTTCTAATCTCAATAGCTGGCGGATGTACGATCTCGTGGCGCGTTGGCTCTACGTGCTTGTGGATCCGTTGTCTGGGGGGGGGGGGGGGGGTAGTTATTTACCTACTTTACTTGTTGTCTTCTAAAATGTTAATTTCTTGATGGGGGGAGAGGGGAGCTCTGTATTGGGATATTTATTTTGTAGTCGTGATTGGGTAGGTTCACTGTTTGAAGTATGGTAGTTTACTGTTTAAGACGGAAACAGACTTAACTAATATGATTGACATTTATCTAAGTTTGCACTGGCCTTTTGGGCATGTACAGGGAGCTGTATATGGCGCAGTATGCATTATGTGTGCTGTGTTGTATATGGTTTCCTGATCATACATAACTGTGTTTTATGTAAATACTTATGTATACAGACTTTTCTTTTCTTTCCTTTTTTTTCCTTCTAATTAGTAATTGTGGTTTGTATGCATGGATGCATGGGGGGGGCTGTATGTGGCGCGGTATGCATTAACACTGTGTGTGCTTTGCTGCATATGGCCCCCCGGATGTGCTTTTAATTTCTATTTCTAACTACATATGTAAGTGCATATATTTTTTATATCATATACACTGATTTTCCTTTTTTATTTATTTTTATTATTAATATTATATTAGTGCCTTGTCGTGGTGACAGCCTTATTTCCACTTATCTGTCACAAGTGTTTGGTTATTTGCATTAACGTGGCTTATAGGGCTTTATCACATTCTAAGTGGGCCTAGTGCTGGACTGATTATTATTATTACAGTTGTTATAGTCCCCTCATTTTTTTTCCCTTTATTCTTTTCTTTTTTCTCTCCCCCTTCTTTACTAGAAATGTTAACATACCATTCTCATTTATTTAAGTGATATGAAGTGGGGAGATTGATCATAATTTGAGCGGATGGAATGTTTGAGAGCTATTCAGCCACAAGAAGGCACTTTTTTGTTGTTGTTGTTTTTACTTTGGTGATCTGTTATATATTTACATAACCACCAGAGGGCAATGTATGGTTACTTTTGGGCAGTTACTTGTTTGCACTCTCTGACAGAGTGAAATGAAGGTTGACTAATAGGTTGATGGGGTGGGGAACTGTTTTTGTGCACTCTGATGCTAATGGGGTTTTCCCCCTCAAGCTTCAATGTTATGTGTTTTTTTATGTTTGTTTGATGTTGCTTTTTCCTTTCTGTTCCTTTTGGGGTTGTTTTGTTTTTCTGTGGGGAAGGTTTGTTGTGAGGGACCAACTAGGAAATTCTAAAATGTTCTACTGTGCTTGCTGTGCGTATGGTTTGAACCACAATTATGACAGAATATAAATTTCTAAGTTTCAATGTAAGGGGAGCGAATATACCGCATAAGCGAACCAGCATTTTGGGGGTTTTGCGATCTAAATCAATTGACTTTGCATTTATACAGGAGTCTCATCTTTTAAAAGAGCATTCCAACCGATTGGCTAATAAACATTATCGTGTTTTAGCCTTTTCAGCTGCTTCTTCCAAAACCAAGGGAGTAGCCATATTGGCTAGACGTAACCTTAGGTTGGATTTTTTGGGTGATTGGTCTGACAGTGACGGGAGGATAGCTGTTGCTAAAATCCGCTTGGAGGGTAAAATGCTAGCACTAGTCTCTGTGTATGCTCCAAATGTTTTAGACAAAGAGTTTTACAAATTACTAACTAAAACCTTATTGGAACTGACGGATTTCAAAATCATTGTTGGTGCTGACTTCAATGCAACATGGCAACATAACCTAGATAGATCCACTGGGGTAGAAAGCAGAGAACAAGCACTAGCGTCTGCAGAACTACGTGCTTGGGCAAACTCAACTGGCTTACTCGACATCTGGCGTTTAATGAACCCAACGGTTAGAGATTTTTCTTTTCTGTCGGGTAGGCATGCTTCATTCTCTAGGATCGATTACGTTTTTGCCCCTGTTAGCTTGTTTCATAAAATTGCCAAGGTAGAGTTGCTCCCAATGTCACTCTCGGATCACAAGGCGGTGCTGTGTGTTGCTTCACTGAAACAGGTTATAGATAGAGCTCCTAGATGGCGGTTTAACACCACACTGCTGCGCGATGCGGCATTTGTAGCTCAGTTTCAAACTGGTTTGCGTGAATTTATAAATATCAATACAGGCTCAGTTGAGGATCCCAGAATTCTTTGGGATGCAATTAAAGGCTTTATCAGGAGTAATACAACCCTCTATGCGTCCACTCAGAGAAAATTAAGGTCAGCCAAACTGGTGGAATTGGAATCTCGGTTTTCTACTTTGGATAATTCTCTCCAAAATAACTTTGATGTTAGTACAGCAACCCAGAGGGAGCTAGTTAAGAAAGAAATTAACTCCATTCTCAAGCGCCGCTCAGAATTTCAAATGAAACGCACAAGGCAAAACTACTATTTTAATAGTGCAAGACCCAGTCACTTACTGGCTTTACGTCTTAGATCCAATGAGCATTTTGCTGATATTGTTAGTGTCAAATCAACAACGGGAGCCATGGTTACAGAACCCAAAGAGGTCAATGCCACGTTTCGTGCTTTTTATGATGAGCTCTACACCTCCGAGGTCATTCACGATGATGCAGTATGCAATAATTTTTTATCCAACATACAGTTACCAACCCTTAGCGAGGCGGATGCGGAAGCCTTAGATAGACCGCTCCATCTGGCGGAATTACAGGAAGCTGTGCTCGCAATGCGTAGGGGCAAGTCGCCTGGTTTGGATGGGATACCCCCTGAACTTTATGCCATCTTTTGGGAAGATCTAGGTCAGCTGATGCTAGACATGTTTCGATATGCAATTGAAAGTGGCTCTTTCTCCAGGGATGTGAATGTAGCTATTATATCATTATTGTTGAAGAAGAACAAGGATCCCACAGATTGCGCAAGCTATAGACCGCTTTCACTTTTGAATTCTGATCTAAAAGTTTTTGCTAAGGTGCTTGCGCGTCGCTTGCAGGGTTTTATGACCACCTTAGTACACTGTGATCAGACAGGTTTCATAGGAACTAGACTAGCCTCTGATAATGCTAGACGACTATTGCATATCATCGATAGGGCTAAGGAGCTGAGGACCCCCGCCGCAGTGTTGTCGCTCGATGCGTTGAAGGCATTTGATCGTCTGGAATGGTCTTACCTGTGGGCTGTACTAGATAAAATGGGATTTGGTGCTTCATTCATACATTTTGTTAAAGTACTTTATTCTAATCCGTCAGCGATGGTCCTAACCGGTAAGATCTGTTCGCCGCTATTCACGATTGGCAGATCTTCGAGGCAGGGTTGTCCCCTTAGTCCTCTCCTTTTCGCACTTTCACTCGAACCCTTGGCTCAGACAGTGCGTCAGTCTGCAGATATTACTCCTATTTCGATTAACAACACACAGCATTGCATTTCCCTATATGCTGACGATATTCTACTGTTCATTGAGAATGCACCACAGTCAATTACTCACGTCCTTCAAATCTTTGATCAGTTCAGTTCCATTTCCGGCTACAAAATTAATTGGACGAAGTCAGCCCTTCTACCTCTAAATGATCAGATGAGATCTGCTTTCCTGCCGCCCATAATCCCAGTAGTAAGCCAATTCAAATATCTTGGCATAGATATTTTCCCCTCTCTTCAGGCTATTGTTAAGAACAACTATGGTGACACTCTAAATAAGATTTGTCTTGATTTAGATAGATGGTCATCTTTGCCCAACTCTCTCCAAGCTCGAGTTTCAATCATAAAGATGAA
>NC_137823.1:46031607-46036607 GCF_963921795.1 Nannobrachium achirus
CATGGCCTTTTTTTGATTTGTTTTTACTCTGCAATGAGATCCAAACAGCCATGCCTGTACAGTATGGGCTCTGCCCTGCATGGCTCATGTCTGCATGGGCTCCGCTGCCTGCCTCGGTTCCCATAAAGCCTGCCGATGCCTCCTCTAATTGCAGCGTGTAATCTGACTTAAACACAAGGCTGATAATAGTGCTGTCTGTGCTGGAGGTTAGCATTAGAAAGGCCCCCGATCCCATCCCGGCGAGCTCTCTTATTATCCCCTCAGCCCGCAGCCCGCAGAGGAACCATGCGAAGGGCCCCGACAGCGCTCGTTTCAACCGGTGCCAGTTGCTCAATGACTCATCTAAGGTTGAGAAACGCTGGTGGAGAGAGGAGTGGGGCCCCTGTCTTTTTTGTGTGTTTGTGTCTCTCTTTCTCTCTCTCTCTCTGACAGATCACCATGAGGCTTGAGGTATAGCTGATTCCCTTTATGCTGCGCGAGCATGGAAAATACACACGCCTACGTATGCTCGATCTGACCGTCCTATTTAAAGTGCATTTTTGAGGTGGGATGGTACAAGAAGAACATTAAAACATATGAGCCATTCTTAAAAGGCCGTTTATGGTTTTGGTTTTGGCACTGTCCAGCCATTCCCCGAATACATCAATATTCTCTTTTTCTAGCCTCTTCTTTTCGACGCAGATACTAATCTAATTATTTCTCTTGTGTCATACTGTATATGGAAGGGGGAATCGACAGCCCTTTCCATCAGTTTCGGTGGAACGGAGCTGGTTAACTGCCAAAGACGAGTACTGTATACTCGTCAATTCGTCCGAGGTCCACAGCACCAAAGACGAGTCACTCGTCAAAGCCTCATTTCACTGGTTTATGATAAGGGGCGCTTGTCCGCAGTCTGTGGATGATCCCAGCATCACTGAAGAAGAGTAGGTTTTAGTAAGAGGGTTTCTTTCTTTTTACAAGGGTTGGGAGTTGTCATATTCTAATCCAGACTGAATGCCCCATCTCACACCGGCAACTGCGGATATTAATTTTTTTAGCCGACAAAGTATAGTTTTAGACCATGGCGGAGGCGTGCCGTCTCAAGAGAACTTGAGCCACGTGAGGCCCTGTCAAGGGAGCTAAAGCGAGCGAGTCGCCAGGGCTGAGCGTTGCGAAGTTTGCTTGAGCTGACGTTCGAGTTGTAAACCAGAGGGGCAGAATAGTAAATATTGTTGTGGGGACCGCTTTTGCAACTGGGCTGCCACTCAAAGGGACTAATGAGTTAGTTGGGCTGCTGCATGCAAGGCATGGTGGCTGCTGTGTCTGGCAGACGACCTCGGCGGATGATTTCAACCCAAAAATCACATCATCTCAACAAAACCAAGATGGTTTTCCAAAACATTATCATAATCCATTTTTCTCTGCTTTGTGGTGTTTTTTGGTGAAAACAAGCCCCATTCAACTGGCTATAACTCTGCAACGGATTATCGCGGCCGGACCATTTCGCCCCCTGACGGATAGTCACGGATAGTCACGGAGCATAATATTCTGTGATTTCAAAGCACTTGGATTTGCTGGCAAGGGCAGCTATGGACGATGTTTTCAATCTGGTTGTTAAAGAGTTACGGTAGATATGACTACACGAAGGTTACTCCTTTCCGCTCTCTGGGGTGAAAGAGTGTCCCTGTGGTTTGAGTGACTCTTCCTGCAAGCCACAGTTTACACATGCCGTCCCAGACCACATCTATACATGTCTATACATACTGTACAACATCTGCTTCACCCCATCAAGACCTGAGGCCGATCCTACCAACGCCTTCTAAATCTGTACTTCTCAAAACTTCTCTGTGCCAAGAACCCCCAAATCCATAGACTATACAGTATGGCCACAGACCCCCAGCTAAAAGTGGTTTGTGCCAAGAGACCCCCCAGAAGAGAAGATTTGTGAGACAAAAAAATCTAAATGATTCAAAAATACTTTCAAGATTCTTTTTTACAAATGTTCAAAAATAGCAGATGTACAAGCTCACTGTGCGGCACAAAGTGACAAACTGTGAGCTTGTAGATCTCTCTTCATTTAAATTTTTTTAAAAGATTTGTTTTGGGGCTTTTATGCCTTTATTGATATCATAGGAAATGGGGAGTGACACGACGCAGCAAAGGTCGTCGGGATCGGGACCCGAACCCATGACCAAGCCTATGTGGTATGCACCTGGTCTAGCGGTCCCTAACGGGTCCATTTGGTTCCATTTGGTTCCATTTGTATACTGCCAGAGTTAAGGGAAGACCTTGGAATTTAAAAGTTTGAGTAATATCGAATTAGAGGAACAATCCCTGTCCATTCATTTCAAGACTGCTCAACAGCACCGCTGGGTGGCTGCAGCTGTTGTCGCTGCGCTCTTACCGACAAAAACCCTTGGTCAAATGTTGGAGTTGCAACTGTACTTGGACTGCTTTTTTCCCCTCTACACCAAACTGCGATGCGTCATGAGCTTGCAGATCGAATATTTTGGGGGCGAATGTTCCCCCGCAAATTATATAGGATGCAGCGGGTTCAAGTGGTTCAACTGCGGCCATACAGCAAGACACTGCTAAGTGCTAACTGATCCACGACAAGTCGCCCACAGACAGCGAAAGCGACCGCTGAAACACTTAAAACGTATAGCCTGCCTGTAAATGATCCTCATTTGCTGTTCAGTAATACGGTGGGCCAGAGAGAGAGAGATTAGCGGTGCCATGTGTTTAAACTGCCAGCCGTGAAGCGTGACAGAATCCGCAAGCCAATCAATAGACATGTTTAATGCTAATCTTCTGCTATTGATCTCCCGCAGCGTCTCCAACGGAACCGCGCCGGCTGTGTGCAGCACACACACCCATGTGCACACACTCACACTGTCACGGACTCACACACACACACACACACACACACACACACACACACACACACACACACACACACACAGAGACATGGTCTATCTACGGTGTTAACGTGGGACCCGTTGGTTTGATGGCGGCTCAATCGGACTTTGGCCCCTTGTCCCTCATTGATCTGTGCGTATTTTGAAGGACAAGGTCATCGGGGTCATCTGTCAGCGCAGGAGGCGACAGTGACACACACAGGCGCGCGCACACACACACACAAACTCACATGCACACACACACACACACTGACACACGCGCGCACGCACACTTCAAAAAGAGCCGACAGGCCGCGCGGACCCAGACATAGACGGCTAATAGAGGAGGGAGGAGGAGGTCACGAAAGCGTAGATTGCAGGTTAGGGCCAAAGCTAACGTTGTTAAGCCATATTTGATCACAGTGGACGGGAGGCCATGGAGGTTAGTACAGATAACTGACCACTACAAAGGCAGCCTGTCCAGTCAGCAGGTTTCTGCTGGGGGGTGGGGATGGGGGGGATTTCCTCCACTCTCACCCAGCGATCAGATGCGCTAACCTCACACGTGTAAACTTCAAAATCGATTAAGCCTGATTTATGCCTCTGTTTGCGGGCCAGTGAGCTCGAAGATCTGCTGTTTTTTCCGGTGCGCGACACGTATAGGGTTGCCGGCCGTCTCTTGAAATAAGAAATTGACCCTTTCTATTTGGAAACGAAAAGACGTGTGCCTTTTTGAACTGACGGACACAACACTCCGATTGTTGGTTGCAAATGTTTGCCAACTGGCCAACTGGTTGCCAATTGGTTGTTGGCAACCCTTGCGACAAGCCACGGCACTCAACGAAGAATAAATCAGGCTTCAGTCTGCGTTGAGCATACACAGGGTGGAGTGAGCATCACGCGTACGTACATATCAGTTGGCAAGTCAGAAAAACACAGTTCATTCAAGCATTTCATTTTGGGAAGATCTTTTTTTGGCCTTTTCTGCCTTTATTGATAGTATACACTGCAGTGTAGAGATAGGAAAAGGGGAGAGAGAGAGAGACGGGGAGTGACACGCAGCAACGGTCGCCGGGAACAGGATTCGAACCCGCGACACGCTGTCAGGCTTGGGAGCCTAGGTGCCCGGACCGCTAGACCAGCAGTTTGGGCCTATTCATCCATTCCTAAGAGTGCACAGATGGAACCGAGTGCCGCGCTGCGAGCTTGTAGATCTGCTATTTTTGAAAAATCATGAACATTTGAATTTTGACCCGATTCTATAAGTGTCTTTTGAATCCTTCTACGTTTTTTTGAAAAACCCTATGTTTCTATGTCAGCAATCTGGCCGGCCATCGTCAACGAAAAGGTCCTTTTCACTTCACTGGAGCTCAGTTAGTCTGTTCTTGAGAGACTACTATGTCAACTTTTTCAAGTGAAGGACCCCCAAAATGATATTTATTTGGCCACGGACCCCCATCTCAAAATATTTCGTTCCAGGGACCACCCAGAAGCAAAATTTGAGTTACACACGTTCGCTTTGAAAATACATATATTCAAAGATTTGCACACATTTTCACGATTTCTTTTTAAAAATAGCAGATCTACAAGCTCGCAGCGCGGCACTCGGTGCCGCGCTGTGAGCTTGTATATCTGCTATTTTTCAATAGTTAAAGCATTCAATAATTCTAGGCCTAAATGGGCCTGCATCACACTTAGTTGTGTCGTGTAGTGCCCGCGTCGTGCTCCGTAAATAGCCAATCTACAAGCTCACAGCGCGTCGCTGCCGTGCGGCGACGCATTGCGAACTTGCGGATCCCCTATGCACGGTAAACGACACCGGGGTGCAACTACAAGTGGAGCAGGAATCGGTTGTTCTTCAGGGGAGTGCAGTGCGCCTCATGTGAACCACGGCTGCTGAATGCCAGGCATGCAGGCTGACGCAGCCCCAGAGGTATTCCCGCTATGCTTTCATTCTGCTTCCATGCCACTACATCCTCACTGTGACATTTGGCTGTGATAAGAGGAAAGCCTTGAATCCCACACATGAATTCCGACCCGCCGCGCGAAAAAAAAGAGGAGAAAAAAAAAAGAAAAACAGGATCTTGACTTCCAAATCCCACACAGGCATGTGCACACATAGAC
>NC_137823.1:46041607-46064107 GCF_963921795.1 Nannobrachium achirus
TGTACAAATTTGAAACTTGGAGATACAAGGTTTCTGCCAGACATTTTTTTTCCTAATGGCCGGCCTGGACCGGCCGGGAATGAACCGGCCGTTCGGGAGTTGTCCCGCTTTTCCCAATGGCCAGCACGTCCCTGGTATGGTCCATTCACCAGCCGGCTGAGACACCATGAACCTCCTCCCACCAGCCATATTTCCTTTGCTTCCGAGCATCTCTTGGATCGAGGAGAGCTTTTTCATCTCTGCGCAAAACCAAAACAAAAGAAAAAAGGTTAAAACAAGCACGAATCGATGATGGCAGGAAACGGGGTGGTGATGCCGTGCTTCCCGTCTCCACAGGACAAAGATATAAGTAAAGACAGTTGTGTCACAGGGTTCAGGCCGGCCGCGCTATTTTGAACTCCAAGTCCATTTCCAAACCCAACGGTGGATGACATACGTGCAGCTGTGATTGGACGAGACAGCTGGTCCGGGGGACGCACGGGGGCTTTTGATTGGCCTTGGCAGCTGCCCATGCCGGACTTAGTTTTTAGTGCTTGCTAAGTGTGTGTGCATTATCAGTGAGGTCATCACTTTAGCCGTAGCCCGGCTAATGCTTTTGCGCTGATGTTTATCCCCGCTAATCGAGTTACGCCTCCGACTGCCCCGGTCCTTTATATTGAAAGGAGGGTACACAGTAACATCCTCAGTTTTAATCTAACTCTCCTTTTCTTGAAAAAAAAAAAAAAACAAGAGTTAGAGCAGTTGTTAGTATTTGTATCTCCCCCTCAACTTCTTCTGTGTGTGTGTGGGGGGGGGGCGGGGGTACTAGCCAGTTGTCCCGAGCAGGGTACTGAAAGCATACCCCAAGAGCTCCATGCTCCTAAAAGCGCAACAGGGGAATGTGAGAGATCTGAACAGCCGGAAACCCCACACACACCACACCACACATACAGTATATTATGCGCAGCATCGCGAGCTGCCATTGTTGTACGACACATTCTGAACAGGCTATATGCCAAAAATCCCCTCCCGCCCCCTCACCCCTACACGCTGTGGTGCAGTAGCTTGAGCTCCGCTGACAGCTGAAGCCATTACATAACGCTTGATTTATACTCGGTTGCGCATTTGCGCAATCGTGTTGCTCAACGAAAGTGGCCCGATCTACGGGATTGCGACGCGCCACAACACGGCACGTTGTGAGCATATAAGTTGTAGATCGGCTATTTTAGCTGCGTGACATTGGTGTACATCAGGCTTAAAGGAGTGGTTCACTCAAGAAAAAACTTTATTTTAGTTCACCTACACCAGGGGTGGGCAACTTTGATGATGCAGAGGGCTACTACATTTTCACACTCACTCCAGAGGGCCACAATGCATATACCGGTACATAGCAAAAATAGCCGATCTACAAGCTCAAAACGCGTCGCAGGGCGACGCGTTTTGAGCTTGTAGATCTGCTATTTTTGCTATTTTTGAATTGGAATCCCGAAAAGTAACTTTTTTTTTCCTAAATGCATTTATATGTTCTTATGTTAACTTTATGAACTTATATACAAATACATTGGACATAAAAAATACAATAACATTTTAACACTAGTCATTTAGCTACTAATATAGAAGTAATTAAAGTCGGTCATTTTTTCCATGTTTGGAATTGTAACAGCTGAAATCAATAATATATCAGTACTCCAATATTAACCTGCGGGCCGCATTAAGTGAAGGTGAGGGCCGCATGTGGCCCCCGGGCCGCCAGTTGCCCATGTATGACCTACACGGTGGTGTCTTTGACTTTGACAGAGAAATTGAATTTGTAAAATATTCCTTGACGGTGAATCCAGAATCCAAAAGTTAAGAAAAAACGTATTCATTCTCTCTAACTCTTGAGAGCGTAAAATGGGGTTTCAATTTACACTCTTGACTGATTGATTGAAGACTTTATTAGAAGAAGTTTGTATAGGAAAAAGTACAGTTTCATGACGGTACAGTTCACTGGTACAAGGTCTACTAAAAGGAGATCCTAGAAAAGACTAAGCTTATTTCCATAGGAAACCATTGAAGTATCTCATATAACATTGAATGACCGACGGATAGAACACAGTACTATGCAGTAGATATAGTCAGGAAAAAAAGGGGAAAACAATTTAAAAATAAAAAAATAAGTTGCGAACAGCTTCTGCCTGTAAGTGGTTTTTCAGGGCGATTTTAAAGGATGCTAGTGATCCACACTCCTTTAAGGCCTTCGGTAAGGCGTTCCACATTTTTGTGATATAGCAGAAGAACTCTCAATAGTTATATTATTGTTAAACATCTGCATTACTTCATTTACAAGAAGTCTACGCAATTAGAGAACGTAGAAGAATTGTTATTTTGATCAACGTTTTTGGATATGTGGACAAAATCTAACGACAACCATATCTTCTACGTTTTGGTTTCTGAGAGGCTAAATCCCATCAAACGGTGGTCAAGGCTTAAATGAATGGACCTTGATACAAAATAGGTTGAAAACCATTGGACTATAGAGCAGTGTTTCTCAAAGTGGATTCCAGGGACCCTGGCTGTAGGTTATTTTATGGGGGTCCAAATTGACCCGTACAAGTCTGTAACTCTGACAGTGTACAAATGGAATCAAATGACCCTGTTAGGGTTCATTTGGTTCCATTTGTACACTGTCAGCGTTAAGGGGAGACCTTGAAATGTACAAGTTTGAGAAACACTGGACTATAGAGTGTTCAAGTGGCTACAGGCGTGCTCACACTGTGGACTGAGTACATGGTTGTGTGGAGCTCAGTCAGGGGTGTCACACCAAATTCTGGGCCCTGGGTACAAGGATTCACTGGCATTCTGTGAAACTTTAACTATTGAAGAATAGCAGATATACAAGCTCGCAGCGCGGCACCGAGTGCCGTGCTGTGAGCTTGTGCTGTGAGCTTGTAGAAAAATCGTGAAAACGTGTCTTTGAGTATTTCAAATCCTTCTAAGGTTTTTTTTGAAAAACCCATGTTTCTATGTCAGTGGTGCTCAAAACCTTTCATCTGAAGGACCCCCCAAAATGATATGTATTTGGACACGGACCGACATCTCAAAATATTTAGTTCCAGGGACACCCCAGAGGCAAAATTTTACTTACAAACATTTGCTTAAAAAATACATATATTCAAAGATTTGCACACAACTTTTCAAAAATATCAGATCTACAAGCTTGTATATCTGCTATTTTTCAATAGCTAAAGTATACAATAATTAAGACCCCTCCGCCTTGGGCCCGAGTAACTCAGTCCTGGCCTGGCCTGGCCTGGCCCGGCCTGGCCTGGCCACCACACCTGTGAATCATTTGGGTCCCAAATTGTTTATTTGGATTTTCTTGAGTGCTACCAGTGTTTCCTCTGCGTGTTTGTGTTTGTGCCCCCCCTCCCCCTCCCAGCCTAAAGGACAAAAATGCCCCCCACCCTCCCTCGCCCTCCCAAAACAGCACACGTCCCTCGAGGCTGTGCATCGCTTCGGTGCGTCTATACCGACGAAATACAGCCGAATTAACCCAAAGGACGCCCTCCCCCAACTCCTCCCTCCCCCTTCCCCAGGCACCTCCACTTTCCACAATGCACGTGGGCACTTTACGCAAATGAAGGGGTAATGCAGCCCGTTGTCGTTTCCCATCCTTTTTTTTCTATAATTTTTATCCCATGATTTTGTAACCCATTTTTCACCCAGTGCCAATTTCCTATGTAATCCTTGGCTCTGCTCTCCCTCTGCCGCGCCTGGGGAGACAACGGACTGACCTCATGCTTCCTTCAATGCATGGGTAGTCCAAGTTATTTATTTTCACCTGACAGTGGGGATTTCCCTGGGATGGACGTAGCACGTGGAAGGAACACGTTATTCCAACCAGTTCCTTTCCCCTCCATCAGGCGTCACAGCTGGCCAGGAGGAGGCATTATTGAGACCAGGACTACTGCATGTTTTTGTGAGGGTATCAACCCTAGGAGACACGGGGAGAACATGCAAACTCCACACAGAAAGGCCCTGTCGCCAACCCCACCTAGGGTGTGGGCGCTGATGATGCGGAGGGAGGAACACGCCCCCAGTGCCCACAGGCAGTTTCCCATCCTTTTGATGAGGAATCCTCTTCTTTGTCCCCTCACGATTTCCCAAATGTTGTGTGTTGTGCTTGTTTTTTTTGTTTCTGCCAACATGGAACAGGAGAGCCTGCTATCTATTAGCTGAACATTCTTTTAAAAATCCCTTTAAAAGCTCATACTGTATCCACACAACAGCGTCTAGAGCAAGTGACTCACCAGCTTGCGGTTAAAGTTTATAGCGGCAGAGCACCGGCCTGAAGCGAGCAGGTTTCACATGCAGAGAATCCTTCAAGCTGCTAAAAGGTGCTTGCACTTTTGGCTGACATTTATTGTCACAAAAAAATAAACATAAAATCGTGATTATCCATCTCACCAGAGTGTGTGCACGTTGAATTCAGCTACGCTCTATCTCAGCCAAAGTATGCCGGGGAAATGTTTTACCTAAAGAAAAAAATATACAGTATATATGAAAAAAACAAGGCGGGAAATACGTATCCCATGTTGACTTGGCAGGAGTGGACAACATGAGTTGGAAATTCTCCGGAGATGATGATGATATCTACACACAAAATGGCAGCAGATAGTGATTCATGCTCTGTGCTTTAACATTATGAAACTGGTCAAATTGATACTAATTCTTTTCTGTTAAAGACACAAACAATGACCTTACCTTCACGTTTACATGTTGGTTGCCGTTATAAAGGTTTGGAGTTGACTATATAGCACAGCCACAACACAGCCAATATTTTTTCTTTCTTTCTTTCTTTTATTTTTTTTATAATTTTTATCCCACGATTTTGTAACCCATTTTCACCCAGTGCCAATTGCCTATGTAATCCTGGGCTCTGCTCTCCCTCTGCCACGCCTGGGGAGACAACGGACTGACCTCCTTCCTTCTATGCATGAGGATCCAAGTTGCTTCTTTTCACCTGACAGTGTGGATTTCCCGCGTGGAAGGAACACACGTTATTCCAACCAGTTCCTTTCCCCTCCATCAGGCGCCCCGGCTGGCCAGGGGGAGACAGAGATGCAGGCTTACTGCATGTTTTTGTGAGGGTATCAACCCTTTCTTTCTTTCTTTCTTTCTTTCTTTCTTTCTTTCTTTCTTTCTTTTGGCAAGCAGCCAATGTTGTCAAATCAGATTTTCACCGGCAGGGATTACAAAAAGATGCTCCGGCATCCTCATATCAAATCACCCCACATCTCATTAACTAGCAGCTCATCGCTTAACTAGCGACGCCACAGCAGAGTTCAGGGATGTTAACAAGGTCCATTCAATTTGCTAATGAGATAACGAGCATGCTAATGAGGCCCTGCAAGCAGGTCATGATGTAATGGAACACTGTAGCTCACACAGTAATATGAAACACGTACTCTTCTGGGGAATTAAAACGCTTATAATGAACACACAATGTAGTGCTTTATTATAGCCTTGTCCCTGGTGGGGACTATTCCTTAATAAGAGCTTTGATGGTGGAAAACTCAACGGAGGATCTTTTCATACGATCAGAGCGGAGAGGAGGAGGTGTTTCGTCTGTGTTTACAACGCGTTGGGATCCCAGGCAAGGATCCTGGGAGGATCCTGGGAGGATGTGAACAATTTGCTCATCGGGGAAGGGAGAGAAGTAGCAATTAGCAGGAGTCGGGAATAGGGATAGGACGATATGAAAATGTCATACCACGATTATTGTGACAAAAATAAATTGCGGTTTACGATATTTTCACGATAATCAAAATCCATTATCCTGGGGCGGAACATTTGCCAGAAACTAGCCGATCTACAAGTTCACAACGTGTTGCAATATGACGCGTTGTGAGCTTGTAGATCGACAATTTTTTGGCAAAGACATTTGATTGTCACAAAATTGTCCCGGTTTTCGCCAGAATTAAAATAATAATAGCTGTTTTCAGTGGTTGCATAGACATTTATCATGTTCTTTTCATGAAAACATGCTCACATAACCAATCAGAAAACGTGAACAAATTCATTGCGTGTCTGAATTCAACGAGGCTGTTTGTCAATCACTCACTGCCTGTATGCAACTCTGCATGTATGTGCGCATGCACGAACGTTAGAGAATGGGCACACGCGTGCATGGTAACGTGCGCATTGATTTTAGGCAGACAATTGTACAAGTCCCTCTGATCCGAGTCCAAGTCGAGTCGCAAGTCATTTGGTCCAAGTCTCAAGCAAGTCTCAAGTTTTTTCTGTTGTGGGCAAGTCAAGTCGAGTCGAGTCACAAGGTTATGTCAAGTCAAGTCGAGTCGAGTCACAAGGTTGTCATGTCAAGTCGCGTCGCGTCGCGTCGAGTCACAAGGTTGTCAAGTCGAGTCGAGTCACAAGGTTGTCAAGTTGAGTAAATGATACCTCTGTGACCATAACTATTATGTAATTAACATTCAGTAGGAAATAACAGTAACACTAGGCCTACCCTCTGACCATAATACTCTATCATGGCAGAGGTTCTCAAACTTTTAAATTCTGAGGTCTCTCTCCCCTGGAACCAAATGGATTTGGTTGTACACTGTCAGAGTTACAGACCTGTAAGGGTCAATTTAGACCAATGTCTAGACCAAATCAAATCAATCAATCAATAAAAGTGTGAACCTAGCGTGGCGTTCACGACTGCTTTGGTGAGTGGCATAGTGGCAAGTCGTCCGAGTCAGCGTGTCTCAAGTCGAGTCGAATCGGGAGTCATTGTCTTCCAAGTCAAGTCGAGTCTCAAGTTTTTGACCTTATGTCCGAGTCAAGTCGCAAGTCGTCAAATTTGCGACTTGAGTCCGAGTCAAGTCGAGTCATCATGACTCGAGTCCAATTGTCTGATTTTAGGGTCCCAGTTTGAGCGGCTGAAAATATGGTCACCCTACATATGATAGAGAGTGAAAAAAAGACATCAAGTACGTATATTATAAGTACCTTTTACCAATTATAGACGGTTTAAGTGGTACCGGATAATATGCAGCTTGGCAAATAAAAGGTGAATTGATTCCAGTGCATGGCGGAGGACGATATCACGATAAATTAAATCTCCACAATACGATTATCGCGAGAGTTTTTTTATCACGATAAACGATAATATCACTTATCGTACCATCCCTAGTCTGGAAACGGAGCGCTGCTAGCTCGCCGTATTTCATCAAAGGAATAAATCAAAGTTATCAAGGTATAGAGCACATCAATCAAGCTGAATTACTGATTACACCTGGGGATGTACAGTAAGTGGCTTGGAATGCGTTATTAAACCAGTTTATGCCGGCAGTGTATTTAGAAAAGGAAACACTTTTATTTGAGTTTTTTATTGTCTCGCAGCTCAATCCTTCTTTAATCTCGCTTCATGTATACATCTCTGCTTCATACGCAGTAGCGATTTCGGGGCCGGACGTGACCGGACTCCGTGTGGTAACCGGTCACGTCGCAAAAAATCCAACTCGCCAAATTGTCCACGCTCATTGGCCAGGCTTGTCAAGCTCCTGGATTTGCCAGGATGATTGGCAATTACATCTACTATGTTAAATATTTTCTGGTGGAGGACCCCCAGATTAGTCATCATTAAGGATGTCTTACTTTGCTTCTATCATCAAATCTGTACACCTATAATTGTACCCATGCTAGTAAAGCAAGCCTGATAAAAGTATCAAACATGCACAAAATTCAACAGAACACAGGGAAATATATATCTGTTATGAAGTTTTGGGGGGAGGACCACCAGACCCCGGTTGGGGAGTTCCACGGCCATGCACACCCTAAAAATAAATCTCCTGGATTCTTCTGGACTGACAGTCCAATGTTGACAGGCCTGCTCATTGGCGAGGTGTCCTAGCAAGTTGATTTGGCGAGTTGGATTTTTGGCAAAGGCTACCCTATTTATATGGATAGGCTATACTTTAATACCTACTGTAGGTTTCCAGCAGTGACTGTATGTTTATTGTGCGTGCGTCAGGCTACATGGCTCCATTACTGTGATAGATGAAATTTGTTCAATGCAAACTTTTAGTTTCTCTGCTGCAGCGCAGCATTTTCTATTTGATCCATGCGCACATGCGCACGCACACATCTAAAGGCATGCGCGCACGTGACGTCAATAAACGACCGTCTGCCCTGAAAAGAAAACCCCAAAGCACCACTAGTTCATACGTGAAGTAGGTTTAATGCAATAGAGGAACTACTGTGGCATCCATCTGGTTTCGCATAGTCAGTGCAGCTCATGAAAACCAAACAGTCATAATATTCTGTGTGTGTGTGTGTGTGTGTGTGTGTGTGTGTGTGTGTGTGTGTGTGTGTGTGTGTGTGTGTGTGTGTGTGTGTGTGTGTGTGTGTGTGTGTGTGTGCACGCGTTTGTGCGCGTTTGTGTGCGTATGTATGTGTGTTCAAAACCCCTGCATGTTCTCTGCCTCCATGTTGTGTTTCTTTTTTTTTCTTCTTCTTCTTCTTCTATGATTCAGTGGAAAATTCCCAGATTGCTGTTGTGCTGGGTTAGAGAACACAGAGGGACCTGAAACCAAAGCTCCGGCTGTTTCAGCCGTAATCCCCAGTGCCTCTCTCTCTCTCTCTCTCTCTCTCTTTCTCTCTCTCTCTCTCTCTCTCTCTCTCTCTCTCTCTCTCTCTCTCTCCCTCTCTCTCTCTCTCCCCCTCTCTGCTGTGCTCTCCCCCATCAAAGGAGCGCTGATTACTGGGAACTCCACTGGGAGCGCCGCTGGGAGAGATGGGAAGTGAAGTGGGCACGGCGAGGAGAGGAGAGGCAGGGGCGTCACAAGGGGGGGGCGGGGGGGAAAGTGGGACTGAGTTACCATGCAGGGCCCAAGGAGGTGGAGGGGGCCCTTAATTATTTTATAGCTATTATAGCTATTGAAAAATAGCAGATCTACAAGCTCGAGCCTGTAGATCTGCTATTTTTTGAAAAGTTGGGAAAATGTGTGCAAATCTTTTAATATATGTATTTTTTATCCACCTGTTTCCTCGAGAATTTACTGTAGCATTATTTGCGGGACACTTCCGGTTAACACCAGACATACAAGCTCACGACACGTCGCAGATGCAACCGTTGTGAGCTGGCTGCACATTCTGCACAATGCACGATGGGATGTTGGAAAGTTGTGGATAAGCCAAACATTTGTAACTCAAATTTTGCTTCTGGGTGGGTGGGTGGGGGGTGGGGGGTCCCTGGAACTAAATATTTTGAAATGGGGGTCCGTGGCCAAATGAAAAGGTTTGAGCACCACTGACATAGAAACATGGGTTAATCCTTAGAAGGATTTGAAACGATTTTTCAAAAATAGCAGATCCAATTGTTAAAGCAATTAATTGTTCACCCACAGTGAACTCCTGTGCACAGGGCCCAGAATTTGGTGCGACACCCCTGCGGAGAGAGGAGTGTGTGTGTGTACGTGCCTCCTGGGCCGAACCCGACGTCCGCGGCGAAAGCCGGAAACGGCGTTTCACCAAGACGACGACGACGCGGCGACGAGTGAAGAGATGTGAACGCGATAAAAGGGCTGCCGTACACGGTTTAGTCGCGCAACATTCTTTGACGTTATAATACGCGTCCTGCAAAGGGACATGCAGCCGGCAGGGCCGTGTCTTCGCCACTGCAACAGCTGCGTCTATAAGTCCACTTTAAATGTAACATAACCAAACAACACAAGTCATGTTGATGTTTGGAGGTTGTCAGCGGAAGAGAAAGGCATTCCAAACAAGTTTTACACAGAGAGAGAGAGAGAGAGAGAGAGTAAAAAAATGTCTGACTCACGCAAGCTAAAGGACAGGAAGCAAAGCATCCTCTGTGTGTGTGTGTGTGTGTGTGTGTGTGTGTGTGTGTGTGTGTGTGTGTGTGTGTGTGTGTGTGTGTGTGTGTGTGTGTGTGTGTGTGTGTGTGTGTGTGTGTGTGTGTGTGTGTGTGTGTGTGTTCGTGTGTGTGTGTGTGTGTGTGTTCAGAATGCCCGAAATAGAACCGGAGAGTGTATCCGCTCTTTCTTTTGCGCTTCGCTCTCCTCCTCCTTGTTGTGTTTTAATCTCTCTGTCCCCGTCGGTCCATGGCTGGACCTTCCTGTCTGTGTGGCGCTGGGTGATGATGAGCACACGGCCAATAAAAAGACAAACAGGACGCCGTAGCGGAGCGCCTCTGATTGTTCCTGAGGTGTCTGGAGGAGGGGGAGTCCCCCCCTCCATCACTGCATCCGCCGCGCTCTTTCCCTTTTAACAGCACACATATAGACACAAGGCATGACATAAACACCCACACACGCGTGCACGCACACACACGCGCGCGCGCACACACACACCATTGCTGTCAGGCAGAAACCTCTTATCTCCATATTCTAACTTTTTGTGTTTTTTTTCGTAAATCAATGCCGTACTTGGTCACGCTACAGCGTCGCACTCATACAAAAGTTGCAAAAGCGGCAAATCCACGAGCTCGAAACACGGTGCGAAGTAGCGAAAGTAGCAGTGCTTTTGCTGCTTTGGAGTAACAGTTCTGGACATAAAGAGGTTTCCACCCGATATAGGCGATATTCACACGCACATGCACACGTACACGTACACGTACTGTACACGTACACGTACACGTACACGTACACTCACGCACTTTGGTAGAAATACATGGGTGCACATAAACAGACATGCATGCGCACACGCGCGCGCGCCTAAACACTTCCCAATTAAAGCACACAAACATGCAAAAACACAAATTCACAGTGTTACACAAGACCGAGATGAAACATAAATCACACAGGCACATACACACACACACACACACACACACACACGCGCACGCACGCACGCACGCACGCACGCACGCGCACACGCACACGCACACACACACACTCAAAACGCATCTCATTGTGCTTACAGGTAAATAAACATTCCAACACCCACACAGGGGTGTTGTTCAGTACATGCAGTGAGAGTGTACATAGAGTGTACATAACAGCACAGACACAAGCCAGGATGCAGGGCAGCTATTAGAGCTGGCTGGGTGTCATTCTGTTGCCACATCCCTCTGTATGTTTTGTCACACGTCACGTCAGGTACATTTAGTGCCCCAGGCGCACCGAATATGTGACGTAGGTACTGCCGTGGTGGCTCTCAACCTGAGGCCCAGGGACCATTGTTTGTCCGCAAGGGTATTGCAAGCTGTAACCATTTCTTGATGGCCTCTTGTCTTGAACATGACATCATGGGCCACTATGCTCGATAACAAGCTTGATAAGCCCAAAGCTTATTGATACCGAGTACTCAATATGCGTGCGTGCGTGCGTGCGTGCGTGCACGTGCGGCGTGTATGTGTGTTGTGTGCATGTGGGCATGACAAGGGCACAACGTGGGCAGGCCTGTCCCAAACATGTTGGAGTTGGAGGGGATGGCCGGACAGAGCCCCCCTCTCTCTCCCTCGGCCCCTGCATGGTGAAAGGCTGTGGCCCTGGTGCTCTAACCCTGGAAGGAAGCCGTGGGGGCCAGAGGAACATAGGAGAGGCTACAGGGTTAGGGTGGGGGCCAGAGGAACATAGGAGAGGCTACAGGGTTAGGGTGGGGGCCAGAGGAACATAGGAGAGGCTACAGGGTTAGGGTGGGGGCCAGAGGAACATAGGAGAGGCTGCAGGGTTAGGGTGGGGGCCAGAGGAACATAGGAGAGGCTGCAGGGTTAGGGTGGGGGCCAGAGGAACATAGGAGAGGCTACAGGGTTAGGGTGGGGGCCAGAGGAACATAGGAGAGGCTACAGGGTTAGGGTGGGGGCCAGAGGAACATAGGAGAGGCTACAGGGTTAGGGTGGGGGCCAGAGGAACATAGGAGAGGCTACAGAGTTAGGGTGGGGGCCAGAGGAACATGGGAGAGGCTACAGGGTTAGGGTGGGGGCCAGAGGAACATGGGAGAGGCTACAGGGTTAGGGTGGGGGCCAGAGGAACATGGGAGAGGCTACAGGGTTAGGGTGGGGGCCAGAGGAACATAGGAGAGGCTACAGGGTTAGGGTGGGGGCCAGAGGAACATAGGAGAGGCTACAAGGTTAGGGTGGGGGCCAGAGGAACATAGGAGAGGCTACAGGGTTAGGGTGGGGGCCAGAGGAACATAGGAGAGGCTACAGGGTTAGGGTGGGGGCCAGAGGAACATAGGACAGGCTACAGGGTTAGGGTGGGGGCCAGAGGAACATAGGAGAGGCTACAGGGTTAGGGTGGGGGCCAGAGGAACATAGGAGAGGCTACAGGGTTAGGGTGGGGGCCAGAGGAACATAGGAGAGGCTACAGGGTTAGGGTGGGGGCCAGAGGAACATAGGAGAGGCTACAGGGGGCAGGATGCGTGGGTGGAGAACAGACAGATTCTCTCCCACTCCCCTCCCTGGGGTCTGATGTCCGCTGGTCAGCCACTCTCCTCTCCTCTCTCCCTTCTGCTGCTGTTTGGTTCGTCGTTGTCGCGTGGAAACCTTGCATTTCCAAAACCATCCTTTTTTTTTGGTTATTATTTTAAAAACGATTTAAGATAGCGAAAATAGCCGATCTGCAAGCACACAACGCCTCGCGCCGCGAGGCGTTGTGTGCTCATACTGCTCATAGATCTGCTCATTTCGCTACTTTAGTGCGACACGTCTGTAATAACCGACACACGCGGTATCTCCTCATCTTAAACAGAAGTGACTCTCGCTCCATCTCTCGCGGTCTCGCTCGTGAGTCGTTTTCCTTGTTTATGCTATACCTGCACGCTGTCTTCCTCCCTTTCTCCTGTGATGTGTGTGCTCGCGTCCCGCGGTGCGACCACAGCAGGCCTCGTATTTGAAATGGGACATTCTTCACAATGGATACTTTTGTACTTTAAGTATATTTTGATACCAATACTTGTATACAGTGGTGTAAAGTAACTAAGTACATTTACTTAAGTACTGTACTTAAGTCAAATTTTGAGGTATTTGTACTTGAGTATTTCCAATTTCCAATACTTTTACTTTTACTCCACTATATCTCAGATCCAAATATTGTACTTTTACTCCACTACATTTATTTGAAAACTTTAGTTACTTGTTGCTTTGCATATATAAATTATAATATTATAAAACATACATTAATCTACTTTAGCCCTATTTTATACCTTGGCTATTTGAAAATAGCCGATCTACAAGCTCACAACGCGTCGCATCGCGTTGTGTGTACATCATAAGTACATTTTGATTCCAATACTTCCTTACTTTTACTCAAGTACATTTTGAATTCCGGACTTTTTGTAGTATTTCTACACTACAATATTGATACTTTCACTCAAGTAAGACATGTTAGTACTTTTTCCACCTCTGCTTGTATGTACTTTTACGCAAGTAAATGTTTAATTCCGGACTTTTACTTTAATAATAGGCCTATTTCTACACTGCAGTAATGATACTTTTACATACCGTAAGTAAGTACGTAAGTACTTTTTCCACCGCTGTCCAAAAGGAGAGAGAGAGAGCAGAGCCCCGAGACCAAGAGAGAACAGAATGTTTGCCCAGCGTTTAAGAGACTAACGACGCGACCCTGTGCCAGCCCCTCAACAATCACCCCGCGCCCCTGCCAATGCCGAGGCAGGACCGTGCCAAACCTCTGTCTACGTGCGCACACATCCTGTTTCATTCAATGCTCGTTTTGTGTTTCTTGCGATTATATGGGCCTATAGGAGCACGAGCGCGCGTGCCATGAATATGCGCTCACACGCGGGTTGCGGGAGTGACTTTTTTTCCCTCCGCTCGGAACGATTTAACAACACAAAGACGTAAACACGCCGGCGAATGGCCGCACGTGTGCATACCCTTGCGTTTGCGAGGACTCACGTTATGCATACATAGGCAAGCATGCGCACACACACACATGCGTGCACGCACACACACACACACAGCGCAGCACAACTGCATACCGGTACCTTAATAAGCCAACAACAAGCCTCTGTTTTATAGCTCCTGGAATATGATTATATAATAAGTGAGTTTATAGATTTAAGAACATCATAAAAGTGAGAGGCTGTGGGCACTGTGTGCCAGACCTCAGGCTGACTAGAAGCAGCTCTCTGTGTCTTAATTGATAGGCTCACAAGGCCCTCGACATGTTTTCCCTGGGAATCAGCTGGAGAGAGGCTTAGGGGTGTTCCTGGCTCGGGGAGCGCTGCATGCAGAAGCTTGTGAGAAAGCCACCAATTACAGGCGCACACACACATACACACACACACACACACACACGCAGAGAAAAAAATAATAATAAAAAGGGGCGCAAACCGACATTTTCCTTTGGTTTCCGTTCAAGTGTCGCACTTCATTCTCCCACGATGTCGACGTCGTAAACTTCTCTGACTTGCGGAGCCCGTTGGAAGGCGGCGCGAAAGCATCTATCTGTGAAGTGAAGTCACCCGCATCCGAAAAGTCACCAGATGTGTTGCGCGTGTTTGTTTTTTTGCCGCGCCTCATTTGCTGACTCAGATATGAAATCGGCGAAAGCCAGTGTTAGGGTTGGGATCCTGAACCCGAGGAACCGGAGGAGCCAGAGGAACCGGATTCCGACGTTGAGTAACCGGAATCGTCTCCCGTCACATTTGGAACGGTTTCACCGGAACCGGTTTATCACACTGTTATCATACTGGTACAGCATGTGGAGTTCCCTCGTCTGACAATTACAAAACCGTTGGTTCCAGGCACGTGCACACATCAAAGGGGGCTTGAGCCCCTGCCCTTTTAACCGTCTGTAAAAAGTGCCCTCTCCAGACCATGAATGCCGTTTTTACTGCCCCCTCTTTCCATGCCATCACTGAAGGCAGCATTCAGAAGAATTGCCTTGTCCAAACTCTCCTGAACTTGAATGCAGCAAGTTAAATTGAAAGAATTGCCCTCTCTGTGTAGAAATCCAAGCCATTACACCACATCTCCAGTATTGACTTGATTATGTTTAGTTCAGCGTGATGTCACGCACCGAAAATAGCTGACGCGTTGTGAGCTTGGAGGTCTGCGATTTTCGATATTTCCACCAAAAAGCCCTTTTAGAAATTTCATCCCTTGCCTCTCCAACATTCTCTGCATTATCCCTGGGTGGTTCTATAGAATAGTCCCAACTATTGTCCCTGCAGTCTCTAAAAACAAAAACTAGGCTCTACTCAATTTTATTGGTGAAACATTTTTACACTCAAAAATATTGAGTAAATATTACTGTTATGAAATCAGGTAGATGATACTCAATTAATTTGAGTAAAAGTAACCAAAACTTTTACGTACTTATTAACAACTAAAATTGAGTACAATGACCTAAAGAAATTGAGTAGATATAATTAAATTATTCAGTCAATGCCACAAAAGACTACAAGTAAATACATTGAAATATTAAGTAGATCTAATTGAATATTAGAGTATGATTTAACAAAACAAATATGTCACATTTACTTTATTCATTTACTTTTATTGATTTAATTCATATAGTACCATTTACCCCTTTCATTTACTTTACCTTTTACTCCAGGAGTACATGATGTCAAATGAATACACATGAAATAATTATGCAGATAATTATGTTTTTAATCAACAAATTTTGACCAGTGTAACACCACATCAAGTATGAACATTCAACATACTTTAGTATGTAAATGACATGCAACAATGCCTGCAAAAACAATATGTTTAAAGATAATGATCAGGAAAGGGGTATCCCTGACACTTTTAAAATTATGTTTACTAAAGAGCAGTGTGTGTTCACAATACTGTATATAAGTACCTCTAATTGAACTGTGCATACTGTAAGTAAGCAGTCTGTCAAACATTATGCACCATAAGAACAATGAGCCCATCAAATGAACAGTAAGTCATAACCACAAAATACATTAAAGACAGTCAGAGGCCATTTGGCATGAAAGAAAATCACAACTTGGAATATGAAATAATAAATAAGCATTTACAGTAGCTCAACATTTAAACATATTGACTATGCACACGTGTAATGTCTATATGCTAAACTGACCTGTTTGCATTATGACTCGAATGCACCAGAAACAAACACTTTACATTAACTAATTACTATCAGCAACAAATACCATTGCAAAAATGCTGTTTTGACAATAAATCCACTTTCAGTAGGTTATACCCACTTTCTGAGAGCATCTTGCTGAACAGTAGTCGGCAAGCAGACATTTTTTCAGTCTCTGAACTTTGGCTGAAAGGTGTCCAGGATCCAACTCAACTAGTACTTTTTGGAACATCTCAAGACCATATCTGAGGTTCTTGGGGTATCTCAGATTAAAGGCATAGAACAGTCCCAACAGATAGCAGCAGACCCCCAAGATTGTTGAGGGCAGTGATGCCCTTAATCACAATACCTACATCAGTAGGTTCATTCATTGAGTCCTCTTGGTTCTGCAGCAGGTAGATCTTCATCTTCATCATCACCTCCTCTGTCAACTTCTCTTCTACTCTGACAGGTGCACCAGCAGCTTCCTTCCTGCACACATTGTGAAGATAATTGTTTAGAGCTCACTTTCAGGCTAAATGTTACAAGACACACAGACACACATTGAGCAATCCTAGCTGTCTCCACACATGCAGCCCTGGGCATAATCTTGAATCAGTTGGACCAGACATGCAACGGATGCAACAGCCATTCAGCCAATGTCACAACCTCATTCTCTGGACATCACTATGCTGTTCCTTTGCATGTGATGGTCTCATCCACGATGACATTAAAACGTCAAAACATTTATTTTACTAACTTGAAAGTCCTTGATCTTGACACTATCTTCTTCCAGATAGTCGATGAGACATCGGATGATGACCTCTCGTGTTCGTTGATTGGGGATTCCTCTCTGCAGAATAGAAAAATAATTATTTGAACAATAAAGAAAAAGTATGACTGCACTTTCATAACTAACATAAACTTTGGCAATACAATTGTTTCCACAACCCAGTTTTAGCAACGGAAGCTGGGAGACTGTCCTTAGTAGCTATTAAGACATACATTTAGAAATGAATAATCAGGAGAGAGAGAGTTGCTGGGGATAAAGATGAGTTTTGCATAAATTAATATAGTAATTATTGTCATTAGCCAGGTGAAATATAATTAAAGCAGTTAGAGTAAATGAAAGTTTCATACCTGAAGTACAATACTCATTTGTGCCCAAACTGCCCTTCTTGGACTGGAACATGGACAGTAGTTTGGGGGTATAGAAGTCCAACATTGCCATACATTTTGGCTCAAGATTCAGTGTGGTGATCATCCTGAACTTTGCACTAACCTGGAAGACAGAGATGAGGGGAAGAGAGTAAAAAAGAAGACATGTAGATAATAATGTAGGCCTATACCTGTGCATTTTATCTTCATTGTACACACCATTGTATGCAGCTGTGCATAGCTTGTAATAAATGCAAAAAGTCACAATGACTAGAGGGCTTGCACATTCCTCTCACTGTAACCTTAACTAGCTGCAAACCTTTGTAAAGAACATACGTTATACCCAATACATTTGTGTAGCCTATATGCACAAAGATACAGTAAATCTACTTACCAATATTTGCAAACACTCTCCAGGTTTCTTGTTGAAGATGTGTGCTGCTGCTGTTTGTTGACAGAATGTTCCAGTAGAACTTTCCCATGAACCCTTGTGTACAATTTTGAATCTTAGTCATATCTACTCAATTGTTTAAGTTGTTGTGAGAGATGAAAGATTATTAAGTTGGAATGAATAATAATTAAGGGTCTTTTTAAATTGATCCATGTGTACTCCATACTCAAATATTATGAAGGAAAATTACCAAAACAAATTGAGTATAATTCATGAATAAAATCAGTTGGTCAAATACTAATTTATTCTCATGAAATTAACTCAAATAATATATGTACATCTAACTCAAAAAGAACAGTTGGATTTTTACTCATTTTGTTTGGTGTGACCTACTCAAACAATCACATACATGATATTCAGTGATTTTATTGAGTAAATATAACTTTTTCTAATAGTGCTATTTACTCGGTCACAGAATTCTTTCTTAGAGTGTAGAGGAGTCCACAGTCCTTCGGAGTCCTGGAGGTCCCAGGGAGGGCTTCGTCCCAGAACCCATCATCCATTGTCTCCACACGCTGAGCATTATTTGCATTTGTATTATGTATGTATATATGCATGCACATACAGAATAGGTGAAATGTGTCCTCTACGTTTACCCATCCTCTAACAACCAGGAGCAGTGAGCAGCCATAAGGCACTCGGGAATCGGGGAGCAATCAGGGGTTAGGAGCCTCTGGCTCCCCATTTGGAACCCCCTCAAGTAAACCTGAGGGTCCCTGGACCAAAAACAAACAAAAAAGAACCACTGTAAATGGCACCGCCATCCGTCTAACACAGACTGTGTACCGCATACCGTATACGGCCATCTTTCACATTTTACCTCATGCATGGACTAAAGCTGCATTGCTTTTATTTTGACGGTTTTTATTCACATACATATGGACGCAATACATCAGCACGTGTGTGTGTGATCATTGGATCATTGTCTAACAAGCAGGTGGTCAGACTGGTCACACAAGTCAAGATGACCTGCCTTACCTTACCCATCAAAAGTGGCTAAAACCATAAGACTCCCTAATCGGGAGATAAGCGACCGTCAGGTCGCAGCGTGATTTTAGAGCGTGATTTTTCATGTGTAGGAGCAGTGTCCAAAAATGTGTTTGAAATAATCGGCCTGATGGTGGCGCTATATGGGATAGATCCATGTTGATGAGATGAGTGTAGACATACTGTGTACCGATTTGCGTGATTTTAGTGCAAAATTTGTAGAAGCAGTGTCCAAAAATGTGTTTTGCAAGAATTGGCCTCATAGTGGCACTAGAAGAGGGCCATGTGAGAATTGATGGGTTGTGGTTTGGCAGGCAAGGAGCGTGTGTGCAAAATTTGGCATGGATCGGGGCAACGGTTGCGGAGATATGATTAGGGGAAAAGTGTGACGTGTGACGTGTGACTGACAGACTGACAGCCGGTGGAGGTTTTGATAGTAACTGCGACCTGACGGTTGCAAAAAGAAAAGTCGATGCCGAATGCTGGGTTTTCAACAACAATTGGACTGCTAAGTATTTATTTACTGAAGTCGGAGGTAAAGCTGTGTGTTTAGTTTGCGGCAAGCACATCTTTTGCGGTGAGCACTGTCTTTTGGCCCGGCCCTCCACAATATTTTCTGTTGTTCATGTGGCCCCATGGAAACAATAATTGCCCACCCCTGGTCTAACATGTTCTGCGCAGAACGTCATGACAGGGCTGTACTGTAGCACTTATAATAAATGAGCAGGCTCATTTGGCTGTTAGGATCCCAGCACAGGTCAAAGTGTGTCACCTCTGTGTCTTTGAACTCTTTCTGATGGGGGCGTGGGCGGCCAGTAGAAGTCAGGACGTCGCCGCGAGCAAGCAAACAGCGAATGCACACACACATGCACGCACACGCACGCACGCACACACACACACAGCATGCGCGCACAACACAATCCCGTTTTGTCCGCCAGCAGCGACGTACAGAGAGGTCATTGCTGTTGTATTTGCTCTGATGTTTTTGAATTCCTTTCTCAGAGGTCGCGGCAGACAGAGGACAACAGTCAGGGGTCACTTCTTGTAATGTCTGTGAGACTCCTAACCATGGGCTACTGTACTGCAGCAGAGAGGTCAAAGGTCACGTACCCCACGGGACTGTGGCGAGTATGTCGTCGTTGTCGGGTGGAAACCTTGTATGTCCAAAACCTTCCTTTTTTGTATTATTTTAAAAATAGTGAAAATAGCTGATCTACAAGCACACAACGCTTCAACCCTTTTGTATGATGAAGTAGGGCTCTAATTTACCAAAAGACGTACACATTTTGGAGATACGAGGTTTCTGCCTGACAGTGACGCTATACAGTAGCATATCATACTGTAGCTGTCGGATGGAAACCTTGTATGCAGTGGTGTACGGTAACCAAGTACATTTACTCAAGCACTGTACTTTAGTGCTAAATGCTTTATACTTTTACTCCACTACAGTTATTTGACAACTTTAGCTACTGTATTTGTCGATTTTGATTATTATTCCGGACTTTTTCCTCTATCTGAGTATTTCCACATTGTGGTATTAATGTAGGCTATACGGTGTGTGCGTTGGCTCTCGCCAACGTGCCTGGCACTTTGGCTGACTGGTCAGTGCACATGCCTGGGATATCGGGGTCCCGGGTTCGCCTCCCGGCCGTGACGCTACATTGGTGGCAGCGGTACAAATAGGTACTGGCGGAGTTTTCCGTCAGTTCCTCGGCGTTGTTGACCCTATGCCTAGTAGTCGACGACTGTCCCCCCATGAATTGCGCTCGGACCCCCCGGTTTCAAAGTCGAGCTTAGCTTCTGGCCGGCGCGCGTGGTCGTGCTTCCAGGTAGAGGGGACGACTGTAGGATATATACGGTGTGTCGTGTGTGCGTTGGCTCTTGCCAATGTGCTTGGAACTTTGGCTGACTGGTCAGTGCACATGCTTGGGATATTGGGGTCCCGGGTTCGCCTCCCGACCCGGGCCGGCCTTGACGCTACATTAACAACCATGGTGCCAAACTCGTTCAGTAACGAGTTAAGGCCACTAGGTGTCACCATGCCAAAAGGAGTTGTCTCGTCCAGAGACGAGACAACGAAGGGTTAACTGTACGTGCTGCAGCCTGCCCTCTGAATGACCTGAGTCCATACTTCACCCCGTAGCAGAGAGACAGAGAGAGAGAGAGGAAAAAAAGGCATGCGCTGGTTGCATTGTTTTCCATTCTACTCTGAAACATAAAAAGGGCTTTATCTCTGAATGAGGTAAAAAGAACGCCAGGGAAGCAGAGATCTGATTGTTTTCACGGCGACACTATAACGCGATGGTCGGCTCCCGTTTGGATTTTAGTTTTGCGAGCTTTTGTAAACAAAGGGATTATCTTCCTCAATCGTCAGTGGACACCCACGTGCACACGCACAAAGCTTACGAGGCTCTTCAAAATAAAGCGTGAGTGAACGGCGGCAGCAGCAACAGCTAGAAATGTTATAAACCTGAGCAGCCCATGTGTTAATACCTTTATTTTAGTATTAATATTTTCAGGAGAAGAAAAAAAAAGAACAGTGAAAATGGACAATCTACAAGCTCACAATGCGCCGCATCATGATGAAGTAGGGAATTCATTTACGTAAAAACATGAACGTTTGAAGCATGGACATAAGAGCTTTCTATCCGACGGCGACGACATCAAACATGTTAATTACAGGCATGCACACACGTGCACACACACACACCCACACACACCCGCACACACACGCACACACGCGCACACACGCGCACACACACACACACACACACACACACACACACACACACACATACATTTCTCTCTCTCATTATGCACGCTCCATTCTCGTACATCTGCCCGATCAGAGCTCTCCTCCCATACTGTACTGATACGTATGGGGAAATCTGAATTCAATGAATGAGCTGCTAATTGCATTGCGGTTCAAAACTAGCTGCAATGCAGAACCACGTACATTAAGGGGGAGGGCGGTCCTTCATGTCGGGGGGGGGGGGGATCATGAGTGGTTTCCAAAGCGGCAGGCATACTTTAGGCCTGTCACAATTATTATTACATAATCCTCCAATGACAATTATTTGACATAATCGCAATTATTTTGTCATAATCGTTCGTTTCCATGTTGAAAAATGTTCATATATTTTTTCAAAAATAGTGTAAATAGCACGTTGCATCGCGACACGTTGCAGCTTGTAGATTGGCTATTTACAATATCAATGTTTTTTTTAGGGCTTTTAAATTTGTCAAATATGTCAGTCATCTCTTTGTATATCATCGTTGACGGGTGGAAACCTTGTATCTCCAAATTTCAAATGTGTACGTTCTTTCGCAAAGTAAAGCCCTGCTTCATCGTTGTGTGCTTGTAGATCGTCTGTTTTCACTAGATTAAATCATTTTTAAAATGATGAATGCAAAACCAACGGTTTTGGACATACAAGGTTTTCACCCGACAACGACGATATTTAGGTTATATGTCATATCTGCCAAGTGCAACTTCAAAGCCTAAAAGCCAAACAGATAATTGTCAACAAAACAAAAACACAATTAAATCGTTAATCACAATTATTTGAGTGACAATTAATCGTTAATCGTAAATTGTCATAATGGTGACAGCCCTGGGCATACTGTAGGTTTGTCAGCTGCCGTTGTAGCCCATGTTGTATTTAGATTTCCCCAGACGTATCTGTAGGCGGAGATCTCTGCTTGTCTGGCTCCACATATAGGCACTGTATGCGCATTATGCTAATGCTGTCCCTCACTCGCTCCGACACACACGCTCACAAACATACAGGGCTGTATTTTCATTGTCTTAAGTACAGGGTTCTCTCTTATTGTCTTTAACCAGATTTCCAGGACTATATAACAATAATTCAGCTCAATAAGGAGTCGCTTACTCCTATGTGCAAAGACAGGTAGTGT
>NC_137823.1:46069107-46112724 GCF_963921795.1 Nannobrachium achirus
GGCTTGAGCCCCTGCCCTTTTATCCGTCTGTAAAAAAGTGCCCTCTCCAGACCATGAATGCGTTTTATCCTATGGTGAAAGAAATGCAAAAGCCCTCTTTTCATGCCATACCTGAAGGCAGCATTCAAGAGAATTGCCTCGTCCAAACTCTTCTGAACTTGAATGCAGCATCTTATGTTGAAAGAATTGCCCTCTCTGTGTAGAAATCCATGCCGTACGCCACATCTCGGTATTGCCTTTTTATGCTTAGTTTAGTGTGGTATCAAGTACTGAAAATAGCCGACCTCCAAGCTCAGCGTTGTGAGCTTGGAGGTCTGCTATTTTCGATATTTTCACTAAAAGGCCCTTTTCGAAATTTCAGCCCCTGCCTCTCTAACATTCTCTGCATCATCATCATCATTATCATCATCATCACTATCATCACCACCAGCCATATCCTGTTCCTCTGTGCCTTTACGGCGTTAACAGTAGCAGTCATCCGAGCAGACCGTGTCGTGTACAATAACCCCACCCAACCCCACCACCGCCACCACCTCCATTATGGGTTTCCTGATTCTCGCATTCCAGCCGAACCATCCGGCCGATGGGACGCCTGTGCCTAGTAGCGAAGGACGCCACTTCCCATCTTCACTCCCCCACCCCACCCCACCCCACTACTGTAACCGTATAGCCTCACTTTGAAGACGTCAGGGTCGAGGCGCCCCTGCAGAACAAAAAATGCCGCCGGTCACCATCATCTCTCCGTACAGTAACAGTCTCTCTCCAGCCCAGCTGGCTCGCATAACCACGGGCTTTAGGGGTGTAGCGATACATTTTAACAACGATACGATACGCATCACAATACATGGTTGACGATACGTTACATGGACGATATTGGTTCATTCATGGCGATACAATACGATTCAATGATTTTAAATCGATATAGTAACTATTTAGAAAAGAAATGAAATCTGTGTAAAACGTGTAAAAAAATCTATTATTATGGAAGTAAATACTGTGATTATCTAGCAAATACATGGACAATATATTTCAACACATGTGGACAAACCCACCTTGACATGAATGCCGAGATTACACACATTTATCGATAGACCAAGAGTAGACTTTTTCATTTTCCCTCTTAAAATTGCCAAATACAAGGCACAGATACTTAGTTTCCATACAATCAATTAACTGCATTATTTGCAAAACGATTAGATGCCGATTACCGCATTTTAAAACGATACGATACTATACAAAGCCAAAGCGGCATGATATTTTGCTTTTGCAAACGAGTAGATCATTGCAAATTAAAATGGATTTTTCGATTTAGTTACTATTATCGTTACACCCCTAACGGGCTTCCATTGGAGGGAGAACTTTCTTGGGGGGGGGAAGGGGGGATGCTGTGGCATTCCCTCGGATATCATTCCCCATTCTCCCCCGGTATTGCTGTCAGTGTGAGTAAAAAGGGAGGGGATTGGTGGTGTGTGTGTATGTGTGTGGGGGGGCTACGGGGCTACGGTAATGGGACAGACAGATGTTTAGATGTGAGGAGGGACCCCCCCTGGGCCCCTCCTTTCACAGCAGTACACAGGCCTGACAGAAAGCAATCAGCTTGATGTGGAGGAACAGAGTCTTGTACTGTACATTCACTGAGAGAGAGAGGGAGGCTGCAACATGAGCCATGAGAGAAGGATTTAGATATAGGGACGGATAAAAGGGGGAAATTGCTGGGGGGGGGGGGGGCTGCTAAAGGTATAGAGAGGAACGTGCAGAGAATGTTAGAGAGGCAGGGGCTGTAATTTCTAAAGGGGCCTTTTGGTGAAAACTTCGAAAATAGCTGCTATTTTCAGTGCTTGATACCACACTGAAGGGCAATTCTTTCAACATAAGATGCTGCATTCAAGTTCAGGAGAGTTTGGACTAGGCGATATTCTCTTGAATGCTGCCTTCAGGTATGGCATGGAAAGGAGGGCATTTCACCATAGTAAAAACTGCATTCATTGTCTGGAGACGGCACTTTTTATAGACGGATAAAAGGGCAGGGGCTCAAGCCCCCTTTCATGTCTATGTGTAGTGTACACGTGCCTGGTGAGGAGAAGAGGGGCGTGTGTATAGAAGAATGCGGCGACATGGCCCAAAAGGTAAAGGATTTACACAGGGAAACGGCGGTCATGGATATTTAGCCAGAGAGTTTTTTAGGTTTCTTTTTTTTTAAGACGGAGGTATTCTTGGAAGGACGATGGGCGGCCAGGAAAAAGATGGAATGGGGGAGGGGGGAGGGAGACGGTGCCGGGGGGGATGGAGGGGGGCGAGGCGGGGTGCATGGGATGTCGGGGACAAAAAATGAGTCATGTTGGCAGCAGAGAAGGGGGAAACAGCTGAGAGGTATTTGAAGAGAATCTTTGGCTCGGCTCAGCCTTTTATTTTGGCTGAGGTAAGGTGATACTTATGAGCAGAAAGGTCTCTCTCTCTCTCTCTCTCTCTCTCTCTCTCTCTCTCTCTCTCTCTCTCTCTCGCTCCTTTGCCTACCCCCCCCCCCCCCCTCCGTAACTTTTCTCCCTGCCAAGTTTTTTTTTTCTTCTTCTTTTTCTTCTTCTTCTTGTTCTTTTTTTCGGGTCCAGGGAGGTGATGTGAGTGTTTCCACATGCGGTAGGCCCAGCCAGCGCTACTGGTTTGGCCCGTAACACTGACTCGACACAAAGCCCCCCTTATAGACACGCTGCTACAGAGAGAGCAGCACACTGCAGGGCCTGCATGGGGATTACCTCACTTTTTAACCTCAGGACTCAACACAAAGAGCCAGACATCAGGACAACAGATAGATGATGGACTGCGTGTGTGTGTGTCTGTGTGTCTGTCTGTGTGTGTGTGTGTGTGTGTGTGTGTGTGTGTGTGTGTGTGTGTGTGTGTGTGTGTGTGCGTGCGCGTGCCCGTGCCCGTGCGTGTGTGTGTGTGTGTGTGTGTGTGTGTGTTTGTGTGTGTGTGTGTGCGTGTGTGTGTGTGTCTGTGTGTGTCTGTGTGTGTGCGTGTGTGTGTCTGCGTGCGTGTCTGTGTGTGTGTCTGCGTGCGTGTCTGTGTGTGTGTCTGTATGCATGTGTGTGTGCATGTGTGTGCGTGTGTGTCTGTGTGCACGTGTGCGTACGTACGTGTGTGTGTACACACGTGTGTTTACGTGTATGTGCATATATGCGTGGCATGTCTGTGTGAATTCTCCACATGTCACCTTTTAATGTTCTACTTCGTCACATCACATTGTCACACAAAAGGGACGAAAATAGCAGATCTACAAGCTCAGAACACAAGCTGCTAGATCTTCTTGAATTTGAATACTGAAAACAAACGGTTTTGGACATAGGAGGTTTCCCCCCCGATGCCAGCGACGTGCAAAGATGTACCGGTACGCCAGTGCGTGCAGTGTGGTGTGTCAGGTGTGTGACCATCATTCAGACAGTGACCATCATTCTCTGCAACAGACCTGTCTGTAAAACAATAGGTAATGATTCAGTGACACGCGGTCAAAGCTGCTCAAACGCGGCAGCATGCGGCGGCGAGCCATGAGAGGCCCTGTCGAGAAAGTCTGCATCCATCACGCCTAACGATACACACCAGATCAATGAAGTAAATAATGCTGTGTGAGTGTGCCTGCGTGCGTGCCTGTGTGTGTGTGTGTGTGTGTGTGTGTGTGTGTGTGTGTGTGTGTGTGTGTGTGTGTGTGTGTGTGTGTGTGTGTGTGTGCGTGTGTGTGTGCGTGCGCGTGCGCGTGCCCGTGCGCGTGCGCGTGCGTGTGCGTGTGCGTGTGTGTGTGTGTGTGTGTGTGTGTGTGTGTGTGTTTGCCCATGTGGTTGCAATTTATGGACTTATTAAAGTACAGATATACCTACTGTAGATGTGATGCTGCTGTTTGTAAAGAACAGGACACAATGCTCCTGGTTTCTCTCGATAGCGGGTTGGAAACACAGCAATTCATCAATTCATCTTATTCAGCAGGGGGAAATCTCGCTATAGAGGGTATGCGCATGCATAAAGTGAATGGCAAAGTGAGTGGCAAAGTGAGTGGCAAAGTGAGTGGCAAAGTGAGTTTAGCATTGTTTAATGTTGTTTAATGAAATCAGATAGGACTTTTCTGTTTGGATGTATGGGCTGTCAAGGCCAGAAAGTAGCTTTTTGCCACTCAGTAGGTGTTACCGCATAACTTCCGGATTATGATGATGATGATGATGTCACGCGCGTACCCTGTATTTCTACGTCCCATTATTTCGACTACGGGCGTCGGCAGGTTAGTTACTCACGTGCGTCAGGGTTACATAGGTTACAGAGGGTTTGGGTTAGGTTTAGGTATAGAGGTTAACACATTCACCAGCGTCGGCAGGTCAGCATTTCACCAGGTTAACATTCACCTGCGTCGAAATACTGGGACGTAGAGCAAACGTTATGTCGAAAATATCGACACGCTCCCATTGAGCAGTAGATGCAGCTAAGTATGCAGCACGCCACTAGGTACGTCTGAAGTCATCCCATGCTAACAAAAGTATAGTCGTTGTCCGGTGAAAACCTTGTATGTCCAAACAAGTTCCTTTTGCATTTATCATTTTAAAAATGATTTAACAGCCGATCGACAAGCACACAACGCCTCGCACCGCGAAAGAACGTACACATTTGAAACTTGGAGATACAAGGTTTCCACCCAACAACGATGGTATGTTTCTCTGTTTTTCTTTCTTTCTTGCCTTGCTTCTGCAAAGCGAATGGGAATGTAATGGACTAGTTAGTCATGCTCTGTGTGTCTCTCGCTGTGAGGCTGGTAGTGTAGGTGGTGACAAGCAGTAATAAGGATGGGTCAATAAACGGAGCACTCCCCGCGGTGCTGGGGGTAATTAGTGAGAGTAGGGGGTACCATTCGTCTACCTGGCAGTGGTGGTCACTGTCAGCTGTGGCTGCGGGGCTCCATCACGGTCACAGAGAGAGAGAGAGGGAGAGGGAGGGAGGGAGGGAGGGAAATATGAAATTGGATGTGTGATATAAAGTATTTCGTTGTTGTCGGGTGGAAACCTTGTATGTCATTCCAAAGCCATTCCATTTTTTGTTGTTATTTTGAAAACGATTTAAAATAGTGAAAATAGACAATCTTCAAGCACACAAAGCCTTGCGTGTGCTTGTAGATCTGCCATTTTCACTACTTTTGTGCGACACTTTTGTATGATGAAGTAGGGCTTTAATATACGAAAAAAAAACATACACGTTTGAAACTTGGAGATACAAGTTTTCTGCCCAACAGTGACGATATGCATGAGCGGTTTCATTCATTACCACCACTTATTCTCTTTTCTCGACCTAGGGGTTGGTGCAAATATACTGAGACACCGTCTTGTCCAAAAGACATATACTTCATACCATCTTGTCCAAAAGAAGACATACTTAACACCATCTTGTCCAAAAGACATATACTTAACACCGTCTTGTCCAAAACACATATACTTGACACCATCTTGTCCAAAAGACATATTGACATCATCTTGTACAAAAGACTTAGGCCACGTTTACTCGACAACGGTCTGTAGAGAAAACGGCGAGGTCCCAGGACATCGTCGTTGCGTTTTCACTTTTTTCTAGCGTTCATATGATGAAGGGATGAAAAGATGTAGTGTGCATGCCATGTCCATAGAGGTCGCTAGGTGGCATTGACACACTATCTGGCATGTGACATCATGTCCGCTATCCTTCCTTGTCAAAGCATGTGTTTACATAATCACCATGGCAGCGTACATAGGCTCCACTGCGCTCCACTGCTGTCGGCTTTGCAGCGTCAGTCATTACATCACACATTTTGTGGTTTCCCTGTAACTCGCCCGTTTAGATAGAAACGCAAGGAGGATCGCTTCACAGATTTTCACTCAAAAATACGGATTTACTATCTTCCGTTTTCAACCCCCAAAAATGCTGTTGTCATCTGAACGGTAGGCATATCTGACATTTCATTTTGCGGTTTTCTTGTGGAAACGGCATCATATAAACGGGGCCTAAGTCCAAAACACCACCTTGAACAAAAGAGACACCACCTAGTCATTGTAAAAAAAGACATGCACAGACCCTTGCCCAAAAGATACTAGACACCACACCACTACAGTATGTCCGAAAAACCAAAGCCAGACACCACCTACACCACCTATAGTCCAACAGACAGACACCTCCTTGTCCAAAGAAGAGCTGACTGTTTCCTAGCTGGTATTTAGGGTAGGGTTGGGGAAAGAAATGTGTGTGTGTGTGTGGGTGTCTAAAGACACCACTCAGCTGAATGTGCATGTCTGCCGCAACACGCCAAGCTCACACAATTACTGTCAGCGCCGATACACAGGATACGCCCAATCGGCCATGGCAGAGACGGGACGTAGGAGTGCGTGTTTTGGTTTTTAGTCATATAAAGGGGGCAGAGGATCCAAACGTAGCTGTTTGATGATAGCTAAGCATGACGGAACGGGGACAGCTTGGCTGGGGGTTGGGTGGGGGCGATGACAGAGAAAAAGAGAGAAGGGCGATAGACCCCGCCACACACACACACACACACACACACACACACACACACACACACACACACACACACACACACACACAAATGTTCCGCCCCAGGATAATGGATGTTGGGGATATTTTGATTATCGCGATAATATCGTAAATCGCGATTTCTTTGGTCACAATAATCGTGACATGAAATTTTCATATTGTCCGTTCCCTAACTACCACCTCATACTACCACCCTTTCCTCTCTCTCTCTCTCTCTCTCTCTCTCTCTCTCTCTCTCTCTCTCTCTCTCCCTCTCTCTCGTCCGTTAGTGCCTGCCACTGTCACGGTGGGGGGGCCGTGGCCTCTGCGTAGCTTGAGAATGCTAAGGGGCTAATCCTCCAGGAATGCCCCCAGGAATGTGAAAGTTGAGTCAGGGATCGAACGTGGAGGTGGTGGTGGTGGTGATGGGTGGGGGTGGTGGTGGGGGGGGGGGGGGGGTATTCAAGAATAAATGAAAGGGAGAAAAGGGGGGGAATGAGGGTGGGGGGGTGAGTGAAAGAGAGGTGGGAGAGCAGGATAGGTTGAATGGGAAGAAAAGAGAAGCTTGGGAAGTGAAGAATGAGAAGAACAAAGACAGACAGAGAGTGTGTGTGTGTGTGTGTGTGTGTGTGTGTGTGTGTGTGTGTGTGTGTGTGTGTGTGTGTGTGTGTGTGTGTGTGTGTGTGTGTGTGTGTGTGTGTGTGTGTGTGTGTGTGTGTGTGTGTGTGTGTGTGTGGGAGGGGGGGGGGGTGGTCAGGAGAAGCTGATTGCAAAGTGTCTAGTTTTAGAAGACACACTGTAGTTAGGGATGGGATGATATATTTCATATCACGATTATTGTGACAAAAGAAATCGCGATTTACGTTATCATCGTGATAATCCAAATCCATTATCCTGGGGCGGAACATTTGCCAAAAGATCGGCTATTTTATTTGGCAAAGACATTTGATAGGGAGTGAAAAAAGACTGTTTCAAGTACGTATATTATAAGTACCTTATACCAATTATAGAGGGTTTAAGTGGTACCAGATATGCAGCTCAGCAAATAAAAGCTGAATTGATCCCAGTGCATGACGGAGGACGATATCACGATAAATGAAATCTCCATGATACGATTATTGTGAGTGTTTTTTATCACGATAAACGATAATATTGTTTATCGTCCCATCCCTAACTGTAGCTCCCTTAAACCACTTGAACCCCAACGTCCATATTCATCCATTCCATATACATCTGCTGCTATGCATAAGAATATCATGTACGGTATACAAGTATATCATCTGCGTGTATCAAAACACCCTTCCGGCTCCAGTTAAGACCCGCCCGCGGAAGCTTGTGATTGGCTGAACCGGAGGTAGGGAGCGCTCCGTTGTGTTCACCTGAAACACGCTGAGGTGCCGAAAGTCGGGGGAACAAAGATTTACCATTCTGTCCATATCGTGACATAACTCGGGAACGGCGCTGAGTTGGCTCATTTGACCTTCGCCTGAGACGGCGCGCCTCCGTCATTTCCACCGAAAACAAGCGCTCCGCCCTTGGAACCGGAACAATGTTTTGTTTCATGGATATCATCTAGCGGCATAGCTCAGGGGTAGAGAAACCGTTATTAGAGCACGAAGGGTTCCCGAAGGGTTCCCAGTTCGAATCCGGGCTCCCCCTGAGTTAATGCCGAAGAGTCCTTGAGCAAGACTCTGAACCCCTAATTGCTCCCGGTGATCAGGTTGGTGCCTTGCATGGTTTCCTCTGCCACCGGTGTATGAATATGTGTGTGAATGGGTGAATGTAATGCATGTAAAGCACCTTGGATAAAAGCGCTAAATGCACCATTTACCCCTTCTTCCCTTTCTTTGGAAATAACGATATGATGGGACCGATGCACGAAAGCGAATTTCACCCACTTCTTTACTCCTCTAAACCTGTGATGTGACAATAAAGCTGGGTCAAAAATAGCAGGTCTGCAAGCGCAAAACGCGCCGCGCGTCGTGTAAGTGTCTTTAAGTGACTTTGGTGTCAGCATCCATCATGAAGAGCGAGGTTTCCATCCCAAAGCTCTTCTTCAGACGGACAGGCCATGATGGCCGCCCGTTGCGAGGGAAACAACACAACCTCCTATGATCCGGTTGTTTTTCAGTTTAACAGATAACTGCTGTCCTACGGGTACAACACGGTGGGGGATCGCCCAGGGGCGTCGCACAACATTCTGGGCCCCGCGGGTACAAGGATTCACTGCGGGCCCCCCATGAATGTTCTTCATAGGGGGAGGAGTTGTGATGTTTTATCTGCTTATTGTAAGTCGCTTTGGATTAAAAGTGTCTGCCTTATGCCTAAACTGTAAACTGTAAACTGGGGAGGAGGGGGTTTAACTATTGAAAAATAGCAGATATACAAGCTCGCAGCGCGGCACCGAGTGCCGCGCTGCGAGCTTGTAGATCTGCTATTTTTTGAAAAATCGTGAACATTTGATGTGCAAGTCTTTGAATATTTCAAATCCTTCTAAGTTTTTTGGGTTTTTTTGAAAAACCCATGTTTCTATGTCAGTGGTGTTCAAACGTTTTCATGTGAAGGACCCCCAAAATGATATGCATTTGGCCAAGGACCCCCATCTCAAAATATTTTGTTCCAGGGACCCCCCATGCAGAAGCAAAATTTGAGTTGCAAATCTTCGCTTAAAGATTTGCACACATTTTCACGACTTTTCAAAAATAGCAGATCTATATCATTCGCACACATTTTCACCACTTTTCAAAAATAGCAGATCTATATCATTTGCACACATTTTCACGACTTTTCAAAAATAGCAGATCTATATCTGCTATTTTTCAATAGCTAAAGTATTAAATAATTAAGGCCCCTCCACCTTGGGCCCTGGTAACTCAGTCCCTCCCCCCCCCCCCCCCCCTTTGTGACGCCCCTGGAGATCGCCCAGATCAGTTCAGCCGGAGGAGCAACAAGCTTGTCTCGTCATGAGTCTGGGGGGGGGGGGTGAACTTTGCGCAGGCTTTCGTAACAATGCTGGTTAGGCGTCCACCGTTTAAGCTTAGCGCTCAGGATGAGTTCCTGCTTGCCTTTTGTTTCCTGGTTCCTATATCGGCTAAAGTAGGGGTTTTTCCACTCTGTGTGTGTGTGCGTCGTATATGCCGTTCCGTATACTCGGGAGCACAGGAAATGCCTCAGTTATAGGCATTATGGGTCCAACTGAAGGGTCTTCTGTGTACAGTGTGAGTGCATGCGTGAGCGTGTGTGTGTGCTTGTACGTGTGTGTGTGTGTGTGTGTGTGTGTGTGTGTGTGTGTGTGTGTGTGTGTGTGTGTGTGTGTGTGCAGGGACGTGCAGAGAATGTTAGAGAGGCAGGGGCTGACATTTCTAAAAGGGTCTTTTGGTGAAAATATCGAAAATAGCAGACCTCCAAGCTCACAACGGTCGGCTATTTTCAGTGCTTGATACCACACTGAACTAAGCATAATCAAGTCAATACTGGAGATGTGGCGTAACGGCATGGATTTCTACACAGTGAGGGCAATTATCTCAAAATAAGATGCTGCAATAAAGTTCAGGAGAGTTTGGACAAGGCAATTCTCTTGAATGCAGCCTTCAGGTATGGCATAGAAAGAGAGCATTTGCATTTCTTTCACCATAGTAAAAAACTAAATTCAAGGTCTGGAGAAGGCACTTTTTACAGACGGATAAAAGGGCAGGGGCTCAAGCCCCCTTTGGTGTCTATGTGTGCACGTGCGTGTGCATGTTTGCGTTCTGTTTTTCTGTGCTCTGTTGATAAGATGCCCAAAGCCATTTCCTATATGACCACTGCTTTAGAGGGGTGAGATCATAGACATATAAAGGTAGACGCCTCCTTCGGCTAGGGGGCGTATGCATTGAGCAACTAAGGGAATCGTCATCGCTTCCGTGTTCATTGCTTCCGCGTGCGTCACACATACGGAAGTCGGTAAGCCAACCAGAGGCAGGTGGGGGCTGGTCTTTACGTATGCAGCCTGTAAGAACAGCTGAGCAGCGCAACATCGGAACTGGCTCTGTTGAATTGAATTGTGGTCCTTGGATAAGTCACGGAAAAGACACGCTGTGATTGGCCAGCACTTTGACTGACAGCGTTCCCTTAGTTTTTCCAGGAAGTTTGGACTAGAACTTTTGCACATCGCTCCAATTAACTGCAGAGGAGAACGAGGTATTAGCTCTTTATATCTGTGGGTGAGATGGCAGTCAGGTCATCATTACACTGAGAGCACCTACTCAGAACTCAATCTGAGAGCATACGAATGGAGATTTGGTTCCATTTGTGCGTCCTCAGTTACAGACCTGAAACTCCTCAAGCCAAGGACCCCTACTGGGGGTCCCTGGACCCCCGTTGGAGATCCACTGCTCTGCACTTCAGACAAGACAAGACAGATGTGCGTGAAAGCATATGATACGCTCAGTTACCTGAGAGGCAGGTGTGCCTGTGTGTGTGTGTGTGTGTGTGTGTGTGTGTGTGTGTGTGTGTGTGTGTGTGTGTGTGTGTGTGTGTGTGTGTGTGTGTGTGTGTGTGTGTGTGTGTGTGTGCGTGCGTGTGCGTGTGCGTGTGTGTACACACAGTACACAACAGACTGTTGTCCAAATGTGCTGTCTGGTGTGCTGGTCTGTTCTATGCATGTAGAACTTGTTTGTCTAGATATCGTTGGTGGAAAGCCAAAACAGCTCCTTTTTTATAATTATTTTAAAAATGAAAGGGTTTTCTGTGGATGATATTTCAGTGCAAAGATGAATCATGAGGACATGCAGTGCACTTGGGAGGCAATATTAGACACATTGTTATAGGCAAAGTTAGCAAATTTAGGCCTATCCTACGTTTGCAATGTACAGTATACATGTTTGAGGAGGCAGTGTGCGTGCGTGCGTGCGTGCGTGCGTGCGTGCGTGTGGGCTCACAGGAAGTGCTCTCATCATTAGGCCGGCGGCCTCTGCGCTCTGCTGTGGTCCCTGCATTCCCCCAGAGACAAACTCACTCATTCACTCACACACACACACACACACACACACACACACACACACACACACACACACACACACACACACACACACTCGGGGACACACAGTCAGACAGAAAAACAATATCACAGACATAATGAGAGAGAAGGAGGAAGTGTGTGATATAGAGAGAGGGAAAAGAGAGGGGCACAAGAGCAAGAACCAGTGAGAAACAGATACGTAGAGAAAGTCAGAGGTGGCCGAACAAGGCAGAAAGAGAAGAGCGGAGAGAGAGGGTCAGACGACGCTCAGGGTGGGTGGATATCGTCGTTGTCGGGTGAAAACCCTGTATGTCCAAAACCGTTCCTTTTGCATTTATCATTTTGAGAATGATTTAAACTAGTGAAAACAGACGATCGACAAGCACACAACGTCCGCGAGGCGTTGTGTGCTTGTAGATCTGCTGTTTTCACTACCTTTGTGCGACGGCCTTGTATGTGATGAAGCAGGGCGTTACTTTGCGAAAGAACTTACACATTTGAAACTTGGAGATACGAGGTTTCTTCCCGACAGTGACGATATGAGAGAGATAGAGAGAGAGAGAGAGAGAGAGAGAGAGACTGGCAGAGGAATGGATGGAGACAGAGGACAGATGGAAACTGAGCGGCGATGAGAGATTTTAAGAGGCAGCGTTATGTGGGGGGTGAGGGAGGGGGTGTTGGACAATGGCTCGGACAGAGACGCGCAGAGTCATCCAGTGAGAGGAAGTCCCCCCCCACCCTAATAAAAAGCTTCCTGTCTCTGTGAGTGGTGTGTCCCCCCACAGTCTCAGATGGATTCTTCTTTTTTTTCCACAGACGGCCTGCTTGACACCAATTAAACCTGACCGTCCCCCCCCAGCCCCCCACCCCCACCCCCCAGGACACGGCACATGCACACAGACGGCCACGCAACGTGGAGGTCGCCGGCCGGGTGGGAGGCCTTCTTCCTATGCACATTATTCAGGAGGACGTGCACTGTACGTGGGCATAACCATACACACAATCACGCAAGCATGCATGCATGCGTGCACGCACGTGCACACACACATTTACAGAGGCCACAGTTCTTTGTGGGTGTGTTTGTTTGTGTGAGCATGCATGGGTATTGGCAACTATTCATATACGTCACTAGTACACCACTTCCTTCTATAGGGCAGAGGTCTTCAACAGGGGGGTCCTCAGAGTAACAACAGGGGGTCCTCCAAATCTTTGAGTGATAGAAAAAAAATCTCCTTTTTTATATTAACCACTTGAACTCTATAGCGAACCTTAGCCACAAATAGCAGATCTACAAGCTCACAACGCCTTGAGCTGGGAGGGGTTGTGAGCTTGTAGATCGGCTATTTTTGGCAAAGAGCTTTGGTGTAGAGGGGGAAAAGAGCAGACTAAGTACAGAGTGAAAGGTCAAGTTTATTAAGTATTGACGGTTCAAGTGGTTAAATATCTGAAAACACAAATTGACATGAATCCAAAATACACTGATGATTGTGCTGTCCAACAATGAAACTGTATGGAATCTATGATAAGGTTGTGGGGGTCCCTGCTTCATCTCTCTCTCAACTAAGGGGTACTAGGTGTTCTAGGGACTATAGAGACTAGTGTAGCACTAATTGCAGTGGCAGTGTTTCCCAACCTGGGGTTACTTTTTGGAAGTCCAAAAAGTTTAAACATGTCGCACAAAATCACAACTTGCACTAGTATTGGGTCATTGTGTTCTCACAAATAGGCCTATTATAGTCAAAAAGGTTTTCAGGGTGTATGATATCTGCTATTTCCGCTGTTTGTCATACTAGACGTATATGGGGCTTAAGTGGTTAACATGTCTGAAAAGCACCACTGTGTGTGTGTGTGTGTGTGTGTGTGTGTGTGTGTGTGTGTGTGTGTGTGTGTGTGTGTGTGTGTGTGTGTGTGTGTGTGTGTGTGTGTGTGTGTGTGTGTGTGTGTGTGTGTGTGTGTGTGTGTGTGTGTGTGTGCGCGCGTGCATGCATTTTGTCAGATGTAAGAATTAAGGGAGGGTTCCAAGGAAAAGGTTGGGGACCACTGTCTGTGGCAGTGTTTCTCAAACTTTCAAATTTCAAGGTCTCCCTTTAACTCTGACAGTGTACAAATGGAACCAAATGAACCTGTTAGGGTTCATTTGGTTCATTTAGACCCCCCTAAAGGAACCCACAGAGTCTCTGAAATCCACTCCCAATTCCACTAATTCTGTTACAACGACAACAAAATGTCCACAGCACTTATAGCGGGGACTAAATCTACATCTAAATCAAGACGGTACACACTGACATCGTATGGTTCTCTAATTCTCTCTCTCTGGACAAGAGCATCAGCTCTAAACGCGGAGAATGTGTAGGAATGCATCCTAAGATGTGGTCGTGTAGGAGCCTGTAAAACCACACAGACACACAGATGGAGGTCCGGGCGGGCGGGGGCCACCACCACCGCACTCCAGTCGTGTGTGTGTGTGTGGCCCTATGTGGCGAAAATTGCGTCGATGATGATGAAGGTGACGGGACAGACTGGGGCAAGAGGATAAGTGACCGGGACAGTGGATTATGGAGGGGTGGGTGGTTGTGGGTCAGGGGAGGGACGGGGGGGGCTTGCAGGGGGGATTGGGCTGAACGCCCAGTACTGCGACAAGCCACGCTCCGGGCTTCACCCAAGCCGCCTTCAAAGACCCTCGAAAATCTCCACAGAGCCACTTAGACACATTATTATAGTAATAAACAACCCCCCCACCCCCTGCCACTCCGTCCGCGGGGGAAAACAAACGGTCCCCGTCGTCCCTGGTGACTGGGGGTGTAACGATATAGTAACTGAATCGAAAAATCGTTTTTAATTTACAACAATCTACTATATCGATTTGCAAAAGCAAATATCGTACCAAAATGCAAATAATCGTTATCGAATCGTTTTGCAATGCAAATGATCTATTGTATGGAAACTAAGTATTTGTGCCTTGTTTTTAGCAATGGGAAAATGAAAAAGTGGGGTTTGATTACTTTTCCATTCCATATAGCTACTCTTGGTCTATTGATAAATGTGTGTAATCTCTGTGTTCATGTCAAGGTGCGGGTTTGTCATTATGTGTTGTAATATAATGTCTGTATATTTGCTAAAGAATCACAGTGTTTACTTATTTATATCCATAATAATAGATTTCTACCTTAAAAAACTGCTATATTGACATGTTTCACACAGATTTAATGTCTTTGCTAAATAGTTACTATATCAATTTTAAATCATTGAATCGAATCGTATCGTATCACCATCAATGAACCAATATCGTCCATGTATCGTATCGTCAACCACGTGTCGTGATGCGTATCGTATCGTTCAAATGTATCGTTACACCCCTACTGACGACTGAACCCTGACCAGCCTGCTCGGTCACTGACCGCCTCTTTCCACCCACTTTCCGCTTTGTTTGTTTGTTTGTTTGTTTACTCATTGGACAGCAGAGACTGAGCTGGCAGGGATGGTTATCTTCACAGAGCTCCGGCTGAATGCAGCGGCCAGAGGAGGGAGCAGGAATAGAGCCTCCAATTACATGTGATTTACTCCATTCTGGGGTGTATTATGGGCCGGCGTACTTGATTGGTTGTAGATAAGCGAGGGCTGCGATTGGGCCTTAATGACTGACTGGGAGCGAACGGGAAAGATGGGTGGACCTCCACGCACCATGCCCTTTACTGTAACACATGGGTTTACAACACACTTACAGTATAGGCTGGGTTCCAGTGGCGTCAGTTCAGAAAAAGCTAAGGTATGGCAACATGACTGGTGTCTTGCACTAGCGCCTCATGCCATACCTTAGCAACAGGCATGATTTTAAGAAGTACATTTTACAAATCGGTACACACTATGTCTACACTCATGTCATCAACATGGATCTGTCCCATATAGCGCCACCATCAGGCCGATTTTTTCAAACACATTTTTGGACACTGCTCCTACAGATTTTGCCCTAAAATCACACAAATCAGTACACAGTATGTCTACACCCATCTCATCAATATGGATGTCCCATATAGCGCCACCATCAGGCCGATTTTTTGAACCACATTTTTGGACACTGCTCCTACACATTTTGCCCTAAAATCACGCTGCGACCTGACGGTCGCTTATCTCCCGATTAGGGAGTCTTACTGGTATGGTTTCTTGGGTGGATATGGCAGCCTGGAATGGTTGTTCAGCAGCTAAACTTGGCATGTTGGTAAACGTGCCAAACATGAATTGCACCTGTGCAGCTGACCTGCAGAACCTGGGAATATACCATCTTGTCAAGATGGGGAGAATACAAGTGTGGAGAATATAATTATAATACCTTGTTAAAGTGATCATATTGTTAAATTCTGCATTTGTAGTTATTTTACTGTAATTTTACAACATAACCAGCACAGATAGACAAAGAGACATTCATGGATTTATATTTAAAAGTAACTTTTATTTCACCCCCTGGACCCAGGGTATGGCAGCTGCATACCCCTGCCATACCCAATTGACACCCCTGCTGGGTTCTGGAAGGACTTTCCCTCCATGAGATTTACTATGACAAAAACAACACAACAACAACCACATCAACAACATCTTGCATATGCAGTGGTGGACAAACACTCAAGTAAATGATACTCAAGTATTAAAAATCACACTTGTGTGAACTGAGCGGTGTGTGTGTGTGTGTGTGTGTGTGTGTGTGTGTGTGTGTGTGTGTGTGTGTGTGTGTGTGTGTGTGTGTGTGTGTGTGTGTGTGAGTGTGCCTGACCTGAACAACAGCGCCCCTCCCTTAACATGTGTGGTCAGAAAAGGTATTGCAGGCTACATACAGACTCAGGCTACATACAGACAGACAGACACGCACGCATACCCACACACGGCCACGTATAGGAGACAGTGTGACCACCGCTCAAAAACAAAATACATGTTCAGGAATGGTTAGAAATGTTAAAGAATAGAGAAAATATTATATTTTGAAATAGGTCTTAAATCATCATGGCGTACTACAAACCCCAAAATCAATCCTCCTGTTCTAGGCAACACAGAAGGGGGGGAACATTTTTTTAAATTATTTCCACACACTTCTCTAAGGTATATTAAACTGCAAAAACAAGTTGGGGACAATGTGGATAAAATAACTGATTTTGAGGTTAAATGTGCAAAACTAGAGCAAGGGTCTTCAACAGGGGTCTGGGACCCCTAGGCCATAGGGGGTCCTCAGAGTCACTACAGGGGGTCCTCCATAGTCCATATCTTTGTGGGTTAGAAACATTTTTTTTCTCCTTTTTTATATTAACCATTCGAAACCCTATAGCGTCCATATTCGGAGAACTTTAGCCATAGCAGATCTAACACTCTAACGCTCACAACGCCTTGCGCTGCGAGGCGTAGTGAGCTTGTAGATCGGCTATTTCGGCAAAGAGGTTTAGTGTAGAGGGGGAAAAGAGCAGACTAAGTACAGAATGAAAAGTCAAGTTTATTACGTTTTGACGGTTTAAGTATCTGAAAACACAAATTTACATGAATCCAAAATACACTGATGATTGTGCTGTCAAACGATGAAACTATATGGAATCTGAAAAGGTTTGGAGGGGGGTCCCTGCTTCAACTCTCTCTCAACTGAGGGGTCCTTGGCCTGAAAACGTTGAAGACCCCTGCATTCCCTGATGCCCCTGAATGACGCCCCTGCATAGGGGCGTCACACCAAATTCTGGGCCCTGGGTACAAGGATTCACTGCGGGCCCCCCATGAATGTTAACTATTGAAAAATAGCAGATACTGTATACAAGCTCACAGCGCGGCACCGAGTGCCGCGCTGCGAGCTTGTTGGACGCTGCTATTCTTGAAAGATTTAGAAAAATGTGTGCAAGAAACCTACTGTATGTTTCCATGTCAGTGGTGCTCAAACCTTTTCATGTGAAGGACCCCCAAAATGACATGTATTTGGCCACGGAACCCCATCTCAAAATATTTAGTTCCAGGGACCCCCCAAAAGCTAAATTTGAGTTACAAATGTTCACTTAAAAAATACATATATTCAAAGATTTGCCCACATTTTCACGACTTTTCAAAAATAGCAGATCTGCACCGAGTGCCGCGCTGTGAGCTTGTATATCTGCTATTTTTCAATAGCTAAAGTTACTAGGGCCCCTCCACCTTGGGCCCTAGTAACTCAGTCCCACTTTCCTCCCCCTTGTGACGCCCCTGCAGTCCCTAACCCTTGTCTCTTTTCTGTCATCTCTAAAGAGCCTCTCAAAGCATTACCGTGTCCGCAGACTGCGCTGAGGGCCATTGAGGGTGTGTGCGTGTGGGGGTTTTGAGGTGGTATGAGTGGGCGTAATTCTCTCTCTCTCTCCTCAGTCTTTGTCCAACGGAGGGCAGAGTGATGATGACGCTGCGCAGGCAGAATGCTGGCCTGGGGTCAGTTCTTTGATGTGAAAGGGTATCTGTGGGCGCTGTCATCGCCGCTGTCACCGCGGCGGCCGTTCATTTATCACGCCGCGAGCAACGCCATCTCTCTGACATCGTCATCGTCCCGTTGTTCGCCACCAATAATCACGTTTCACTTCCGCCGTTGTGGTTGTCTTTGCTACTAACTACGGCAGGTGGGAAGTAGGGATGGGACGATATGAAAATGTCTTCTCGCGATTGTTGTGATAAAAGAAATCGTGATTTACGATATTATCGTGATAATCAAAATTCATTATCCTGGGGCGGAACATTTGCCAAAATATAGCTGATCTACAAGCTCACAACGCGTTGCGTTGGCAAATAAAAGGTGAATTGATCCCAGTGCATGACGGAGGACGATATCACGATAAATTAAATCTCCACGATACGAGTGTTTTTAATGACAATAAATGATAATATCGCCTATCGTCCCATCCCTAGTGGAAAGTCTATTCAGGTGCGGTGCCATAGGATTACTTTTACCTGTTCGATGACGTATAACCCCTTAAACCCCTATGTGGAGTCCCCCAGGGCTCTATACTTAAGCTCCCTTTTTCCCCCTTCTACACCAGATCACGGAGACGCAGCAGAGGATTCTCAATGTAAAACAGAGATGTAACCCTCCCACCTCCAACCTCCCACCCCACCTCTGGGGTAATTGGCCCATAGTTTGTCCCTCTTTTCCTTATACCACCATCTCACCACATCTGGCCCCCAGAGCAGAGGCATGTACGCATGGGGGCTTGGCGAGAGGGCCTTAAGAGTCTCTCTATAAAGTGAAACACCATCCATAAAATCTCCATTAGAGCTTAGGTCTGCCCCGGGGGTGGGGGGGAGGGAGGGGGGGGTAGGGAAGGGGAGGGGGGTCACGGCGAGGAGAAGAAGCGGAGGGGTTTGTGGTGATCCACTGTATGGCCCTCGTGCCGCGGCCCTGGTGTCAGAGGTTGAGCGCTGTTGACATTCCTCCCTGCGACCGTCTGATATCAGCGTGATTGATCTGTCAGGACGAGGCCCTGGGAGGTACAGCCCCCCCCAAACCCCCAATCCCCCCCCACCCTAGCTCCCGAACTTAAACATTTATATTAGAGCCACTCTCTCTCTGTCTGTCTGTATGTCTGCTCTGCTGTGTCTGTCTCACACTCTTTATATTTTATATATGTCCGTCTGTCTCTGCACCCTGTCTTGTCTTCTTTCCTGTGAGCGTGTCACACACACACGCACGCACGCACGCACGCACGCACACACACACACACACACACACACACACACACACACACACTTACTTTTAGGCTCTCTCTCTCTCTCTCTCTCTCTCTCTCTCTCTCTCTCTCTCTCTCTCACCTCCAGTGTCTGAGGGGGATCTCCATCTCCAGCCAGGCTTTGGTGTCACAAAGGGATTGACCTTGGGGAGAAACGGGACGAGAGAGTGTTTATCTGGCTTTCCTCTTAGCCAAATGAGATAAAAGAGAAGAGAAGTGGTGATGGATGGCCCACTCGGCGCATGCAGGGTCCGGGGCCCCCGCACCGCGCGGCACAGCGTCTCTCTCTTAACAATCCCATGCGAGGTACAGTACAGTACGGGACACGGTGAGTTATCACCCTGTCAAATTCCACACCTTTGGAGCGCTGATGGTGTCATGTTGGGCAACGACGAGAGGAGAGAGAGGTCCTTTTTTTCCCCCCTTCTTTGGTTAAAAAAAGAACTATATTCCCGTAGGAGAAGATGGCGCGCCGTGGAAAGTGGCAGGAAAGCGATCGGAGCGAAAGATTACATGTGACAAGGGAAGCCGTTCCCCCGCCTAACACCGCGATGTGTCGCGCAGGTACACATGTGGGCCGCGATTCCCGCTGAGATCCAAGGACGTTTTACGATGAGCGACTGTTTTGACGAGGGGTTGCGAAGGAGGCCCGGGGGGGGGGGGGTCTTTGAGGAAGAGGACGTGCGCCCAACGAAACACAGCTTCTCTTTGGCAAACACACGCCAACGGTCCACGGGTGAGACCTCGTGTACTTGGCACGTCTTTAGAGTCAACTCAAGACTTCATCACAGGGACATGCTGGGACCCTGATTCAGCCCGGGAAAAAGAGTTGTAGAGGCCCTCATTGCGCGCTATAGAGAGAGATCTCTCTCTATAGCGCTGCTGCTACTCAAAGATTTGCCATTTCAGATCATGTCAAGTGACAAGCCGGTGGGCCAATTACATGAGTTATATTTCGTCATTGTCGGGTGGAAACCTTGTATGTCCAAAACCGTTTTAAAAATGATTTAAACTAGTGAAAACAGCCGAAAACGCACCGCGAGGCATTGTGTGCTTGTAGATCTGCTGTTTTCACTACTTTTGTGCGACGGCCTTGTATGATGAAGCAGGGCTTTGCTTTGCGAAAAAAATTGCAAATTTGAAACTTGGAGATACAAGGTTTTCTGCCCGACAGTGACGATTTACTTTGTTGGCCGCCCAGCCCCCAAAATGGTACGAAGGCCGACATTTTATTTAATTTTTTTTGCTAATGGCCGGCCTGGACCGGCCGGGAATGAACCGGCCGTTCGGGAGTTGTCCCGCTTTTCCCAATGGCCAGCACGTCCCTGACGCTGGGCCATCGCAGACACACACACAGGGGTTGTGTGGAAGCAGATGTACTTGTAAACATCCCCACTTGTTTATGTGGAAGCCGCCTATAGCAGCTGTGGTAGACGCTAACTATTTACTGGAGTGTTGTACTTTTATTTGGAAGCTGATGACCTTTACTCTTTTAAATAGAAATATTGGGCCCGATTCATCATCAAGCACTTTACGGCCAAATTACACCCGTATTTTGATCTTACCTGCATTTAGGACAATGGCAGATCTTGTAGATCTGCTATTTTAGGCAAAGGGGTTTGGTGTAGAGGGTAAAAAGAGCAGACTAAGTACAGAGTGAAAGGTCAAATTTACTAAGTATTGACGGTTCAGGTGGTTAAATATCTGAAAACACAAATTGACATGAATCCAAAATACACTGATGATTGTGCTGTCAAACGATGAAACGATATGGAATCTATGAAAAGGTTGTGGGGGTCCCTGCTTCATCTCTCTCTCAACTAAGGGGTCCTTGGCCTGAAAACGTTGAAGACCCCTGTATTAGACAGTTTGACCCCCTTTTTGTTATTGGTTGAATTTACTTGACCTTCAAAAGAAACCGTCTAGTTCACATGAAACACTAATACATCCGGCGTCTGTCTCAACGAGGCAGGTCAATAACCATGCTGTTGTTATGGGTGTGCGTGGAGGGGACTGGATTCAGTGGGGTTTTACCAGGGCTTAGCCAGCCGATAGGCCTTGATAACAGTCCGGTGTCCATTACTCGAAGCTGCATCCCGCCACCGTTATGAATTACCTGGAGGTCAAGCAGGGGCGTCAATTGGGTATGGCAGGGGTATGGCAGCTGCCAGGGGGGGGGGGGGGGGGGGGGGGATGAAAGTTACTTTTAAATATAAATCCATGAATGTCTCTTTGTCTATCGGCGCTGGTTATTAAGTTGTTCAATTACAGTAAAATAACTACAAATGCAAAATGTAACAAAATGGTCACTTTGACAAGGTATTATAATTATATTCTCCCCATCTTGACAGAATGGTTTATATTCCCAGGTTCCGCAGGTCAGCCGCACAGGTGCAATGCATTTGTGTTAATTGTGGCACGTTTACTAACATGCCAAGTTTAGCTGCACTTGAATAACCGTTCCCGGCTGCCATATCCAGTACAAGAAACTGTAGAAACCCGTGTAAAAAACTGAAAGAATGCTCACAACGCCTTGCAGCGCGAGGCGTGTAGATCGGCTATTTTCACGATATAACCATGTTATACAAAATGTAATGCTTCTTATCCATGAGGACTCCCATCTTTGCCATACCCTCGCTTTTGCTGAACTGACGCCACTGAGGTCACGACCCCGCCCAAGCCACTCAGCTGCCTCGCCAGCGGACCCTCTCTCCACCCCACGCGCCGCCAGTAGAGCCCCAACCGCTAGGCCAGTATACCACTCAATACCCCAGGTCCAGTTTCCCCATCGGAATCAAACCCCCGGCCCCACCCCCCACCCCATCCCGCCGCCTTGTTCCCAGCCGCAGTCCCCACCACAGTGGTGTCTGGATGGTGGGGTGGGGTGGGGGGGGGTTTTGGCGCCTAACCAACAGCAGATGTGGCTCCATAGAGGAGTACACCGGCCCTCATTAACTTCAATGGATTTCCTAATGCGACAGCTACCATATTTCATTTACCGCGTTCGCCCAGAGCCCCGCCGGCCGGACCCCGCCGCGGGGCCAACTGATACTTCCACTCTCCCCTTCTTTAGCCGTGGAGGATGGGGTTTGAGGAGGAGGGGGGGGGGGGGGGGGGGGGGGGGGGTTAAGAGAAGGGGTGATGGCGGAGGAGTGGACGGACAGGGGGAGAGAGAGAGAGAGGGAGGATAAGAGGCCGTGTTTGTCGGAAACCCGTGGCGCGCGATAGAGGCAAGATGACCCTTTCGCCACCCTCCCACTCCCTCCCCCTCCACCCCCCAAAAAGAGGAAATCAATTAATTCGTTGCCTTTTATGGCAGCGGACGGCGTCTGCAGCTGCGACGGGGGGGAATAGCGCAGAGTCAGCACTCTGAGGGATGGGAGCCTGGCTGCACCATCGCATTACTGTATATCAAACAGGGAAGCCAGGGAATGGGAAAGGAAGTGTGTGTGTGTGTGTGTGTGTGTGTGTGTGTGTGTGTGTGTGTGTGTGTGTGTGTGTGTGTGTGTGTGTGTGTGTGTGTGTGTAGCGAGGGGAAGATGATGATGCAGGGGGAGATAGAGAACGCCAGAGACGAAGTCAGGAACACACTGCCAGGGATGGGACGATATGAAAATGTCATATCACGATTATTGTGACAAAAGAAATCGTGATTTAAGATATTATCACGATAATCAAAAACCATTATCCTGGGGCAGAACATTTGCCAAAAAACAGCTCACAGCGTTGTGAGCTTATAGATCGGCTGTTTTTTGGCAAAGACATTTGATATAGTTAAAATTGCACCACAGAACCTTCAGTTTCGGGATACTGATCATAGCGATGCACCAACCAAGAAGAGACAACAAACCTAAAGGGAGAAGTAGCCGATCAGAGCGCTTTGCTTGGCCCAGTGGATGCGAAATTTAGATAAAAAAACTCACTGGTTGAATGTGTTTTACTTGAAAAAAAATGCTTCTCAGGTCAAATATCGATGTGCGATTAAAATGCGATTAATTTCGATTAATTAATCACAGAGCCTGTAATTAATTAGATTAAAATTTTTAATCGCATCCCAGCCCTATAAAAAAGAAAACTCAAGTACGTACTGTAAGTACCTTTTACATAGGGTTTAAGTGGTGCCGGATATGCAGCTCGGCAAATAAAAGGTGAACTGATCCCAGTGCATGACGGAGGACGATATCACGATAAATTAAATCTCCACGATACGATTACCGTGAGTGTTTCTTATCATGTTAAACGATAATATCGCGTATCGTCCCATCCCTAACACACTGCATCGGTTGGGGATTTGGTTTGATGGATGCCGAGGGAGTGAGGGAATTTACGGTTACCGAGGGACCCTTATTGTCGTTGCCGTTGTACACGTGAGAGCGCACAGCTGGGGGAACCCAAAAAAAAGGAAAAGGGGGGAGGGGGGGTCGGTCGGGGCAAATGGGGTACAGATGTACTGTATCAAACGAACGGCGCAGGCACACCGGACTTCAATAGATACATTACGACGCGCTCCCCTCCCCCCCCCCCCCCCCCCCTCTGCCTGCACTCAAACATCAAACCCCTCGCACTACCTTTCTCACCCTTTTAGCTACTGCCCCCCCAACCCCCCCACCCACCCCCTCACTCCTTACTTACCCTCTCTCTCTCTCTCACACACAGGGACGTGCAGAGAATGTTAGAGAGGCAGGGGCTTAAATTTCTAAAAGAGCCTTTTGGTGGAAATATCGAAAATAGCATTTTTCCGGTATGTGATACCACACTGAACTAAGCATAATCAAGTCACTGCTGCATTCAAGTTCAGGAGAGTTTGGACGAGGTAATTCTCTTGAATGCCGCCTTCAGGTACTGTATGGCATGGAAAGAGGGCATTTGCATTTCTTTCGCCATAGTAAAAACTGCATTCATGGTCTGGAGAGGGCACTTTTTACAGACTGATAAAAGGGCAGGGGCTCAAGCCCCCTTTGATGTCTATGTGTGCACGTGCCTGCACACGCGCACAAACACACACACACACACACACACACACTCATACCACCAGCACACATTTACCTGATGGCCCCATTCCTGCACTAACATCCGCAGCCTGCTGCCCCCCTGTTCTTTTTTCTCTCTCTCTGCTCCCTGCATTCATTTCACTTTAGTCACTTTCCTCTCCTTCTTTACAGGCTCTCAGCGGGTTGGCGGGCCCTGCCAGCCCCCTGTTTGAACTGTGAATGCAGCTCCCTTTAAAAGTAACACACATATAGGATCGTATGCACACACACACACGCACGCACGCACACATACACTCTCACTGAAACATATGAGATACTATGCTATGCGCACGTGCATGCACGGGTCCCCACCACACCCACGAGCGCACGCACTCACAGTAATATATCCAGACCAGTACCCAACGACTTGCCTTTTATTGTCGTTTATTATTGTGCCCCGGACATCGGTACATTACGGCTGTTCGCACTCGCCCTCCTTCCATCGAACGGACGCACGCACACACACACACACACACACACACACACACACACACACACACACACACACACACACACACACACACACACACACACGCAGGCAGGCACGTCAGGGACCTCCATATATGGGCATAGAGTGGTCCCCATGACATCGCAACATACAATCCCTTTTATGCCAAATATACATGGAGATCCCTGTCTGAACCAGCTGACATCACTGTGATGTGACCTGTGATGTCACAGTGATGTGTCAGGGGAACCACAGTGTCAGGCGTTATCCCTGCTCTGAGTATCTGGCATCACTGTGATGTCACCTGTGATATCACAGTGATGTGTCAGGGGAACCACTGAGTCAGGCGTTACACGTATACATACGGACAAGACACACACACACACACACACGCACACGCACACGCACGCACACACACACACACACACACACACAAATCAAGGACTGACCAAAGCAAAGGAAGAGGGAAATATTGTGCTCGGTATGAGAGGACAATGAGATATTTTTTCTCTTCACCCTGTGAATCTTTGAGATTTGTCATGCCCCGAGACCCATGTGGAACAGGGCTATCAGTATGAGGAGGCATTCGGAACTATAGCCGTGAGGCTGCCCCCCCCCCCCTTTGCCCCTCTTGAAAAAGAGAGTGAGTTCCCCAAGGAGACGTGGGTTAATGCCCGGTACTTTCCCGGTGCCTATAGAGAGAGAGAGAGAGAGAGAGAGAGGGGCCTCTTTGGATTTGTCAGTTGTGGCTGCAGCTGTCTTCAGGCCAAATGGACCACAGTGGACCTGACACATGATCTCTCTCTCTCTCTCTCGCTCTCTTTGTCTCTCTCTCACTCCAGCATCGTCCGCCTTTCTATCTTTCTCACAATTTTGCTCTCTCTCTTCCCTTTGAACCTCACTCAGTCTCTGTCTGTCTGTGTCTGTCTGTGTCGTTCAGAGGCGTTATTTCAGAAAGACATCGGGGGTTACCATGCATAGCCCTTTGCCCAGGGACGTGCTGGCCATTGGGAAAAGCGGGACAACTCCCGAACGGCCGGTTCATTCCCGGCCTGGCCATTAGGAAAAAATAAATAAAATAAAATGTCGGCCTTCGTTCCATTTTGGGGGCTGGGCGGCCAACAAAGTAAATCGTCACTGTCGGGCAGAAACCTCGTATCTCCAAGTTTCAAATTTGTAGTGAAAAAAAAAAAAGATCTGCTGTTTCAAAAGTAGTGAAAACAGCAGATCTACAAGCACACAACGCCTCGCGGTGCGAGGCGTTGTGTGCTTGTAGATCGGCTGTTTTCACTAGTTTAAATCATTTTAAAAATGGTTTTGGACAAGGTTTCCACTTGGTTCTCAACCTTTTCAGGCCGTGACCCCCGAAATAATCATGTTTTAACTGGGGACCCCGGCACCCTGACGAGCACTAAGAGTTAAGGAATTCTGTATAACACGCGTTGCGAGGCGTTGTGAGCATGTAGATCTGCTATTTTCACAATGTCTGCCTCTAATATTTGACAATTTGGCCCATGTTTAATTTGTCATTTCAGAGGTATCCACAAAATCAATAACCAAAGACAATGCATAGCTATTCTTTCCAGGACCTTTCAGGACCCTTGATAAATTCCAAAACTTTTCCAATACTGGAAAAATATTTTTCTAATTTCAAAATATTTTCAGGAATTTCATGACCGTGGGAACCCTGTGATACAGTAGAAGTTGGAACGGAGGTACAGACAAAACGAGGTCAAAAGTTTAATGATCGTGTGTGTGTGTGTGTGTGTGTGTGTGTGTGTGTGTGTGTGTGTGTGTGTGTGTGTGTGTGTGTGTGTGTGTGTGTGTGTGTGTGTGTGTGTGCGCGCGTGCTTGTCAGGTTGAAGGAGTAAGAAAACGAAGAGTCTATTGACAGGTAGACAAATGATTTGAGTTTTGCTTTCAACAGCGAGTGACAGAAATCATTGTGAGGGACAAATGAAAGGTGACTGCATGGGCCTTTCTGGTTCAAAAGGATTCTCAAATCATTCAACTCCAAAAAAACAATACCCTTCCCTCCATGTCAGACCGGGTTCAAATAGGATCTACGAGTGATTCTCAGCGTTTGTCTAAACCATCCACGGAGCACCAGATCGGAGAGGTTTACTGTGCATCATACACCATAAGGAAAACTGACAATCACAGAAACAGCCATTCAAATACTTTACTGGGCCTTTGTCCTATGAGGTAAACCCCACGCCGCGTCCATCTGCTACTTCAAACAAAAAACCCAAAAAAGCAGAAAGAACTACACAAACTTTCTTGCGGTGGGGCTATTGTGGCGAGAAGCACTTTCGGAAAACAAAACAAAAAAGCCATCGAAAGCAGAATTCAGTGATTGTTGGCCAAAAGAACAGGCTACCGCAGTTAAGTAGTCTGCACTGCACAGACCCTGTTTGGATCTGGAGAGCTGCTGCGGGGAAGGAGGTGAGGGAAAAGTCACTTAACCCTTCTCAGGCCAAGTCGTGCCTGGCCGGCCACAGCGGGAATTCAGGCGTTCACTCACTAAGGCGACGGCTGTTCATTTGTCAACTACAGTTCATTTATGGGCGCGTCTTCACTAGGCCTACTGCGCGCCTCCGCGCGTCATCCATCTTCGCCGTGCATTCTAAGTGTCTGTCCTCAGTGTGTGTGTTTCACGCCATTTGTCAATAGTTCAGAGTGCATCTTCGCCCATTCGTCTTCGGCATACGTCTTAAGTGTGCATTCTTAGTGTCCATCTCGGGGTCATTAGCGGTCAGCGTGTATAATGGACCAAAGGATGCATGGGTTTGGCTATCTGGGTTATGTGTATGGGGTCAGCATCTCTCATTGTTTGTGGTTTAGAGGGCACTTTGGTGATTGGGAGATAAAGCCGGAGGAAATATATAGAGTGTGGCAAACCTACGAGCAAATCGGGATGTGTTTGTGGGGTATGTATGCGGTATACGGTCATTTTGTGCCAGCTAAAATTAGCACGTCTGTCAGCTGTCACATTTGGTAGCAGTCTTCACAATCTGCCTGTGGAGAAAGATACGTGTTAAGAGTTAGGTTTGATAATGTGGAAATGTGCAGTTTGGGAATCAAAATTGATGGAGTGGAGGACATAATGTAACTCACATTTTTAACTTTCCAGTTAAAAATGTATTCTTGTACGCTTAACCCTGTCTGTCTGTCTGTCTGTCTGTCTGTCTTTCTCTCTCTCTCTGGAGATCAAGGGTCTTCAACAGGGGGTCCGGGACCCTAGGGGGTCCTCAGAGTTACAGCAGGGGTCCCCCAAATCTTTGCGTACTTTTTCTATTTTTTGCCAGACCCAGGGGGTCGGCCTACATAAGGCTTTGTCGGTCTGTCGGTCTGTCGGTCGGTCGGTCGGTCCCTCTTTTCCTCAGTGTCCCTCTTTTCCTCAGTGTGCCTGTGTTTGCCTCTGACTGCTCATCTGCCCCTCCCTTCCCTTGCTCGGCTGATTGCCTTGAGTGCCGTCACCTGTACGGGACCAGCTGAGTTGAGTTGGCTGACGAGCTGCTGAGACTATAAATTCCTGTGTGTTCATGTGTTAGTTCAGTGCTGCAAAACATTTGCCCCACAGCCATACTAGTGAAAACAGCCCATCTACAAGCTCACAAACATTTCCAGCTGCTCAGCCTATAAAATCCTGTGTGTTCATGTGTTAGTTCAGTGCCATACTAGTCAAAACAGCCGATCTACAAGCTCACTACGCTTTGTTGCTGAGACTATAAAATCCTGTGTGTTCATGTGTTAGTTCAGTGCCATACTAGTGAAAACAGCCGATCTACAAGCTCACTACGCTTTGTTGCTGAGACTATAAAATCCTGTGTGTTCATGTGTTAGTTCAGTGCCATACTAGTTTTCATTGCGGGTCTGGCACAACCAGGTGACCTGGTCTAGTTAATATTATCCACTTGAATCCTAGCATCCATATTCTGAGAACTTTAGCCAAAAATAGCGGTTTGAGGTTTGGCGTGGAGGGGAAAAAGAGCATACTAAGTACAGAGTGAAATGTCAAGTTAAGTATTGACAGTTCAAGTGGTTAAATACGTATCTGAAAAAAACAAATTGACATGAATCCAAAAATACACTGATGATTGTGCAGTCAAGCGATGACACTATAAGGAATCTATGATAAGGTTGTGGGGGTCCCTGCTTCATCTCTCTCTCTAAACTAAGGGGTCCTTCCTTGGCCTGAAAACGTTGAAGGCCCCTGCTGTAGATTCATGGCAATCCATAGAACTGTCTTGGAGCCACAGTGGGGTTTAAAAGCAAAGAACAAAAAGTGACGGAAGCAGCAGGAGGAGGCGGAGGTAGGATGAGGCCATAGCACTACCTCAGTCCTCCTGGTGTGTGTTCCGTCTGCATAGTTGGCAGAGGATCAAGGTGAATCTGGTACAGCATGAGCGAGGGAGTGAGCTAAGTAAAGGGTGTGTGTGTGTGTGTGTGCTGTGTCTATTAGAGAGAGAGAAAGAAAGAGTGAGAGAGAGACAGAAAGTGAGAGAGAGAGAGAGAGAGGTGTGCGTCTGTGTTTGCAGTCCTCATTAGCAAATCCCCAGCCGTGCGTTTACAATTTGAGCACGCAAATCCAACCCCCTTTTCCCCTTCTCTCACCCTCTTAACTAAATTAGTTTAATAAACGAGCTTTTACTAGCTCACAACCCCCCCACCCCACCTATACCTCGCTCCCAGGGGTGTCGCACCAAATTCTGGACCCTGGTGGGTACAAGGATTCACTGCGGGCCCGGCCCCATTGATGTTCTTCATAGGGGGAGGGGGTTTAACCCATTTAGACTGGGAACGCGTTATTTTGTGCTTTAGCTATTGAAAAATAGCAGATATACAAGCTCGCAGCGCGGCACTTATCTGCTATTTTTGAAAAATCGTGAAAATGAAGTCTTTGGTTTTTTGAAAAACCTATGTTTCTATGTCAGTGTGTATACTCAAACTTTTTCATGTCAAGGACCCCCAAAATATTTGGCCACGGACCTCCATCTCAAAATATTTAGTTCCAGGCAGGGACCCCCCCCCCCCAGAAGCAAAATTTGAGTTACAAATGTTCGCTTAAAAAATACAAATATTCAAAGATTTGCACACATTTCCACGACTTATAAGTATAAAATAATTAAGGCCCCTCCACCTTGGGCCCTAATAACTCAGTCCCACTCCCCTCCCCCCCTTGTGACGCCCCTGCTCCCTCTCTTTCTCAGGCGGTGCACTCCTACACCTCTACTCCTAAGCCTCCCTTCCCCTCTTTCATCTCAGCTGAAACTCTTCCTCCCCCCCTCTCTTTTCCTCACCTCTTTTTATCATCATTGTTGCGGGGCGAAAGCACTGGGATTTCCTCCTTGCATTTCCCAGGACAGAGCTGCAATTAGAGCTCAGGAAAGAAGAAGACCAGCTGTGCAAGAGCTGGAGCCAGGGAGTAGAAAAGGCTGAAAAATAGGAAGAGAGAGGCGCCTCGCTGTGGCCAAGGGGTGCAACTGCACGCACTTAACACTCACAATCTTTCAGACCACACAGCTGGACCGTTTTTTATTTTCTCTCTCTCAGTCCTAGGCAGGGTCATCATGACCAAATAGGAGTTATAACTTTATATACCATCACAATTAACAATGTGTTGCATTTTTGACCTGCCATCATCTCAGGTTCTAAGGGTTTCTGACACACACACACACACACACACACACACACACACACACACACACACACACACACACACACACACACAGGGAGGAGTGGCAGGAACAAGCAGTGATATCAAGGAAATGTGAAGAATGCATCAAACAGCCTTGGTTGTTTCTTATCTTGGACGGCATGTGGACAGGGACATCCTAAACGTGGGGAAAATAAATATGTGTATGTGCGCACGCACGCATGCACACGCACACGCACACACACACACACACACACACACACACACACACCCCAAGGACAAATTCTGCCAGCTGTGACCCAAATGTGTTGGGGAATGTTGTTGGGGCTATGCTGTAATATTATGTATAGCCTAGTGTTGTGCCCTGTGTTCATGTTGGTGATAAGATTGTGGGGTGTATTTCCAACCCACCCATGCATATGCAGACAGACAAACAACAACCCTAGCCTTTGATTATGTCAGCTGTGCTGTCTCTAGACATACACAAGCCCGTTTACAGAACAGGTGGACAATAAATACATAATAAAATATTTACTGCATAGTCAAAATAATAGCGCAAGAACGAATATTCTTGTACATCTCATAGGCTGCTATGATGACACGTGATAAAGTGTTCTTGAATGTTTTACAGCATCACACGTAAACTCAACATAACACCCATCTGTTATTCCAGGCGGATTAAAAACAAATTCTTGTCATTCATTTGAAACTCCTATTTGACCCCATGTCCATTTTTTGAAGACACAAAGGCCAAATGCCAGGGCAGGAAGGCCATCAAATAAATGTAAATGTAGAATATCTGCTTTGAAGTAAATAAATGGGTATTTACAATCTGATGCTCAGCCCTGCGCAATCAAAGATGCCGGATTGGTTTAAAAATGGGGACTCAAATTCTCTGACCTATATGAGAAAAGCATATTCTGTAGTTTCGATAAAATTCGGACCAAATTTGACCTGCCCAGAAATAATCAGTTTCGTTTTTTCCAAATCAGAGATTTTGTTAGAAATCATTTCCCTTCATTCCCTGAGAGGCCGAGGGATCTACCTTGGGAAACTCTCCTAAAATTGCAACCCGGAGGGAAAGGACATATTTCAATGACTTACTATTCTATCACCCAATTAAATATGTTCCCACTGGCCAAGAACAGGGAGAATTGGGAGACTGAATTGGGTGAAGCCTTTCCTGACGAGTGGTGGGACGGGGCTATTGACAGGATTAATACGTCGACGTCATGTGCAAGATTGGGACTTATTCAATTTAAAATCTTTCATAGACTTCATTATTGCAAATCAAAGCTCGCTAAGATATATCCTGATGTTGATGACAAATGTGATCGCTGTGCACTATCGCCAGCAAACCATACTCACATGTTCTGGTCTTGCCCAAAGCTAGTACAATATTGGACAAAAATCTTTGAGATTCTCTCTGAAGTGTTCTCGGTTCAATTAGAACCTTCACCCCAAATAGCTATTTTTGGAGTGCCATCGAATTTTCAGCTACTAACAACAAAGAAATCCAACATATTGGCCTTCGCAACATTAGTGGCAAGACGTAGGATATTACTGTTATGGAAATCTCCAACCCCTCCTTCTGCTGATTTATGGTTGAAAGACATCATGGGATTTCTAAAATTGGAAAAAATAAAATTCACACTGAGGGGATCGGTAAACAGATTTTTCTCAACCTGGCAACCACTTATCACATACTTTGAGGGTCTGAGGACACTTGCAGTAGACTGACCAACACTGTACAACTCAGAATATTTAATGGCCACCTCTCGGGGCAACTTGTAATGATATACATAATTGAGGAGGATGATGTCTGTTAGCACTCTATCGACTTGATCTGTGTAAATAATACAACTATGGTTTCTAGGAGACTTAATTCCATTGGTATTTTTATTATATATATTATATATATATATATATATTATTTTCTTTTTTTCTTTTAATTTATTGTACTTAACCTTGTTTGTGTAACTATTTTTCTTTACTATCGTGCATATTGTGTACGCTGATTTATTGTTTTGTATTTATTTTTATTTTTATTGTTACTGTCTTTATTATTTTTCAAGGAGTGATTAATGATAGCAATATGGGGGGAGGGTTGGGGAAAAGGGGGGAAAAAAAAGAAAAAGAATGTCTTTGCAATATTGACTTGTTTAATGTACAATGTTGAAACATATGTGACATGAATAAAGATATATATAAAAAATAAAAAATAAATGGGGACTCAACAAGACACTGGTGTCTACATGAAAAGAAAAGACACTGGTGTCAACATATTGACAAGACAGAGACAGAGGAGAAAGTGGTACAGTCAGCCATGGGGCATTAATGCCACTGTGGCCTCAGGGTATGCCATTTTTTGGAGGGGCACAAGGCCAAACCGAGGGGCAACGGCAGCCATGGCCTTCACGGCCTCCATGAAATTCCTGCCCTGCTGACTACTGATGTGTTTCATAGCTCAAGCCTCAACGCCCTCCACAACTTTTACTGCCCCCGTTGATGAGTCAACACAGCAATGACGGCAACTGGTAATTGTAACCTTTCCCAGATTACAGCCCATCCATCCACTCAATCCTGCTGGCACTGACCACTGGCACCAGAGGTGGGCTCAAAACTCAAATCACATGTCCTCGGTGGTTAAGCACTTGCATTTGTTTTTGACACGGGAACGTTGGTTAAGATGTGTTCTAAAACAGGGGTATTAAGAAGGAAGGGGTCAGGGACGCTCAGGTAAAGTTCCTACCGGTCACTGTGGAGCCGAGGGTATAGGGGTCTTGGGGTCACCAGTTGATGAGATTTAGCCCCTGCTAAATCTCCCCAACTGGTGGTCTGTTGCTCAAATGCCAAATAAATAATGGACCTTGATATGGAAAAGGTTGAAAACCAGTGCGCTAGGGCAGTGGTTCCCAACCTTGACATGACATTTTGTATAACACGGTTTTATTGTGAAAATAGCAGATCTACATGCTCACTAGATCGGCTTGTAACGGACCCGCAGTCAAGACTTTTAATTTGAAGGTGTTTTGGAACCAGTGTTGTCATGCACAATCTAGGAGCTCTTATTTGTGGTGATTGAACCAGCTGCAGAGACTCTGGTAATGGGGAAATTAAGCTCAGGTGTGGCGCTAGGGTTTAAAAAGCTGCCATGTGAGATTACTGATTTGTGCATGTACTTTTGCCTATTTATCCCCACTTTCTACGTTGAGTTATCCAATAAAATGCAACAACTCATCAGTCAGTCTTCAACCCATTATTATCCAGCCGGGGTCCGCTACACGGCTATTCTCACAATTTCTGCTTCTAATATTTGAGAATTTGACAATGTTTAATTTGTCATTTTAGAGTTATTAAAAAGTCCGTTGTCACTTTAGAAATATGCATATATATATATATATATATATATATATATATATATATATATATATACAGTATATAAACATAAAACTTTATGTTGGTTTATTTACTGTTGAATGAGGAAACAATGTGGCACGTTAAGTTCATCATCTCGGGAACCCCAAAATAATTTGGGGATCACCCCTGGGGGTCCTGACCCACAGGTTGAGAACCAGTGCGCTAGGGGTCCTCAGAGTGAACGCCTGCTCGCAGCCAAGTATAAATAAGGCTTCATGTCCTCCCGGTGATACGCCTCACTGTCAGGTGAAAAGAAGCAGCCTTGAGGAAGAGAGAAGAGACGCATGGTCGCCATGTCTGTGCTCTCACCAGGACCAACTGTAGGAGTTAGCAGTGACTAGGGACAGTACATGGGGATTCAGGAATTGCCATAACGACTATATTGGGAAAGAAATTCAAACGACCCCTGTGCAACAGTTTCAAGGTTGATGAAATGTGAAATGTCTCTCTCTCTCTCTCTCTCTCTCTCTCTCTGGTAAAGTACCCCACAGTAACAATGCAAACATTTCCAGTTGGGATGCCACGCCACCCAGCAGGAGCATGGAACCCCTCACATGGGTGATCTTGTGCCCCCCATTGAGCTGAAACAGGACGGCATTGGGAGTGAAAAGACCGCGATGTGCACATCTTCTGAAAGCCAAGGCATCAGCTGCTTGCTTCCTGCTACCAGTAATGTAACGCTTCCAAACAGCTGTCACACTGTCAGTTTGTCTGTGCGTGCGTGCGTGTGTGTGTGTGTGTGTGTGTGTGTGTGTGTGTGTGTGTGTGTGTGTCTGTGTGTGGTAGAAACAGAGCTACACTTTCTAACCACCTGCCCACTATACCAAGACATCAGAGACACATACTTCCCACAGATTACACACACCCGAAGTGAGTTTGAAAACATGACCAATGATGAAGAACTCCCATACCTACTGGGAGAAATACAACAATGTTCGAACACAGCAGCAAGATTTGTGAACTGCGACAAAAGAAGGCTAGAAACACTACCACCCTAAGGACTACAAACCATGTATTGACATCTAGACCTACTGCATATACAGTATGAAACAGAGCTGCTACCTTTAAATGCATTATGAGAAAAAATAATGCTGTTATTTGTTCCAAAAGCTTTATACCCTGTATATATATAAAATGTCACAACGCGACATAGCTCTGTTTACACAATGCTGTACCCCCTCCCTCCCAATGTATACATGTTCCCCATTTTCAACTGTTTTTATTTTATTTATGACACTTGCTTTGGCAATGTAAACGTATGTTTTCTCATGCCAATAAAGCTCCTTTGAATTGAAAAATTGAAAATGATGTGTGTGTGTGTGTGTGTGTGTGTGTGTGTGTGTGTGTGTGTGTGTGTGTGTGTGTGTGTGTGTGTGTGCGTGCGTGCGTGGTGCGCGTGTGTAAGACAGAGAAGGAGAGAAAGACAGAGATGAGAGAGTGATGGCAGCAGAAGCCCTAGTCAGTCAGGCAGGCCCAGGGGACGGTGGGAGAGAGAGGCAGACGGTCGTGTCATTTCACTGGAAACATATGGTGAAACTCAAGTGTGTAATTTACCTAGGTCTACGGGTGGGCCGGAACAGCGCACACACACACACACACACACACACACACACACACACACACACACACACACACACACACACACACACACACACACACAGAGTGTACACAGGGTGTAATTTACCTAGGGCCTATGGGTGGCCCAATATCCCATTGCGCTCGTCATACAGTACACACACAAGACAGCTCAAAACACAGTTCACACACTACAGACGGAGACAAAGAGAAGGGAAACTAATTTCCCCCCAGACCCATCATGGGTTACAGAGTGCGAAGTAAGAAATCACTCGGTGAGAAAGACATCAGCACTGGAGCTGGACAGCGAAACAGAGACAGACAGACAGAAGGCAAAAGACAGAGATAGATAGACAGACAGGCAGATACGAAAAGGGCAATCAGATACTATACATTACACAGCATTTTGTCTCAAAGTGTGGTCCAGTGACACCCAGCCAGGGGTCCTTGAGGGGATTCCAGGGGATCCCCAACACCTAATTAGCTAATATAGCATCAATCACTCACTTGTGAGCTTGGAGATTTGCCATTTAAAGAATGTGAAACATTTACAGTTTACAGTTTAGGCATTTAGCATGCTTTTAATCCAAAGCGATTTACAATAAGCAGGTAATACACGTTACTATAATAAGCAAGATAATATGTCAGTACATTAACAACAATATAACAAGCGAGGTTTTTAGCGAGGGTTCTGCAGGAATGTGTTTGAAACACTTCAACAACCCAGATCCCTAATAGTATAGCACCAGATATTGTCAGATGGGGGTTCCAACAACAACATATTCATTTGGTAGTCCTTGACCTTGAAAAAAGTGTGAGAACCACCGGTGCATACAGTAACACAGACGTAGACAGGGTTGTCGCACCAAATTCTGGGCCCTGGGTACTTTAACTATTGAAAAATAGCAGATATACAAGCTCACAGCACGGTACCGAGTGCCGCGCTGCGAGCTTGTAGATCTGCTATTTTTGAAAAATCATGAAAATTTGTGCAAGTCTTTGAATATTTCAAATCCTTCAATTTTTTTTTTTTTTTTTACTGTTTCTATGTCAGTGGTGCTCAAACATTTTCATGTGAAGGACCCCCAAAATGATTTAGCCATGGACCCCCATCGCAAAATATTTAGTTCCAGAGACCCCCCCAGAAGCAAATTCTTTCCCACTTTCCCCTCTTGTCACACCCCTAGATGTAGAGCCCAGGTCGCATCTACTTTACACAAGCACACAAGAACACACAAGAGAAAACCTGTGGGAGTCGCGACGCACACCACTCATCACATCCTCTCAATTTATAAACCTTGCTCCGTTTCAAAGGCGACGTGTACCCCCCCGCCCCGCCCCCCCGTCCCCCCCCTCCTCCTGAGAGAGAGGGAGAAGAGAGGAAGGTCATGGGAGCAGCGGAGGGAGGCGAAAGCCAGAGGAAAGACGGATTAGAGGAAAAAGAAGAGTGCGTTCCTCCCGTTCCATTCCAGTGCTTGACCTTCCCCCAGCCAGCGGTGCAGTACTGTATAGCTATCATCGGCCCACCATGCTTTACAGTCGGGTGCAGAGGAGAGAGGATGGTTGGGATTAGGAACCCCCTCCGCCCCCCCAACGGGGGCCTGCATGCCCCACCCTCAACCCCTTCAGCAACCGTGAACAAGTGGGTGTGGGGTATAGTAAGAGAGGGTGGGGGGGTCGGTCTATCAGGTTTCGGGCCGAGGATTGACAGACGGGCCGGTATTAGACGTTTAACAGTTCACACTGTTTGAGGTGTCTGTCTGCTGTAACGCTGATATGATACGAGCCTGTCTGCTGCAGGATACACTGTGTGTGTGTGTGTGTGTGTGTACGTACAGTGTATGTGTGTGTGTGTGTACAGTGTGTGTGTGTACACACTGGTGTTTGATCTCGCTTTCCCAGCCATGGGGCTTTAACTTTACTCCAGGTGCTCAGAAGTCAACCTGAGGGCATGGGGAGGCACATTCATTCAAAACCAGCCACCCCCTAAACTTCTACACAGACAAGATGTAGACAGACACACACACATGCGCACACACACATGCGCACACACACATGCGCACACACACATGCGCGCGCACACACACACACACACACACACACAGGAAATTTCCTCGAAGCAGTAACTCAGGCCCGTGTAACATTTTACGGTTGAGGCTGGTTTACCAGTGCAGTCGGTGTCACCTTGGTATGCGTTGGCAGGAGTCCTGCAATATGTAGGACAAACACACTTCTGTTATACTCCGTCTCTCTCACACACACACACACACACACACACACACACACACACACACACACACACACACACACACACACACACACACACACACACACACACACACACACACACACACACACACACACACACACACACACACACACACACACACACCAGTGAGACCCCAAAGAGAGGTACTGAGAGTAGGGATGGGACGATAAGCGATATTATCGTTTATCGTGATAAAAAACACTCACGATAATCGTATTGTGGAGATTTAATATATCGTGATATCGTCCTCCGGCATGCACTGGGATCAATTCACCTTTAATTTGCCAAGCTGCACATGTGGTACCACTTAAACCCACTATAATTGGTAAAAGTTACTAATAATATTAGTAACTATATGTACTTATTTTTTATACAGTCTTATTTTCACTCTCTATAAAATGTCTCGCCAAAAAATAGCAGATCTACAAGCTCACTACGCGTTGCGAGCTTTGTGAGTGTTGTGAGCTAGTAGATCTATTTTTTTGGCAAACGTTCCGCCCCAGGATAATGGATTTTGATTATCGCGACAATATCGTAAATCGCGATTTCTTTTGCCACAATAATGGTGATATGAATTATGAAATGTTCATATCGTCCCATCCCTAGTACTGAGAGTGAAAAATTAAAAGGTGAAAGCTGGGTTAGTGGGCAGCGTAATGACAATGTGGCATTCACAGTCCACCACCGCACAGACAGAGCATGTTTTCTTTCTTTTCTCTTTTTCTCAGGGGAACGGCTCTTTGACAGAGCAAGGATGGGAGTAGCAGGGAGAGTGTTTTTTTTGCAGGTCTTTCAGTCCAAGTGTATCAGAAAAGCAACTGGGTTAATAAGCACCGTTGGTCCGACCAGTTTAACATTCACCAGGTTAGCATTCACCAGCGTCTGCCGGTTAGCATTTCACCAGGTTACCTACAATATATTAAAAAGACACGTGAAATTGAATGACAAGAGTGTCGACACTGTATGCACACAAAGTTTTCAAGTAAAGGCATGGGTTGTGGTGTATTGTCCAATTCAAGCTACACATTTACTGTAGATTTCCCTTACAGCATGAGGACTTGTATGTGGGTATTGCACAAAGACAATATTTTAGTGGAACCAACACCTTTTTTCTTTTTCTTCTTTCAGTGCAGTACAATGCATGTCAACCTGTCCCTTCTTATTTTGTAACAAAATACAAAAAAAAGGGAAACCAGCGTCAGCAGGTTAGTATTCACCAGCGTTAGTTTTATTGAGGTTAGGGTTAAGGTTAGGTTAGGTGTATCTCCGTCCCGACTTTCGTCAACTCCGCGCAGCCAATCACCTGCTTTAGTTGCCTTAAACCCAGTTGCTTTTTTGATACACTCGGACTGAACGACCTGCAAAAAACACTCTCCCGTGAGTAGCAGAGTGGCTTAGATGGCAGGTTCCAGCATCTTGCGTAACAAAGAGTAGACACCACTGAGAGCTCATGGGTCATAACGTCTTCTACGAGGTAATCACACATCATGTTTAATTACCGCCCTCATCATTGCACACGGCACAATTGTAATAAATTCCACGGGCATCGTTAACGATCTAGTCTAGTCTATCACGTCTTCACTGTTGTGAACGAATCGTTTTTTTCCTGGTTCCCTCTGATACTGTACAGTACATCTCCAGACAGGGACTCTGTGTGGTCCATAATGAGCCCAGTAAACATCTGCTACACCAGTATTAGAGGCTATTTTCTCTGCGTCTCATCCTGTAATATGGAGAAATTAGAGTGCAGGGCCCATTCGGTGTTTACACACACACACAGTATATACACACACGCAGGGACGTGCTGGGCCCCTGATTCAGCCCGGGAAAAAGAGTTGGAGAGGCCCTCATTGTGCGCTATGGAGAGAGATCTCTCTCTATAGCGCTGCTGCTATTCAAAGATTTGTGACAAAGTGACAAGCCAGTGGGCCAATTACTGTACGTGAGTTATATTTCGTCGTTGTCGGGTGGAAACCTTGTATGTCCAAAACCGTTTGTTTTGTATTTATCATTTTAAAAATGATTTAAACTAGTGAAAACAGCCGATCTACAAGCACACAACGCCTCCCACCGCGAGGCGTTGTGTGCTTGCAGATCTGCTGTTTTCACTATTTTTGTGCAAACAGTTTAATTTTTACTTTTGTGCAAACAGTTGAATTTTTTCCGGCCGGGAATGAACCGGCCGTTCGGGAGTTGTCCCGCTTTTCCCAATGGCCAGCACGTCCCTGCACACACACACTCACACAGCAGACATAACATACGGGGTCCAAGTGTTTTTTTTATACTACCCAATTGACGCTCTAACATACCATCTCGACACCACAATTTTCCATCCACAACAGTAAAACGCTACCGGGTGTCCTCCTCAAGTGTATGAGTCTCCCCCCCCCCCCCCCCCCCCTCCTCCAAAATACAGGGTTGCGTTCCTGCGCTCTGCTCTAACACTGAAACATTTTGTTTAATTAACATGGCAGGAGTTTTCTCCTCACAACATCACAGGAGGAGGACACAACAAAAGGATCCATGTGCTAGTAATGATGGGTGTACATTCCACAGGTTGATATCACCGCCTAGTGTCAAGACGTGGTACTGTATGACAACCAAGAGTCAATAGAATAGAATCCAAAATGTCAAAACAACCTCATACAAGACCGTCATACAGATCGATCTAAACAAATGTAATATTGTGTCTTTAAACATTCAAATACTTCTTGAAACTTTCATATAATCTAGATACACTGCACATTCTGTGAATTATTCCAAACCTTTTTTATTAACATTTTGAATTTTTATGGCATACAGCTCATGAATATCAAAAGTCAATGTTTCAAAATATTACAATATTACACGAGACCACTCAAAACAAGGATTTATAATAGAGAAATGTCAACCTTCTGGAGTCAGAGTTGCTGGGAGTGCAGTGGGATGTTTCCGCAGTCAGTTATGATTTGGGGTGCTATAGCATCTGCAATGCTTTTTTACACAATATATATATATATATATATATATATATATATATATATATATATATATATATATATATATATATTATTATTATTTTTTTAGACTGATCTGTTAGTATGTGTACTGTAAAATCAAAGTGAAGTATGAAACGTAAACAGCCTTTACCTTAGAAACATTTTAATAGATCTGCATTAAATAAACCAGGACAATGAGGCAAACACAAGTCTTTTATATTGAAGAAGAGTGCAGAAAGTGAGAGAACTAGCTGTATCCAATTTAATGCTGGATGAGCTGGCCAGTGAAACACGTAATAGTTGAGCTGTTCCATCCCGATTCCCATTTCTGGAACAGTTACTTGCGTTGATGACGAGGGTCAATTGTTTTTTTTTATATATATTTATTTTATTGGGCATATTGCAGTTGACAATAACATCTCAGCCATTCTCAGGACATCTCAGTTTCCTTTCCACATTTCTCCCCCTTGCCTCATGCTGTCCTTTCCCGGTACTCCAAATTATCCCAAGAGCAAGGCTCATAGAAAGTTCGAAGACGTGAAGTACACGGAGTCCATAAAGATTGACCATGTCCATAATATGCAGCACGAGAGCAAGTGTGTTTTAAAAAACAATCATCATTTGTTCATTTCCTGCGTCACCTCTTTGAGGATGTCCACCTCCAGCTTGGAGGTGTCGTACTCCCTCAGCATATCGTACTCCACCCAGGGCCGCGCCCACTTCTGGGCGTGCTCCATCTGCTCCAGGGTCAGGGCCAGGTCAAAGCGGATGCCCAGGATGTTGAACTTGGGACGCTCCCAGCGCTTGGACCACGGCTTCGGACGCATCCTCACCTTGAGCTGATGGTTGGATGGAAATACTTATTTAGCCTACTTGTTTTCTTAGGTCTGCTATTTTGTGTGATAACTAGGAAGGTTAGGCTTATTTCATTCAGATGCTGATTGGGAAGAACAAAGTAACTACCAGTAAGACGCCCTAAGGGTGAGAAGCGTCCTTGCACTAAAAGGGCCACGCTGAAACAGAGACTGACACAATATGTCCATATATGGGCAGGGATCCATATGTGGGCATAAAAGGGACAATGACAGAATGAATTTTCAAGTGTCACTGGCGTCGCAAGAACCCTACCGGTCATCATGAGACACTGTCTTATATGGGCATTCCCAGATATGGGCTTAATATTGATGAAATCAGGGATCTCCATATATGTGCATAAAGACAGAATTAATTTGCAAGTGTGGTTGCCGTGACACGAGTCACACTTGCAAATTAATTCTGTCATGGCCATATATGGAGCGTGACGTGAGACTGACTGACACACATGAGCTGCAGGTTTTAGTAAATAAAATGTCTCTCTCACCTTGTTGACGGGCACTTCTCCTGTAGGGGAGAAGGGCACAGGCTTCATGTCCGGGTCTACGGTGCTGTACTCGGGCAGCGCGTCTCTAAGGTACATCAGATCATCATCCAGCCTCTTCTCCAGCTTCAGCAGTTCGATCTGCTGGATCCGAGGGCTGTACAACTCATAACAGATCTCCACACCTGGGTTTCAACGCACACATACAAGATATTAGGGGCAGTCAGTGGCCTGATGTTCAAAGTTGCATTGTAGGCTTGACGGATGTCAGACTCCTGGACTAGCTGGGAAAAACTGTATTTACTGTAAATGAGACTGACTTTGAGCAAGGTCTTCAGGTATTATTAATTCATCCATCCGCCAGGGTCTTTCATAGATTGTTCCATATTTTGAAGAACCAAGGAAGTCATGACGACCACAATGTGTAAACACCCTGTTTGTAACACTTTCAAGTCCCTGCACCACTACCCGGTGCGGGAGACAACAGTTTAATATCAAACAATGAAAAGAGCAATTGACGCGAGTCAATGGCGGCCTAGTGCCATAAATCAATTGACTCGTTTTAGCATCAATGGCGGCAAATGTGTTAAGTCATGAGTTTTCAGTGTTTTCGATGATATATTTTTTTTATAATCAATAGATTCAATTATTAATTGTGGCATCCCTACAATCATTGTTGTAGTATGTTGAATCAGGGGTGAGAGTTAGGAAGACAAGAGCATTTCACTCACATTTTCTCAGCACAAACCGATATAACAATTTGGACAGAGAGAAAGGTGGCATGAGGCCGTGAGTGTGTGTAGGTGGTAGGTACTTTATTTAGTCTTGTCCATCCCTTTGCGACAGACATGGGATTACTTGTTCAGTACTCGAGGAGATTTGATTTAAAGAAAAGTGCATACTGAAAACCTCACCTTGTCCATCAATGATATTCCTGAGAACAAATGTGGCTCCCAGTCCCTTGCCACTCCTCTTGGTGCAGATTCCCACAAAGCGGTTGGTTTTCCCGCTGGCGTGTGGATCAGCCATGTTCACAGCTAGGATACTCCCTAAAAACAACCACAGTAGATCATCTTTTAAAATGTGCATGCTGAACGATGAAGCTACTTCTCCGTTTCCACTACAAGACTAAACAGCTGTAGCCAGAATCTAAACGTTCTCTCTCTCTCTCCCGCTCATTTTCCTCCAAACACATCCCTGGCTGTGGTTCTTCTGTCACTCTGGCCAACATAAAAGCCTCGTCATTCACATATCGTCGTTGTCGGTGAAAACCCTGTATGTCCAAAACCGTTCCTTTTGCATTTATCATTTTGAAAATGATTTACTCTAGTGAAAACAGCCGATCGACAAGCACACAACGCCTCGCACCGCGAGGCGTTGTGTGCTTGTAGATCTGCTGTTTTCACTCATTTTTGTGACCGCCTTGTATGATGAAGCAGGGCGTTACTTTACGAAAGAACGTAAAATGTGAAACTTGGAGATACAAGGTTTCCGCTCGACAACGATGATATACTTTCAGTGTGGCTGGATTGAGTTTAGTTGTCTCTTACCCACGTAGAACTCGGGAATGTTCAGTACTTTCCTCCGGCGGATCATATCTTTCCTCTCCATGCGGAATTTGAACGGATCCGTTCTCGCACGAGCAGGGATAAAC
>NC_137823.1:46112924-46162924 GCF_963921795.1 Nannobrachium achirus
TGCTCTATATCTCCTCTGATTCAGAGGAGATAGAGAAAGGTGTGTGCGTGTGGGGACTGAACTGGACCCTCCTGTCTATAGGCTACTTTCCTGTGCGTCTTTGACCTACTGTACCAACCACAGAAGCCTACCACACACACAGACACACTCCCTGGGTAGGTCTGTTATTGAGCTGGCCATATAACAGTAACGCATTGTACTTTTTCCTGGAGTAGGCTGTTTGCTTTATTCAATCATACATGCATTTTGCACCAGTGCTTATTACTGCCTATTTTGCTTAGGCCTATTTAATATGCAATGAATTAATTAAACGGGTATAGGGATTAATGGCATCAATGGACTATATGGACAGCCTTAAGCGGAGGACACATTTCTTTATGGCTGCTTTTCAACCAGTGGTCCTTGAGGGGATCCCAGGTGGTCCCCAGCTAAAGAGTTGTGGACCACCTTATATCTGTAACTAAAATGAAACCAAATGGACCCACCCGTTAACTGTAAGCGTAAAATGAATTGACGGTATAGCTGGCACGGAGCGCGACGCGTCTGTCTGTCTGTCTGTCTGTCTGTCTGTCTGTCCGTCCATCACAGCGGCGCTTGCACCCCCCCCCCCCCCCCCCCCCCCCCGGTATTTATCTATCCATCCAGAGCGCGCGCGACAGACAGAAAGGCAGGCAGCGCGACAGACAGCCAGCGCTTGTCTCTCTCTCTCTCTCTCTCTCTCTCTCTCTCTCTCTCTCTCTCTCTCTCTCTCTCTCACACAGAATGGAAACGACAGTTACCATACTACCAGACCAGTAACGACTCATCGAGAGAGGGAGAGGTTCATATAGGATACAGCCAAAAGCGACCTGATCATTTAGTTGACAGCGCCATGCAGCCGTTAACTGCTGCTGCTTATTTATTTAGGAAAAGAAACAAATGACAGAAAGAGAGAGAGGGAGAGAGCGATCGATCCACTCCCAGCCAGTGTGCATAAAGTTCAAGTTCATTTAGGCCTACGTGTATATTCGTTTTTCCCGAGGGGCGATTTGGTTGCAGCAATAAGCCTACATAACTTAAGAGCGCAAATGTGTGCGTGTGCGTGTGTGTGCGTGTGCGTGTGTGTCCAGAAACGTTTTGGAAACGCCACCTTAATTGTCTTCTTGGCTTGCGATCATAAATAGCCTACGAATAACGAAACCACCAGCAAAATATCCTATATCCTTCATCAGATAAATTAAGGGGACTGGGGTAAAGGGATATAAGAAATTGTCCATTTTAGAAGTATTTAAGCATTTTTGTTCGTTTAATGCACTTGTATATGGAGCGATTGGAGCCTATTAGGCTATCTGGCCTATGGGCCGTCAGGCGCACAAATATGGATTGTTTATGTGATGATGATAATGATATAGGCCTAATGCAACAGCGCGACAATAGGTGCATTTACATGACCAATCTGATCTAAATAAAGACAGACAGACAGACAGACAGACAGACAGACAGACAGACAGACAGACAGCGTCGTGCACAACTGTGCGACTTGTCAGTAGCTATATATTCCATGTCCATCAGTTTTGGGCCGACGATATCATTTGATAACAAGACAGACCCAGCCAAACTGCGAAAAATTGCCGATCTACAAGCTCACAACGAGGTGTGTCTACAGACTACACAACATGCATGCTTGCGAGTTTGCAGATCTGGTGAGCTACCCAAAGGCATACTATAAAGCTTTGATTAGATTTGATTAAATAAGCCATGTCACAGTGACCCATTGTAATTTGGCAACTTTTTTGAGCCTATTTATTGTTAAATCAAGTAGGCGTATAGACTATATTTATTGCTCCTAATAATTAACAAATTAAGCCAGCAATATAGCCTACATTACAGCTACGTGATTTCATCTGTTCTGTAGGATATTATTCAATCATTAATGCGGGGAATGGCGCGTCGTTGCTGTCAGTGGCTCCAGTAGGGCGTAGGGGGCTGCCCGGGGCTCCGGTGGGCCTGGCAGGCTGGCCCAGGTGCCCACTGAACGGCGGGGTGACAGGCGGTGGTCCGCGGGGCCCGGGGACCCCGGAGGAAGCTCCGATGCTGCCTGGGTGTTGGCGCCGCCTCGGTGGACGCACAAAGCCTTATTGCTCGGTCAATTCTCAACGGATTTTTCTAATTTTAAGTACTGTATATCTGTGAAGTGTCTATATGCATTCAGTGTATATAAATGTTTTAATTTTCCCTCCATCAAACCATCAAGCTTGAAGTACAGAAATAATACTAGCCCGTTACAAGATTGCGTTGAGAGAGAGAGAGAGAGAGAGAGAGAGAAAGAGAGGGAGAGAGAGAAAGAAAGAAAGAAAGAAAGAAAGAAAGAGAGAGAGATGGGGGGGAGATGCACATAAACTCATTCCTTTTTTGTTTTCTTCTTCCACCCCTATGAACTGCCGCTCTACGCACAGCTGAATCGTTCGCTTATAGAAGCAGCGGCCGCGCATTGCTTTTGCAAAAATAGAAGCCTTTCCTAGGGTCGGAGTGGTGATGTCTATAGCAAAACGGGGACACCCTGCCTTTCCGACAGGTTTATTCGAAATGGCGTTGTTTCTAAATCGAGACGTTTAGGGTCGTAAAGGCGATGTGCATAGAAAAGAGGGAGCACCCCGCCATTTCGACCCATAGAAGTCAATGGTCGGAGTGGCAGGGCGTCGGTATGGCGGGGTGTAACCGCCACCAGAGTGGGGGTAGGACCGATATATGGCACTATGACACTTATATATACATATATTTTGGTTTTATTACTTACACTTACGATTGCTCTCTATTGCTGATTTCTCTTCCTTGTTTGTTCTTTCGCTGTACACAACAGTACTTTTTTCTTTTCCATACTTCCCAGTAACTTTGTAACCTATTAGCTATAACTACTGAGCCACCTCTGGGCGACTGATTTTCCCCCTGGGCCTTGGGATAATAAAGTAATCTATCCACAAGGAAATGTATGTAATATCACACAGCCACTCTAGGGCATTATATTATGTGCATTGTTGTCCCCATGCCAAACAAACTTAGAAATTAATGAAAAGCATTTACTTACTTTCGGAGGGATGACTCTGTTTGTGTTTTGTCTATGATGACAGGTTTAGGGGGAGGCATGAATTTGGATGGAGGACCCCCATCACCACTGCCCACAGCCAAGCGAGGTACGGACGTAGACAGGAACCCTGTCAGAGAATGGTAATCATTATTTAACCAAGTACGTTCAGTTTGGAACAAACCATTCAGGTGTAACGTCGTAGCACCAGTTGAAACAGTTGCATTTATAAATGCTACGTTAGCTGCTAGCTCTAATAACAGCAACGCCACGGTTCATCACAGCACGGTAACAACAGATTTTAAACTAAATGTGAGGGACGGTCTCATATGAAATACTTACTTTCTTGTATTCTGAGGTTTCGTAATAATCTTAGTGATGACATTACGTCCAGTTTCTTCACACAGACTGCCATGATTGACCTTCCTTGTGTTATTGTATCATCACATGTAGTAGGTACGGAAGCCGCCTGGTACATGTTCGAAACGCGATGTGACAGGCATGCAATGAAGCCATGTATCCACACGATGTCACTATTGTACCATCAGTTACACGTGTTGCACACCATGATAGACTGTACAGTACTGTGCGTGTACACTACACTGTGATTGTATCCACTATCCAGCCTCCGTTTGATGCCCAGGCAGTGCGCAGTCGGCAGGAATAAGTAGGCTACTCAATTTCTTTACTTAGCCTATGTAAACGTATAAATACTGGTGTTACAAGTTAAGTAGACTAAAAGTCCGGGATTCAAAATGTAGGCTATAGACTACTTGAGTAAAAGTATCGATGCACTTAAAGTCCTCATTATGCAGAATGTCCCATTTCAAGCTTTCAAATGTATAAAAACCTTTAGAAAATAGCAGATCTACAAGCTCGTACGAGCTTGTTAGATCGTCTATTTATAAAATGCCCAAAATATATCGACGTGTATGGGGCCTAATGTATGTTTAAATTGTAATAATAATCAATCTACAAAGTAGGCCTAAACTAGTAGGCCTATTAAGTTTTCAAATAAATGTAGCCTAGTGGAGTAAAAGTACAATATTTGGCTCAGAGATGTGGAGTAGAAGTAAAAGTAGGCCTATTGTAAATTGGAAATACCAAACATCTCATTGTACTTTAGTAGGCTACTGTACTACATGTAATATGCCGATAATAGAAAAACATAAATTAAGTAACTTGCTAAGTCGATTGGATGAGACCAAATAATAGCTGCACTTTTACTTTTTTTTATTAGTATTTTATTGATTTTTTTTCCCTTTAAAACAGCTCTGCACTTCCAATATTATTAGGGGTCCCTACTTTCCTAATCTGTGGGCTTCCTCACAACAGTATAAAAGCTTTTATTTTCGCATTATCTCGTGAGGAAGCGGCAGCGCGGCGCCAATCATAAACATCCGGGGTAAAGTGTAGACCGGCTATTTATTCAACTTGTCTTGTCAACACAACACGTGAAACATGTTCAGGAGCACAGAAACGAAAAAAAAGCTATCATTTTGCAGCTGAAACATTACTCGTCGCTGAGCAAATATTTTAAAACGGTGAAGTCGCCTGCAACTACAGATTTTGCCACAGAAAGCAGCGATCACGTTTCACAGGCCTTCGCAACACAGCAAGTAAGTTTCAGGTCCTAAATGAAAAGCGCTTCTTGATCAACATTCTATTAGGATCAATGAATTGGCAGCGTTTTATGCAGAGGATGTGGGCGCAGAATGCGTAGCCATAAATCATAACACCAGTAGAGGTCGCTAATATTCGGACGTTAGACGTAACGTCCGAATATTACTGGTGTTATGATTTATGGCTAGTACAAACGCCTGTTCCCTGATGGAGCAGGGTTTACTACAGCACTGATTTTGTAAATGTTGGTAAAATTAGTCAAATGGAGTCTGTCTGTACGGCTGAAGATAAATGAACACATAACGTCGGTGGGAAAGGAGATATTGTGTGTTTTGGAGAAACAGCAGCGTGGTGTTGATGTTTGTAGATAGATAGATAGATAGATACCTTTATTATCCCAAGGGGGAAATTCAGTGAAGCTTAATGTCAGTTGTCAGATGTCAGTTGTCAGAGTGTTTGTGTTGGAGCGCCTCAGTGCGGCTGCAGAGTTCTGTAGTGCTTGTTGTTGTATATGCAGCAATAAAACAGGGAGCTGGAGGCTATTCTAATTCTAATTGCTGTCATGGTTGATTCTTGTTGCACCTTTTTGGCTTTTTTGCTCCATCTATTGTCTCAAATTAAATATAGGCGAATGCACAGAGCTCTGCCCTATAGTTTTTCATTTGGCTATTCACCACAGTTATTGCTTATGATTGCCACTGTGGATTAATCATTGTAGTTTGCGCTTAGATCACGCAAAGACAACAGACCCGGGCCCCTTTGATCAGGGCCCCTTTGATCTGAAAACCCATGGGGAATAAGGTCCTCAAATAAATAATGTGAAGGGCCCCCAAATTAATCCTAATGGCCTAATACACTATGTATCTTGCTACTATAATTTGAGAGGGGTCCCACAATTCGTTGTGCCAGGATGGCAAGCACAGGAACACTCAAAATCAACTGGGTTTTCGCCTACAATATTCGACTACGAGGCATGGCCACTTTAAAGGCTATCTTTCCTACCTTCAATAGAATTACATGATGAGTAATTTAACTTTTTACAAAATTCTTTGAGGAGATGCTTCACGTGACACAACCCTGCAAGCCAAATGACGTCATGATAATGTTATGATAACGTCCTCCGGTGACGTTCAGAACCAGGCCAGATCACAGCCCATATGGGGATGATCTTGACGTCATTACCAGGACCTCATATGGACTATAGGATTATTGTTATTGTTTGTAATGTTAGTTGAACTAGACCAGGTCAACCTGGTTGTGCCAGACCCCCTGTCTGTCATCATCATTTATGACATCATGCCTTTTGTAGGCATGTCATCATCATGTCATCATCATATATACCCTTTATATAGAAAACCCGGACAGACCGACATTTGCTTATGTAGGCCTACCCATTTCATGGGTCTGGCAAATATGAGCATAAAAGGTTATATTCTGGGACATATCTGACTAGCTATGATATTTATCTGGCCTCAATCGGACCCTCTCTGATTAATCCAGGATGTCTGTTTTTGTGGGCAGGATTTATGTTGGTTGAAATCAGGTGATATTCTAGGCCAGATCTGACTAGTGATGGTTTGACTTGATCTGGCCCCAATTGAGACGTCACTGATTGGACCAGGTCCTGACTGTGCTTGCTGGGAATATCACCAGAGGCATGGCCTGTGACATCACAATATCGCCATGCTTCACGTGACATCACAATATCTCCAGGGACATGGCCACGTTTTACGCTACCTTCAATAGGTACACGACACGTGCATGATGAACTAGAAATACTGTTCTTACAAAACAGTGTGGGCTTGCATGGAACACCTTGTATGGGCATAAAGATACCCAACTGGCACTCAAACATTAGCCTAATTCTGAGACTCCTACATTCAATCCCTCAGATACTATAGCCGATCCAGTCCCTCAAAATGGGAGAGGACCTGTGATGTTCTGCCGCACGTTTTATTTCTGTTTTATCTATTTGTTTGGTCATTAAAGGGGAAGACCACCCATTTTCAATATTGAACTATGTCATTAATATACCTTAGAGGAGTTGTGTGGAAATAGGAAAAAGGTTCCCCCTCTTCTGTGTTGCCTAGAACTGGAGGATTGATTTTGGGGTTTGTATTGTAAAGTACAACTTGATGACATCACACATTGTACTTTACAATACAAACCCCAAAATCAATCCTCCAGTTCTAGGCAATACAGAAGAGGGGGAACTGTTTTTCTATTTCCACACAACTCCTCTAAGGTATATTAATGACATAGTTCAATATTGAAAATGGGTGGTCTTCCCCTTTAAGGTACACAGAATGAGAGGCCTGCTCTGCCGGAAACATCGTGAAAAAAGGTTATGGCCATTTGTATATTCACTGTCCCATTGACTCCACTACACAGGAATGGAAATATATTATAAAAAAGAAAATATCTGCTTTAAGTAGCATGTGAGGAGAGGTTTTTCATGATTCTGAATCCATTGCAAGCATTTGTTTTGCACAAAAAACATTCCTTGGGCTAGAAAACGGACCAACAAAAGTGTGAAAAGTCACAAGTCATCACTTTTATGAGTCATCACTTACAGTTTTGTTGGTTAGTTTTCTATCCCAAGGAATGTTTTTTGCAAAACAAATGCTTACAATGGATTCAGAATCATGAAAACCCTCCAGTTTGACCCCTCACATGCTACTTAAAGCAGAATTTTCTTTTTTTTATATATATATTTCCTTTCGTGTGTAGTTAAGTTAATGGGACAGTGAATATACAAATGGCCATAACTTTTTTCGCGACGTTTCCGACCTCTCATTCTGTGGACCTTAATGACCAAACTAATAGATAAAACAGAAATAAAAAGTGAGGCTGACATCACAGGTTCAATCCTATTCCGTGAGCTTTTGGGCATGTGGATCCCCGACTATGAGGGATTGAATGGGTCTCTCTTCCTCTCCCTCCAGACTCATTTCCCATTGGAAATGCATTGGGTGCTTAAAGTTAAATATTTCAAAAACTACAAAAGACTTCATGTGGGTGTTGTTGTTATTTATATCAGGTCGCACTTGTTGGTGGTGATGTCACTAAGAACGCTGCTCCCTCATTGGCTAAAGACCCTGCATTTGAACTGTCTGCCATTGAGGAGAATAACCTTACTATATAAAGATTTGGTAAACTAGACCAGGTCAACCTGGTTGTGCCAGACCCCCCTGTCTGTCATCATCATTTATGACATCATGCCTTTTGTAGGCATGTCATCATCATGTCATCATCATATATACCCTTTATATAGAAAACCCGGACAGACAGACAGACCGACATTTGCTTATGTAGGCCTACCCATTTCATGGGTCTGGCAAACATACTGGTCTCGCTTTCAGCAAGCCCACAATAATCGAACGTTTTGAAAATATGCATGCCTACGTCCTATATAAAGTTGAGCTACCTGCAGATCATCATAGTAAGGGGAACATAAGAAAATCTGCGAAGTAAATCGTTACCAAGAAATTTCTTCACCAATGTGTTTCTAAAGGTGTGTAATAATATGTACTAAAAGGTTGAAATTCAACTCCCGGGGGAAACCTCATAAAAAAATGATTCGTGTTTGTGTCCCATTAACTTTACTATACAGGAAAAATACAAAAAGAAATCTGCTTTAAGTAACATGTAAGGGGGTAAAACTAGGGGATTTTCATGATGCTGAATCCATTGCAAGCATTTGTTTTGCACGAAAAACATTCCATGGGCGACAAATGGCCCCCACAAAACGGTGAAAAGTGATGATTCATCACTAAACCATCGTTTTGTGGGTCCGATTTTAGCCCAAGGAATGTTTTTCGTGCAAAACAAATGCTTGCAATGGATTCAGCATCATGAAAAAACCCTAGTTTGACCCCTCACATGTTACTTAAAGCAGATTTATATTTTGTATTTTTTCCTGTATAGTAAATTAATGGGACACAAACAAAATCAGTTTTTTTATGAGGTTTCCCCCGGGAGTTGAATTTCAACTTAACATATTATTACACACCTTTAGAAACACATTGGTGAAGAAATTTCTTGGTAACGATTTACTTCGCAGATTGGTCAAATATCTTATAAAATCCCCTTACTATCAATAAAGGTCAGGGCCAAGAAAATGATCGAGTTGGCATCTACTTACCTCATCCCGTGTTCGCTCACGGCCAACACTATATAGCATTCTCAAGAGGAACGAAAGCCATCGCTGTTATGATTTTCAAATTTGTGGATAATGACGAGGGCATTACTGACAACATTGTTTACACCCTATGGTTTACACAGAACTCCTTTAATTAGTGTGGTTGCCCCGCAGTGCAACCACACTATTGTTCTTGGTATTTTTGAGCGGTGGTAAACCGCTCCTATACGTGGCTGTGCGTGTGTCTGTAGCCTTTTTCCTCAGCGTTTTGCCATAGTAAAATGTGTGTACGTAGCATCATGTTTGTCTAGTGATGTCATCGTTGTGTGTCTGTAGCCTTTTTCCTCAGCGTTTTGCCATAGCAGAACGTGTGTGTGTAGCATACCCTGTACATCCTAGACTCAAATCCTAGTCTGAAGACGTTATGCAAGCACGACCACCGCTCACTTCACATTGGGTGTGATTTTTACTCATCATCTGATGTTACCCTTCAGCCAATCAGACATCACGATACCTTGATATTGAGATGTCATCCTTTTTTCCCTCTCTGATTGGCTCTCCATTAGAGTCAAACCACACTTGCAATTTCCAATTGCATCTTTCTAGTTATTCATCCTAGTAGTATCATTTTAACCCAGTATCGGCCAACATTTTTTATTTCTGATTTCACCATACCACGTAGGGCTGTCACGACTCACGATTATGACATTTTACATGACGATTCATTTTCTCTCAATTAATTACGATTTAATCGTTTTTTTGTCGTTGACAATTACATTTCTGTTTGGCTTTTAGGCTTTGAAGTTGCACATGGCAGATATGACACATAACCTAAATAATGTAAATATACAAAGAAATGACTGACATTTTTGACAACTTTATACTTATAAATAACATTGATAGTGGAAATAGTGGATAGTGGAATAGTGAAATAGTGGAATTGTGAGCTTGTAGATCTGCTATTTCCACATTTTTTTTACTTTTAAATAAACATATGAACATTTTTCAACATGGAAACGATTATGACGATTATGTCAAATAATCGCGATTATGTCAAATAATCGCGATTAGACGATTATGTAATAATTGTGATAATTATTCATTATATGATAATTATTCATTATATGAGGCTCCCCTTCCTATATAAACCCATTGTAAATTCATCACTGCATGGAGCAGCGAACTGTAAATCTGTAGATGTAAAATTATGAAGACCTTTATCTCTAGTTAAAGGGATATAAAAAAAATCATCACTCTGAGCTAACGCGGACATTATTTGTATGCTGGTGGATCTCTCCGGGTCCTCCGACGTCTTGAAATGACGCGGAGGGACATGACTCCTGCTGCTGTCCGCTTTGAGTAAATGAGGAAGTGATCCACGGTGGAAAACGAGTGATAAATCATAGGGATTTTATCATTATAATGGATAAGCCTAAACAAACCAGTTCACATGAATAATACTGATGTAAAATAAGATATCTGAACGGCTAAATTTATTTTAATAAATTTATTTCCAATAAGCCTGGGTTTCCGAGGCTATTTCATCATCTACTTAGGCTGTTGTGAACACCCTGGACAAATTAATTTGCTTGATTCAATATTTAGATATTTGATATTCATTTTATCAGACACTCTCCATCCAGGGCCCCTTCCCATACAAACCCATTGTAACTTCAAACTCCATTTTAACCATGATAGATTAATCAAAAACACCCATCTTTTTTCTGGTGACTTGTAATACCCTCCTATACATGAGCTGCATAACTTTTTCATTTATTTGTAATTTTTTTAAAATTGTATTAAATGTTTTCCATTTTCCCAAAGAATAATTAAAAATAAATGAAAAAGTTATCGAGAAAACATGGCCAGCTCACGTATTAGGAGGACAGTATGAGTCACCAGAAAAAAGACGGGTGTTTTTGAAGAATCTATCATGGTTAAAATGGAGTTTGAAGTTACAATGGGTTTTCATCGGAAGGGGTCCTGGATAGAGGAGAGTGTCTGAAAAAAATGAATATCAAATATCTAAATATTGAATCAAGCAAATAAAAATCTGTCCAGGGTGTTCAAAACAGCCTGCGTAGACGATGAAATGACCAAAAGTTTTTTTAGAAAGTGGAAAATCCCTTTAAATCAATTCCGGTCCCCGGACCACACTTTGAGATTGAGAACCCCCCTATGCACTTGCCTTGGAAGTTGGAATGCGCGCGCGCGTGTGTGTGTGTGTGTGTGTGTGTGTGTGTGTGTGTGTGTGTGTGTGTGCGCGCGCGCGCGCCTGTGTGGATGGTAACACGGGGGCTTTGAGACCACGCGGGCGACCGTGCTACAGGTGGGCAGCCTCCTTAAGCAGTAAGCACGCAGTTGGAAATGCAAGCAGAGAGAATAGAACAGATTGTAGAAGCACTGCTGCTGCTCGCAGCCAGAGACACACAGCAGCACTGGGACCTCCTCATCGCTCCTATCAACTCTAATCTGGGGAGGGAAGGATGAGTTGACCCGGGCGAGAGGAGGCAGCATTATGGGACCAAACATCTTCGGCTTACGACATCGTAGAACATAAACAAAACAAATGAAACTGTTGCTGGTGCTGTTGCTGATGTTTGGGAGAAAGTCACACTACACTCCGAGGCTTTAAGGATGTTCTTCCCCGATGGGACTCTACTCTCAGCCGTCAATTATGCGCTCGTGTTGGGAATAACGTGTCTGGCCGTCTCCTGCGACTTCACCGAGGGCTCTGAGGACTTCTCAGGTTGGGAAAAAAAGCTGATTTGTTTTTGTAGTTTTGAAAAGCAACAGTTAAAAAATGCATGGTTGATTGATGCAGCGACAAGATGAGTTTTTCTTTTGCAGACGCTACGTACGCATCTAGTCGCAAAACTTTACTACTTGTTTTGCATTGGAGACAGACAGTGGCGTCAGTTCAGCAAAGGCTAAGGTATGGCAACATGACTGGTGACCAGTCATGCCATACCTTAGCAACAGGCACAATGAAAAGTACATTTTATTATTTCCCCCTGTAGCCAAGGTATGGCAGCTGCCATCGCTTGCCATATCCAATTGACGCCTCTGGAGACAGACCCGTGCCGTTGACATGCTGCTGCATGCACACACCGCTTGCGCCATAAATCAAATGGAACATAGCTCGTTTAGCACGCGTAAATGAACTACAAAGAAAACGCGTCATTTGGCCAGTGGAATTGGCAGAGAATGACCCACGGGCAACAAAACTCACATCAAAAGAACGGTTCTCCCACTTTAGTTGAGTTGCTTCGGGGTTATCAGTTATTGCGTTTACTCAGTAATTTCTGGAACAGAAACGCATAACTTATCGATGAGAGACGGAGATAAAGACGTGGGATATATTGTAGTTAATGTGTTACTACTAGATACATCCTCGACAGGGTCGTAACTAACTTTAGGCCCATCATACCGTTTTATGGCCAAACAGAGATGTAAACATGTGCGCGCTCACTGTATCATGCGTGAAATGTTTTCGTATATCTTCACGTCATGGATTACATGGCTTTTTTTCCCACTTGGGTCTTGGGAAGGGAAATTCATATAGCGTATTGAATGAATGATTGGAGAATGGAGATGGCATAGCCTTTTACTTATAGTTTGTTCCCCTCCAGTTCTGTGACTGAATGATGGTATGATGATCTGATTCTAGTCTAATAGACCAATTCCGACCTTCCTTAACACACAGACTGTGACTGTGTTATAGTCGAAATTAAACCTCCTCTCTCCATCTCTGCAAGGAGCCCAAAGGCAAGCCTCAAGGTTCTGTTTACAATGTCATAAACCAAGAAGGGAGCTTTGTGTCAATGTTAATTGGCCCTAATGGGACACTAATGGTTTGAAATGAGCAGACTTAACACAGTCACAGGGTAGGGAAAGGTGCTAATAAGCAAGCACATTATGCAGATGCTTTATTTGTGTGTGTGTGTGTGTGTGTGTGTGTGTGTGTGTGTGTGTGTGTGTGTGTGTGTGTGTGTGTGTGTGTGTGTGTGTGTGTGTGTGTGTTGGGGTGAGGGGGTCTCTCCCCAGAAAGAAGGGGGGGGGGGCATAACAATTACACAAATTTATGCTGATATAATTATGGTGACATATGCATGACAAATATATTCAGACTTTGGGGGAACTATTGCACAACCTCACTGAAACAGTTTTTTTGTAGATCATTAATCTTCCACTTTATATCATGGTGGTAAATACAGTTTACATTTATTTAGATATTTTATATGTCAATCATTTTGTGCTGTTATATGGATATTGAAAATTACACTCACTTACAGCTTCTGCTGCCACATATCTTGAAGAAGAGTGTTGTTTGTTTGTTTGTTTCTGGACATTTCAAATGGAATGCAATGGCTATATTTCTCAATTGCAATGTGGTGCACTAATGGAATTTCATTTTCACATGTTAGAAAAAGGGATTGATGGCCTAGAAACCTTTTCAACACACCGTAAAGCTGGAGCCAGATCTCAGGCATTAAGTGTGTGTGTGTGTGTGTGTGTGTGTGTGTGTGTGTGTGTGTGTGTGTGTGTGTGTGTGTGTGTGTGTGTGTGTGTGTGTGTGTGTGTGTGTGTGTGTGTGTGTGTGTGTGTGTGTGTGCGCGCGTTTGCCTCCATGTTTTTGGGATATGATCTATGACAAATTCAAACTATAAATTTCTCCCCAATAATCTGCGGGGGCAACGTATCCACCCAGTTTCAAAGGGTATGACACCACTGTTACGACTAAGCATGAATTAGAAATTATTATTTTGTCAAAGCTGTTGACAACATAGTCATGGAATTTTACAATTATTATTTTCAAAATAGATTTTTACTGAATTGTTACCCAAAGTGCAACCGTAACTTGCGCTTTACTTTGATTTTTTTGATATCCATTAGACTGAATGAGATTTGATCAAAAGCAGCTAATTGGGCAACCAGATCAGATGGAGTTCATGCTTTCCATTGCAACAGGTTTACCAATATCCCAGCTTAGACACGATTATTGAAACACTATGTTGTAAGCAGGAGTTAATTTGGTTGAAATCTCATTTCAACACTCAACTTTTTGTGGCAACATAAACACATTTCACATCACATATAAGAGGTCTTTACCTCTGGGCATTTCAATGGTCCTTTGATAGTGGGCTGTGCGACTCAGGGGGATGGGGGAGGCAACCCCCTTTTGTCATAGCAGATTCTCCACTGTTTCCCTTGTGGAAAAACATTTCTAAAGTCATATGAAGTATTTGCATGAAAGATTGAATTCGAAGGAGGAGGACACATCCGGATGCAGTTTGGGTTGTTCACAGCATCCCTTAAGCCCGTGGTTCTCAACCTTTTCAGGCCGCGACACCCAAAATAATCTTATTTTAACTGGGGACCCCCCACCCTGACGAGCACTAAGAGTTGAGGCATTACATTTTGTATAACACGGTTCTATTGTGAAAATAGCATTGCAATGCGCTGTGAGCATATAGATCGGCGAGGCGCTGTGAGCATGCAGATCGGCTATTTTCACAATTTCCACCTCTAATATTTGACAGTTTGGCAAATGTTTAATTTGTTATTTTAAAGGTACTAAAACGTCCTTAAATTGTCCATTTAGAAATGAGCAGATACCCTCTATACACTTAAACTTTATGTTGGTTTGAGTGAGAAAATAATGTTTCACATTAAGCTAATCATCTGGGGAACCCCCAAAATAATTTGGGTACCCACAGGTTGAGAACCACTGACTAGCAAGCGACATGCTTTTGCAAAAACTGCTGACTAAGCATCCTTTTCTGATGAATTTAAAGAGTGCCCGCCTCAGAATTCCTCGGGGACAAAGGAGGAGCTTCAGTCCTTTGCATTCTTGGCCAGCTGGAGTCTCCCTGGAGACCAAGGCAAGGGCCAGTCTTTTGACTGACAGCCACTGCCAGGCTGCAGGGGTGACAGAAGTTGCGGGGTTTAGATGTAGCATCTGTCAGTCACCCGTCGAACGATCACGGGTGCAGTGATGCTAAACAGCTAGGCAGGCACTGAACCAGATCCTAACCAGAGAAAGGGCCATTAACCAACTGTTGATGTGCAAAGAAATGTTTATGACAATGGCCGCTAATTAAATACTGAAGCGTCACGCGTTGGTTTACCGCATGAACATTTCATGTATCATCCCTGTCTTGTTACATTTTGGTTGGGCTTTGTTTGGCTCACACAGGCAACCAGCGGGTAACTTAAAGTTAAAACAAGGTTCACGTTTCGTCAGAAGGTTTTGAGCTCGCAGCCGAAATGAAAACAAACTCTGTTGGTGGGTAATTTAATTCTGTCCCTGACTCTGTTATCATCTCCTATTATTCCAACACACAGCTGCCTGAATGGCTAATTAGAGGTGTGGAGTGAGCGATTGGAGCGGGGAGCCCCAAGGCTGACACCTAAGCAGCTATAGCTAACACTGAGACCTTCTTTATCACCTTAATGAAGCTGCTTGTTGGTGTTTTTTTATCTCATCTCTCAGTATGGTCAGTATAGCCGTACAAACTCAGCTCAACTGCATGCAAGCTTACGGAAATAAAATGGGCCTTTCATTATCTATTGGGGTACAGTGAAGCTCCTCTGTCAATAAAGCCCTGAGCAAGACCTATTTAACCCACTCAAAGAGATGTGAGGCTGTTAAGGGGTCGAAGGGTTAACTCAGGTCAAACCAGAGTGTGTGCGTGTGTGCGTGTGTGCGTGCGTGCGCGTGTGTGCGTGTTTGTGTGTGTTGGGTGGGTGGGTGGGTGGGAGGCTAATCATCCATCCTCCCATCCTCTGTCCCTGCGGCCCCTCACAAGGCGGGGGTCCACGGAAGAGAAAGTCAGTCAACATTGAGGTTTTGTCCTCTAGATTCATGTGCAAATCTTAGACGTCACATATTAACTAGCTCCACAAAAAGGTGGATATTGTAAAGGGGGAAAACAAAGTTCTACCTGACATTTTCATAGACTGCAATAGGTCAGCAAACTCAATCTCCTAGGGAGCCCAAGAGTTCAACTTAATCTTTAACCGAGTGGATTAGATTCAGATTTTGGGTAGTTCAAAACCAAACAAAAAAACCAAACAGGATTCGAAATTTCGAATCACTTTGATTTCCGATCTGTGATCATTGACTTATTTCTAGTTTGATTAATCAAATAATATTTTTAACACCCAAAATACAAATCTTGTATTGTATTGTAATTTGCTTGACAGAGATACAGTAAGCTTCTCTGTTTACTATGGCAAATGATGGATCATTGCGCATGCATGCATGCACGTGCACGCACACACATTATTCTGCTTTCCAATACACACATGCGCGCGCGCGCACACACACACACACACACACACACACACACACACACACACACACACACACACACACACACACACACACACACACACACACACACCTCCACGTGTTGGCTAGTGCTCCTCCACGCCTCTCATAGCTTAATCTGCCCTGTAATTTTGGAGTGGCCCTGGACTGGTAAGAGTAGTGGTCCGCCACTCCCCCACTCAGCCCTGCCCTCCCCCTTCCTCACATGTTCCCCAAATAGGCTCTATGCACAGCAGCCATATTGTAAATAAATTGGGCACCTTCCTTACTTCCTTCACAGGTGTTACCAATGATACTATAAGGCTCTGGTCCATTCTGGTCCAACAGAGTCAGGGTGCTGATATTGCATGTTGGCTCACTGGAGCTCAGTGGGTCTCAAAGTGTTGTTGAGGGGGTTCTAATTCTAAATGGCCCTTTATGGGTCTGTAACTCTGAGAGTTATGGTGGTCCTTGAAATCAATACGTTTGAGAACCACTGTGCCACACTAAATGGAACAAAGCCTTCAATAGAATCATTGGTAACACCTGTGAAGGAGGATATGTGCATAGAGCCTATTCTCCAACTATCCTCCCTGTCTGTTTCTCCCTCTCCATCCCCCACTGCTCCTCTGCCACCACCCCACTAACCCCAAACTTCCACTCCTCCCTGGGGCTTGCCTGATCACTGCCTGTGTGTGCGCCAGGTGAGCTCTGTCTAAACAAATCCTGCCTCCCGCTTTGTTTTGTCTACTGCGGTGGAAGGAGGCGGCACTGGGGACAGTGGGGGCTGTGGTTCTGTTTAAACTGACTTGGGAGGGTCAGGGGAGGGCTTTAGAAACTAGTTTTGGCGAAAGCAGTTCCCAAAGGCGTGCATTGTGAAAGGTCTCGGATTATCGCTTGATTACATCTCTTGGTCCTACTACAGGATTATGTCTGTATGCCTCACATTGGTGTCATTGAGGTTGACACTTCTCTTCCCTGAAATACACTGACCATGATGGATGCCATCTCTCTTTTTTTAAACACAACACGTTAAATGTGACTTCTTTTTTTAAAGATTTGTTTTTGGGCTTTTTATGCCTTTATTTGACAGGACAGTAGACTGACAGGAAATGGGGAGAAAGATGGGGAATGACATGTGGCAAAGGTCGTCCGGATCGGGAATCGAACCGGCGACGCCAGCAGGCATCATAGCCTAGTATGTGGTATGCGCCTTAACCACTAGGCCAGCGGGTGCCCCGAAAGAAGTATTTTCTGCACGCTGGACAGATACTAGTTTGGATGTGACTTTCGTTGAAATGTGCAACATCTAATTCTTAAGATGTAATAAAATGAAATAGTTGTGTGAGATGGAGCGCCCGTTGGTGCTGGCCTAGCGGTCCAGGAGCATATCATATAGGCTCCCGCGGGTTCAAATCCCGATCCCGACGACCTTTGACAACCCTGTTTCCCGTCTACTGTACTATATGAATAGGCAGAAAATCCCCCAAAAATATTTGCATGAGATGAGGCATTATGTTGGAGTAATTGCTCAGCAGTGTTATGTATAGGGGTGTGTATTGTTAGAAATGTCTGGCACCAACAAAGTATAATTTGCAGCCACGCTTTAAAAAGTCCCATGCAGGGAAATGTGAACCATGAGGGCTGTCAGCCTGTCAGCACAGTGTGATGTAACAGTGATAATATTTAGATGTCTATATGTGACAGTGAGAGTGTGTGCGTGTGTGTGTGTTAGGGATGGGACGATATGAAAATTTCATATCACGATTATTGTGACCAAATAAATCACGATTTACGATATTATCACAATAATCAAAATCCATTATCCTGGGGCGGAACATTTGCCAAAAAATAGCAGATGTTGTGAGCTTGTAGATCGGCTATTTTTTGGCAAAGACATTTGATAGAGAGTGAAAAAAAGACTGTATCAAGTACGTATATTAGAAGTACCTTTTTTACCAATTATAGAGGGTTTAAGTGGTACCGGATATGCAGCTCGGCAAATAAAAGGTGAATTGATCCCATGCAGTGCATGATGGAGGACGATATCACGATAAATTAAATCTACACGATACGATTATCGTTAGTGTTTTTCATCACGATAAACGATAATATTGTGTATCGTCCCATCCCTTGTGTGTGTGTGTGTGTGTGTGTGTGTGTGTGTGTGTGTGTGTGTGTGTGTGTGTGTGTGTGTGTGTGTGTGTGTGTGTGTTTATGTACTATATCTTGGAAGGGGGGGTTCATGTCTTTCAATAAAAAGTCAGGCTGTGCCTGGCCAACCCTCTCAGTTATCTCACTGAAGTGTGGTGTGGCTGTGGCTGTTGAGTGACGCCTATTCCTGCCTATTTATGTTTACGAGAGAAGGAATCAGTCAAACCGAAACCCGAAGGAAAAAACGACATTTCTTTTGGAAGAAAAGTTGCTTTAACCTACCGGTAGATGCTTTCTGAACAGAAAGGCTCAGTGTCAGCCTGGATCATGTCCTGACGCATGTGCTTTGATAAAAGCATTACTGTAGCTGCCAAGAAATGAACAAGAAAAGGAATGCATCCTGAAATGAGGTAATGCGTCATAGATGACTTGGCTGCTATTGGAACCTTAATTAAATTATGAAAGCCAAAGCAATGACAATGTGATTGTTGTCAACTGAAAATTAAGATTACTGTACAACTGGGCAATATGATTCAATCATCCCAGATCCCACGTGAAAGAGGTTTATTCCCTTGAAATGATATGAAAAGTTCACCCAATCATTCTAAAATATAGCTCATTGGGTCAACAAAAGACTTACTGATACTCACCGTTACCACTTGCTTATCTTACTTAAAATACCATCATCTAACCATTCTGTAAGAGAGTGTCTCTTCTGTCAAACAACAGATCTCATTTTTTGAAACAAAACTCTACATTTAACCCAATGGCAGCCCAGACGGCACTCTAATGACAGTGTGGAACTGTACAAACATGACCCTAGAACCTAACATTTCAACACCCGAGACTCAGAATGAGAGAGACAGGTCGGATTCGCAATTCAGTAATGACCGCCTTAAACAGCTGCAATACTCAACAGCGAAGAACTCAACCACTCAGCTCTTATAGTCCTAATATGATAATCATTATTTTTGCTTAAAACCCACCCAAACCTGGTTATGGTAATGACTGTTATGGATGGGGGGTGGGGGGGTCCTAATTCTCACGTGTGAACTGTGGAGGAAGGCAGTCTCACTCTCGTAGCCACTATGCAAGAATCATTTATTAAGTACGGCCATAGGGCTGTCACGATTATAACATTTTACATGACAATGTAAAATGTTGACAATTACATTTCTGTTTGGCTTTTAGGCTTTGAAGTTGCACATGGCAATCATGACACATAACTTAAATATACAAAAAATATTCGACAATTTTATACTTAAAAAAGAACATTGATTTCTCAACATGGAAACGATTATGACCTATTATGCAAAAACAATTGCGATTACCTCAAATAATTGCGATTAGACGATTATGTAATAATTGTGACAGCCCTAAACGGCTTGCAAGGTTTTGACATGACAAGACTTCTTCAGGGTAATCCATCCGATCTATAATCCTAATACTCATATTGCTCAATACTCAAACCATTCAACTGCATCAATCAACAACGTATCTTCCACTCATTGTAGACATTGCAGGTATGTGTGTTTGCACTTGTGGTCTGTGGCATGACAGTGTGTATGTTTATGTGTGTGTGTGTGCGGGGGGGTTTAAGCACGCCCAAAGCAAATATGGCAAAATGTGCATGGATAGGATTTGTGATGACTCCCTCACATTGTTGTGCCTATAGCAAGTAGGGATGGGACTATAAGCCATATTATTATCGTTTATTGTGATAAACACTCGCGATAATCGTATCGTGGAGATTTAATTTATCCTGATATCGTCCTCCATCATGCACTGGGATCAACCTTTTATTTGCCGAGCTGCATATCCGGTACTTAAACCCTCTATAATTGGTAAAAGGTACTTATAATGTACGTACTTGACACAGTTGATACAATTTTTTCACTCTCCATCAAATGTCTTTGCCAAAAAAAATGCAGATCAAAATGCAGACAATGCGTCGCAGCGCGACACGTTGTGAGCTTGTAGTTCTGCTATTTTTTTGGCAGATACTCAGGATAATGGATTTTTATTATCATTTAACTCTCCCGCCGCTTCGAACGTTCACGTTCGCCCCATTTTTTACAGAACCTCGATGCCAATAATACGGCGCTCGTTCGGTTCGTTCGTCTGATGACTGTAAGCTGATGAGGCGTCGCGCGGCCGTCTACTGTAAACACATTTTCCGCGGTGATGGTGTAAAAAATCCATTATGCGTTAACATCAACGGAGAACAATTCACTTCCTTGTTGATTTTCTCTGGCTCTGAGGCTCTGTGGCCAGTGACTGGTCTTCTTCTTCTTCAACACATAACAGGCAAATTCACATTCATTCTCGCATGACGCCGCCCTCTGCTGCCTGGCAGACCAAAGTGCACTATTGCACAACCAAAAAAATAAATAAATAAATAAATAAATGTCTGTCTGTCTATCTACTATAACGTCGCAAAGGTAAGCCGCTTTTTGATGGCGCCAGACCCAATAAATAAATAAATAATCTGGCAGTAGGAGAGTTAATATCGTAAATCGCAATTTCTTTTGTCACAATAATCGTGATATGAAATTTTCATATCGTCCCATCCCTACCAGCAAGTGTGGTGTATCGAGGGTTAACAAGCTATTCTGCCATGTTATTCTGCTGTGTTATGCAACAACAATATTGTGATTAATATTCTGTTGTCAGTATTAATCTAGTCTGGTCTTATTTGGAACACACAGACCACCTTTTGTCCTTGGCAAACAAACACAACATGCGTGAGAGTATGAGAAGGAGAATCCTATAGATTCATGTTGAATTGAAAACGTCGGCTAAATAAAGACACCATAAACACTGGCCATGGTCGCCATTGGTCGGGGCCTGCTTCTACAAGCAGGCCCAGCATAAACACAGATTAGGGCTGAAGTAAGAAAGGTTGTGAAAGCTGCGTGTGTGTGTGTGTGTGTGTGTGTGTGTGTGTGTGTGTGTGTGTGTGTGTGTGTGTGTGTGTGTGTGTGTGTGTGTGTGTGTGTGTGTGTGTGTGTGTGTGTGTGTGTGTGTGTGTGTGTGTGTGTGTGTGTGTGGGTGGGTGGGTGTGTGGGTGCGTGTGTGCGCGCACGCACGCACGCAATTACAGTATCTACTGTACTCACGTCCACCCCAGTTAATTGTGTCTCAAATTATCCTCTAACACACACACGCACACACACAGACACACACACACACACACACACACAGACACACATGCTTGCCAACACATGCACACCCAGACACTCACTAAAACTCACTCACTCATGCACGCAAGCAAGCACGTTGCACGGCACGCACAGCGCACGTATGTATTCACACACCTATGTACTCACGCACACACCACCTCTGCCCCTGTATCTCGGAATTTCAACCATGCACGCTTTGAAATCCCCCCTGCTCCTACTGTCTTCATTCTCTCGTTCCTCTTCTCTCACTCACTCTGCTTCCTGGGAGTTGATTTATGTCGCTTCTGAGAGTCGACGTGGCCGCGGCGTCGATCCTAGAACTCCTCGAAAACATTTTCATCCCTCCATGCATTCCGTTCCCTCTGTCTTCAGCTCGTCCCTGACACTCTCACGGCGGCGCTGTGTGCGACATGACACGTTATGCCCCATTTAATTGTTACGCTTTGATTAGAAACCATAGAAAGGGTGGAGAGGGGGTGGGTGGGTGTGGGTGGGGGTATATATAAAGGGAGAATCGGAGATGGAGGGAAGTGGAGAGGTGGGGTGCAGGAGGGCCACTCTGAACAAGGAGGCATTGTGTGTACACCCCCCCCCCCCCAGCCTCCCCCCTCCCTCCCTCCCGCAAGCACCACTACCACCCCCCCACCCCCCACCCACCCCCCAACTGTGTAAGACTGACAGTCTGCATTACAGCACGCTACAACAGCCCCTTCTCCGAGAGCACTGCTAATCTGTTGCTTATACTCACTGCATGGCCCCTCAGGGCCAATGCAGGTAAGAGACACAGCAGAGAGAGAGAGAGAGGGAGAGAGAGAGAGGGAGGCAGGGAGGGAAAGGGTACGGAAGAAGGAGTGACAGTGGGGGAGGAGGGGGGTGGTTCTTGGGGGGGGGGGGGGGGGGTCGAATATTAGTAAAGGACAGAACTTTGAAGGACCAAACATGTAACCAGATTTGGCGGTGTCACTATAGGACACCCAAGAAAACAAGAGGCGGCTTCGCAGTCGGCCTGTCCAGCTGATAATAAGCTAATTCCTCACATAATATACCAACAGGCCTGACGGCGTGACATTGTTTGTTTTACTGATACAGGAGAGTTGCCTCGGAAGAAAATTGCACGTATGGCTAATAATAACTTCATAGTATCGTCTTGCTGTAGAAGTCATGCCACGCATTCACATAAGAAAAATCACCGGGTGTTGTTAGACTGCTTTGCAGCTCCAGCCCAGCAGAGCAAACACCTACTGACACTGAATGACTAGAGCAGGGTGAACTTTTACAACCGTGTTGGTTGTTCCTTTTTGCAGATCTGTCCGAGGGCATTTGTAAATGGAAGGGGGATCTCCTTGGTTAAGTCCTATTGGACATGCCATGGAGGGGCTTTTCACTCTCTCTCTCTCTCACACGGCGCCTCAGGAGTTGTTCCGTCCCCACTTGTTTTCACGGGTGCAGCTCCTCAGGATAAGCTTGTTAATTCCCTCCAAAAAGCCCTGGCTTTTAAATACCCATTCCCACCCATTCTTACCTTTCTTCAAAAATGGAAATTCCTCTTTTCGTCCCCACTTGTGTGCTTTTGAAACCTTGAATAAAGGTATGTGCTGTGGCTGTTAATGCATGAAAATGTAATGTGTCTCGGATGGTGGAGGTAGTAAAGGGTGGCTACGGAAGTGGGTATAAAGCAGGGATCTTCAACGTTTTCAGGCCAAGGACTTCTTTGTTGAGAGAGAGATTTCAACCCCCTGTTGAAGACCCCTTGGTATAAAGGGTAGAACTGAGTAGGGATATACAGTAGTAGGTGGCAGGGGACAGCTGTGTGGATCATAGTTGTCCTTTACACATGGCTAGTTGTTTTTCTTTAACTGTCATTTATCCACTGAAGGCGTGCTCAGCAGGCGTGCGTTCTCCTCACCAATGCTGTGCAGTGTGCTGTGCACGTGTAACCACACGCAATCACACCCCCGCAGTCTTTCGTCCTCAGCCCAGAACATATTTTTACTTTAGTTTCCCAATGAGCGTCCAGTTTGGGGTTGAGTGCCGGCTTGAGTGTCTCGAGTGTCTTGCTTAAGTTTATCTCAACATCGGCTCTTAAGCAAGATGTGTGTGTGCGTGCGCGTGTGTTCGGTTCATTTCCTCCTGCCGGGGTATTTCAAACCATGTACCACACGAGCGTGTTTCTGTAAGCCAAGGGTCTTCAACAGGGGCTCCGGGACCTCTAGGGGGTCCTCAGAGTTACTGCAGGGGGTCCTCCAAACCATTGTGTGATAGAAACTTTTTTTATATTAACCATTTGAACCGTGTTGTCCTTATTCTGAGAACTTTAGCCAAAAATAGCAGATCTACAAGCTCACAACGTCTCACGCTCCGAAGCGTTGTGAGCTTATGGATCGGCTATTTTCGGCAAAGAGGTTTGTTGTTGAGGGGAAAAAGAGCAGACTAATTACAGAGTGAAAGGTCAAGTTTATTAAGCATTGACGGTTCAAGTGGTTAAATATCTGAAAACACAAATTGACATGAATCAAAAATACACTGATGATCGTGCTGTCAAACGATGAAACTATATGGAATCTATGACCAGGTTGTGTGGGGTCCCTGCTTCATCTCTCTCTCAACTAAGGGGTCCCTGGCCTGAAAACGTTGAAGACCCCTGCTGTAGGCTAGTGTCAGCCACTCAGCCCACACAGGCACACAACTAAACCAATTAAAGCCAACATATTGTATTGACTTCGGAGGAGGATACATCTGTCTCCCCTCGTTGTCGCATAAAGACCCCAACACTGATACATCTGTCTGGTCCTCCTGTCTGGACTCTACTTAGATGATCAGTCTGGCTGCCCCCAAAACCCTCCCAGGCCGTAAAAGTGACCATTAAAGTGACAAATCCCCTCCCCACACACGCAGCCGCTCTCTTTCACTCTTTCTGTCTGTCTGTGTTTTGTACGTGGGCATCTGGAGTCGCACACATGCAACAACAGCAGCAAGTGTGTTCCAGGAACGTCGGTGCACTTTTCACCGTCACCCTTCACCCCCGCGTCCCATCGACGATGACACACACACACACGCACGCACACACACGCAGACTAAATCTCAAGAGTGAAAGTGCCCGGAGCAGGGCAGGGCAGAGCCTCTTGACCCTCAAGGGTCACCGGGACAGGTAGAGGGCAGGGGAGGCCAGGGGGTTGGACCCTCTGTTTGTGTTTCAGGAGGGGGTGCAGACGAAGGGTCCACCATCCCGCTGTGAGGCCCGCACCGTCTCTGACCCCAGCAGATGTCATAGATAGATTCATTCAATGCCCTTGAGAAGAGCTTAGGCCGGGGATAGATTTGCAGGTGGACATTTAGAATCTCTATGTGATACATTGGGAAATCGCACATGTATGGCTCAAGTGTGGACGAGGCTAAAAAGTCCTAAAGAGTGCAAGGGCTGTATTTTGATTGTCTTATGTACCAGCTCTTATGCCTTAACTTAAAGGCCTGTCCATACTGTCTCCGACCACCAAACGTTTCGTTGGAGAGTTCCGACTTTCTGACATGCAGCTTTCCGAACTCTAATTCGGGGTAATGCTTTAAAGAAGATGCGAGTGACGTCATTTTGTAGTTGAACCGGACCTTTCCGACGAAAGGTTTGATGGTCAGAAACAGTATGGACAGGCCTCTAAGTTAAGGCATAAGAGCCGTTACTTAAAGACAATCAAAATAGAGCCCTTTCAAGGCTCCAAAAAGTCGCCTTTTGTGCGGTTTTGTTTTTAAGCTGAACCGTTTCATCGTAGCTTTGTTTTCATCAGGTGAGAGCTGTGGTTACCACGTCTTCCTCCAGGGCATGAATTCTTTCCGCCAGTCTGGCTTAGCATGTCGTCACTGTCGGGCAGAAACCTTGTATCTCCAAGTTTCAAATGTGTGTGTTTTCTCGTAAAGTAAAGCCCCGCTTCAACCATACGAGACTTTTGCACGAAACTAGTGAAAATAGCCGATCTACAAGCACACAACGAGGCGTATTCACAACTTTTCCTACTTGTAACAGGGTATTTCTACATTTGCAGTATTGATAGTTTTACTCAACTAAAAATTTGAGTACTTTTTTTCCACCACTGGCATGACCCTCTTTAAGACCCTCTGGTCATAACACACACACACACAGCCCATGTCAGCGCCTGGCCTGGGGCTCCATCGCTATTGGATTCATAGGGCAAGACAAGAACAAATAAATAGACCTTCTGTGAGGGTGGGGGGGTAATGACTTCTGAGGTTAGCGTTAATGTGATTGAGGTATTTATGTGCATGCGTATGTTTGTGTGCACGCGTGCACGCATTGCATTGCATGTTTGTGCCTGTACACCTGTGTGTGTGTGTGTGTGTGTGTGTGTGTGTGTGTGTGTGTGTGTGTGTGTGTGTGTGTGTGTGTGTGTGTGTGTGTGTGTGTGTGTGTGTGTGTGTGACTGTGTGTGTGTGACTGTGTGTGTCTGTGTGTGTGTGTGCATGCCTGTAAGTGTTAGAATAGAAAGATAAGCTAATATGGGAGCAGGAAGGGGGTCAGACAAGCTAGAGTGTTTGTGTTTGCAGTGGTGTAAAGTAACTAAGGACATTTACTTACCGATGTTTCCTGTTGAGATTGGCACATTTCACCCAGGTTTTTCTCATCTCACTCACTTCACTATGTCTGCTGACCTCACTCAGCAACAAAATAAACAGAAATAAATAAAAATAAAACACTTCACAGGAGGCAAGCCGTGATCACCCCATGATGCGCACTGCAATGTAGTTTTGCAGGTGTTTTTTGAGAGTGAAAGAATAAGAAGACCTGTGTGACATGTATGATCTTGGCAGCTTGCCCCAGGAAATGTGCCAATCTCAACAGGAAACAACGGGTAAGTACTGTACTTAAGTACAATTTTGAGGTATTTGTACTTTACTTGAGTATTTCCAATATATCTTTACATGTACTCCACTACATCTCGGATCCAAATCCGAGCCGAAATATCGTTACCTTTATCGCGTCCCGTGGGAATGAAGCTTGAACCATGAACATAGCATATCTGTTTAAATAACATGCTATAACATTCTTAACATTGTGGTCAAGTAAAACAACTCCCGAGTAACAAGAACATGAGAACGAATATGCTCAAGATGTGTTTGCATGGTTTGGTAGCCATATCTTGGTCAGTACGCTCGCATACATACAGTACACACAAACACACTTGCTGGAAAAATAAAGCAGAGCATAAAACGCTGCGCTATCAGTTACTAGACACACTTTTTGAGCCTCAGCGACAGAGCGAGATCCCTCATCCTTCCTCCCGTTAACAACGGTAATAATCTGTCGGTCAATGTTCACCCTTCGCAAGCCTAATCTCTTCCGCTTCCCATAACCTTCCTTTGTCTTGTTATTCCTTTTGCTTCCTTGCCTTTGTTTCCATACATTTCTGCCCCGACTCTCCTGTTTTCTTTAGCCTGTTTGATCGAGGATAAGTTGGTTTTCATAGCGCAGCGTCAAACCGATACTGGGTTTCAGGTCTGAACAGAAGGATGGGTTGGGTTTACTGGCCAGGCAAACAGGCCAAATGCACCACTTGCCAAACACAACTCTCTGTCAGCGTCAGTGGTGTAAAGTAACTAAGTACACATTACAGTATGTACTTAGTACTTAAGTCCATACATTGTCTCAAGTACTACTTAAAGGAGAAGCTCACCCCCAAAATGACATATTTTTCTATTGATTAGTCATGCCATGGAGACTTGAGTCCAATAATATTTTTGTGTATTCGTCGCATTCCTAAGACAAAAAACATTGATTATAGTAAATGTACCCCCATTGATTCTGTACAAGCTCACAATGCGTCACACCTGTAGATCTGCTATTTTTCAATAAGTCAATTTAGAGTTCCAGACTTTTACTTGTAACAGGGTCTTCCTATATATTGCAGTATTGATACTGAGTAGTACTTTTTCCACCACTGGCCAGTGTTAAATCCAGGCAGACAACCTCATGTGAGTAACCCCCCGTCAGCTGATATGCCCATTAACTGTGTTTCTGTGTAACTAAAGTATGCATGTGTGAGTTTATGGCCACACATTATGTATGTGTATGAATACGCTTGTGCCAGCTGTCACGTGTCAGCCATTATGACTGTCAATACAGTGCAGCCCTCCACTTCCCTTGCACTCTTTGTAGTGTACCGACGGATCTGCAAGTAGATTAACAACTACAAAACCTGCAGTACTTTGTTGGCCCGGGGTGCCCCAGGGCTCTATCCTTGGCCCCCTCGCTTTTTCGCCTCTACATCAAATCTCTTTGCAGAAGATATAGCCAATATACAAGCTTGTCGTGAGCTGTACAGGATCTGCTATTTTTGCTGAATGTTTGTCTCTAGGGTGGTTGATGTGCAATTGATGGACAGTAACAAGTCCCATCAATCTAGTTGATGGGACATTTCCTATCTTAATGCTGCATTCACACTGAGAGAAGCCAAGCTAATGGTTGGCTTGGTAATTCAATGTAATCTCAATGCAAACTTTTAAAATTTCCATGCTCGAAAAAAAGCTTGGACATTTTAAAAGTTGGTTTGCATTGAGATAACATTGAATAACCAAGCCAACCATTAGCTTTGCTTCTCTCAGTGTGAATGCAGCATAAGGCTAATTTTTGAATGTGTTCTTGATGCAAGCTAAAATGGACATGACAGGCAATAGTTTGGAATTGGAGTATCTTCAGAATTGTTGTTCAAAATGTAAGGGTGTAAATAGTGTAGTTTTTATATTACTTACCAGATATTCCTTTCTTTCAAAATAAATGTTTCCGTTCTCTGCTTCTACAGTGAGGTCAGACTTGAACCTCATTTAATCCAAAATATGACAACCCTTTATTGATTCCCATGGGGGAAATTCTGATATCATGGTAGTGACAGCAGTAAGAGTGAAACCCAGATAAAATAAAGTTGTTAGGCTAAGACACAGGACATTTTCACTGGGTCTCTGGATGACTAGGTTATGAATATACAGTACTAAGGAATATTCTTTCTATTACCATTGAATATATCGTCGTTGTTGGATGGAAACCTTGTATGTCCAAAACCGTTTGTTTTGTATTTATCATTTTTAAAATGATTTAAACTAGTGAAAACAGCTGATCTACAAGCACACAACGCCTCACACCGCGAGGTGTTGTGTGCTTGTAGATCAGCTGTTTTCATTACTTTTGTGCGATGGCCTTGTGTGATGAAGCAGTGCATTACTTTGCGAAAAAGATTTACAATTTTGAAACTTGGGAGATAAGAGGTTTCTGCCCGACAGTGACAATATGAATTGGTAGTGCTGACTATAGTATCAACAGCATGAACATATGCTCAGTGTCAGCAGGCTTCAACAGTGAGTATCTGCGTGCTAAATGTACAGTCCTTCAACAATTATTATATGAGTGAATAATAAGCAGACTAAATATGTCATTAGTATACTGTAAGTAGACCATATGCCAGAGTTAAAGCTGGAGTCAGTAATCCCAAAGAACAGTAGAAGTACAGTAGTATGAGCAGAGCCTTGTATGTAGTCAAAGAATGCCATTTCTTTTATTACATTCAACCTAAATCTGAATGGCTTAGTGGCAAAGAGGATAACGCCGTGGGATTTTTACCCCGCTCACTGGCTTTCTCTCAAGCAGCTCCACTAAATGTATGATGACGCTTCTACAGTATATAGCATTGTAGTGCTCTCCAATGGTGTCTCACACTTTCTCAAGTCTGGCGTCTCATTTAATGTCCTCTTCCACCGCACGTCGTCAACCCGTCTCATTCTGGAAGCACATCATTATGTTAAGCTTTAAACCGCCTAACCATTTTAACCACAAAAATGTTCCGAATTATTTTCGAAAATAGACGATCTACAAGCTCGCTGTGTGCGATGCGTTGTCAACTTGATTTATCTTTGAAACTAGTAACTCAAGATAAATACAATATTATTATATTATTGTGTGTGTATTTATTTTATCTATTTATTTTTCGCCTATAATGACTTGCCCACAATGTTGGACACCAGGGTTAAAGCAGTTTAAGAGTCTGGGGTGAGTGCAGAGGCAGGGGCGTCACACTGGGGGGGAAAGTGGGACTGGGTTACTAGGGCCCAAGGGTGTAGGGGCCTTCATTATTTAGCTATTGAAAAATAGCAGATCTACAAGTTCACAGTGCGGCACCGAGTGCAGCGCTGCGAGCTTGTAGATCTGCTATTTCTGAAAAGTTGTGAAAATGTGTGCAAATCTTTGAATATATGTATTTTTTTAAGCGAACATTTGTAACTAAAATGTTTTGCTTCTGGGGGGTCCCTGGAACTAAATATTTTGAGATGGGGGTCCGTGGCCAAATAGATATCATTTTGGGGGTCCTTGACATGAAAAGGTTTGAGCACCACTGACATAGAAACATAGGTTTTTCAAAAAGACCTTAGAAGGATTTGAAATATTCAAAGACTTGCACACATTTTCACGATTTTTCAAAAATAGCAGATCTAAAAGCGCTGTGAGCTTGTATATCTGCTATTTTTCAATAGTTTAAGCACAAAATGTGAGTGGATCCTTGTACCCAGTGTCCAGAATTTGGTGTGCGACACCCCTGTGCAGAGTCTTCGACCGTATGTGACTGCCTGGGGCTTGGCTGCTGTGTGTATCTCTGTGTCATGTTATGTGCTCGGAGCCCTCGCGCTCTCTCTCTCTCTCTCTGTGGTAGTAATTACTACGGGGCCTAAAGCCACCAGGCTCTGCTGGCCCTGCGGACCTCTATGCCAACCACATCCTGCAAGCAGTGGGCTGTGCTTTTTAAAGATCTCTCTCTCTCTCTCTCTCTCTCTCTCTCTCTCTCTCTCTCTCAGGGCAAGTAGACACCAAAGGGGGCTTGAGCCCCTGCCCTTTTATCCGTCTGTAAAAAGTGCCCTGTTCAGACCATGAATGCCTTTTTTACTATGGTGAAAGAAGTGCATATGCCCTCTTTCCATGCCATACCTGAAGGCGGCATTCTAGAGAATTGCCTTGTCCAAACTCTGCTGAACTTGAATGTAGCATCTTATGTTGAAAGAATTGCCCTCTCTGTGTAGATATCCATGCCATTACGCCACATCTCCAGTATTGACTTGATTGTGCTTAGTTCAGTGTGGTATCAAGCACCGAAAATAGCCGACCTCCAAGATGCGTTGTGAGCTTGGAGGTCTGCTATTTTCGATAGTTTCACCAAAAGGCACTTTTAGAAATGTCAGCCCCTGCCTCTCTAACATTCTCTGCCTGTCCCTGCTCTCTCTCTCTTTCTCTCTCTTTTATCTTGCAGTTGTATTTCTTCCTCACACAACCTTCTGCTGTGTCTCTCATTGCCACTCTGCCCGTCTTCTGTGCATTGTTTGTCCTGTTCCTCCTCCCTCTCTTCCACTTCCATCACCCATAGTAGCTCCTATATCTCCACAGGGTTGCCACGGTCATGAAATTCCTGGAAATATTTTGAAATTAGAAAAATATTTTTCCAGTACTGGAGAAGTTTTGGAATTGATCAAGGGTCCTGGAAGGTCTTGGAAAAAATAGCTATGTAATTGTCTTTGGTTATTGATTTTGTTAATACCTCTGAAATGACAAATTAAACATTGGCCAAATTGTCAAATATTAGAGGCAGAAATTGTGAAAATAGCCGATCTACATGCTCACAACGCCTCGCAACGTGAGGCGTTGTGAGCATGTAGATCTGCTAATAGAACCGTGTTATACAAAATTCCTCTACTCTTAGTGCTCGTCAGGGTGGGGGCGTCCCCAGTTCAAATATGATTCTTTCGGGGGTCACAGCCTGAAAAGGTTGAGAACCACTGGCATACACTACCTGTCTTTAGGCATTGCGCATAGGAGTAAGCGACTCGTTATTGAGCGGAATTATTGTTATATAGTCCTGGAAATCGGGTTAAATATTCTGGAAAGGTTTTGGAAATTAATTGGTAAAGATGTGTGGGAACCCTGTCTCCATCTTTTGTCCTTAGGGGTTTGGTTTTCCTCATTTGGAAGTCAGTCGTTCTCGCTGTGCGTATTTGCGGCCTGTGTCTTTGAGGGAAACCTCTCTCTCTCTCTCTCTCTCTCTCTCTCTCTCTCTCTCTCTCTGTCCTCTCTCTCTCTCTCTCTCTCTCTCTCTCTCTCTCTCTCTCTCTCTCTCTCTCTCTCTCTCTCTCTCTCTCTCTCTCTCTCTCCCAGTAATCGCCACTTGAAGGGAATTCCTGCTTCAGCAATGGGGCTGCCGCAACAAGCTTCCCTGATCGTTTGATGGTTTTTGACGCGGCTATAATTTACTTAAAATAACAGCAATAAAGTCATAAAGCTGTAAATGCCCAAATGCCTAATGTGCCCGAGATGAAACAGACATCCACTTTGATATGTATTTCTTTTCTTTTTTTTCTTTTCGTTTTTTCATAATGCCACTTTGAATTTCTGCGGTGAGGGTGTTTTGAAGCGTTACGTTACACTGTTACAGGTGTGATAAATGTCTATTCAGTTGCATGTGGGATCGCTTCATGAGAGCTTATTATTGTTTAGACAAAGTCTAGTTTGAACTTTCATACTGTGTGTGTGTGTGTGTGTGTGTGTGTGTGTGTGTGTGTGTGTGTGTGTGTGTGTGTGTGTGTGTGTGTGTGTGTGTGTGTGTGTGTGTGTGTGTGTGTGTGTGTGTGTGTGTGTGTGTGTTATTGCGACCGGAGGTTACAGAATAGTATGTGAACGGTCACAGCTTGTCCGTATGTATGTATCTCTGTCTATAACGCCTGACGCTGCGGTTCTATGGGTTTGTCGCTCTGACATCATGCTCTGACGTCACTGTGATGTCAGGGGAACCACTCTAACAGAATGGGTTTGCCACTAACAGAATCCATATATGGCCAAGACAGATGCATGGCCAAGACAGCCCATATCTGTTTGGCTGGTTCTACAGACAGGGATCTCCATGTATGGGTATAAAAGGGTATGATGTCAGATGTCATACGGCAGATGCCATTTCACATAATCAATAACTGAGTAAGCATGTTTGGGCTCTCACAGCATATCTCCATATACAGTACATGGATCTCCATATATGGGTAACTGGTCCGTTATACGGTACATCACTGGCCAGATGGCCAAGAATTGGCGCGACCTCACCCTTTAGGGCGAGGTCGCATGTCGCCACTAGGCGTTGTGACATGTTTGTTGCAGTAGGGCCTTACAAGCACACCTCAGAAATGATAGATTTAATTGTAAATAAGTTACCCCACTCACTCAAAGTTCAAATGAAGCAGCAGCTCGGTTACACTAGGGATGGGACGATATGAAAATTTCATATCACGATTATTGTGACAAAAGAAATCACGATTTACGATATTATCACGATAATCACAATCCATTATCCTGAGGCGGAACATATGCCAAAAAATTGCCGATCTACAAGCTCACAACGTGTCGTATTGCGACGCGTTGTGAGCTTGTAGATCGGCTATTTTTTGGCAAAGACATTTGATAGAGAGTGAAAAAGAAGACTGTATCAAGTACGTGTATTATAAGTATCTTTTACCAATTATAGAGGATTTAAGTGGTGCCGGATATGCAGCTCGGCGAATAAAAGGTGAATTGATCCCAGTGCATGATGGAGGACGATATCACGATAAATTAAATCTCCACAATACGATTAGCGTGAGTGTTTTTTTATCACGATAAACGATAATACCGCGTATCGTCCCATCCCTAGGTTACACAGGTAGCCTTTACGTGCCACATCATCATAACTGCATTAATCCTCTGCAGCGCTGAGTGCATTGTTCAATCCGCAGGGCTCCTCCAATAGGAGCAGGCGGCATCTTTCAAAAAACAGGGGAAAGCCCTGAGCTGAGTAATCCTTCAGCAGGTAGACAAGACGCACAGACACTCACTCTCTCTCTCTCTCTCTCTCTCTCTCTCTCTCTCTCTCTCTCTCTCTCTCCATTTCATACCGGAGAGCATGCCTATATCCAGTGGTGTAAAGTAACGTCAGTACAATTACTCAAGTACTGTACACTTTTTTAATATGAACCGCTTGAAACCTAGTGTCCATATTCGGAGAACTTAAGCCAAAAATAGCAGATCTACAAGCTCACAACGCCTCGCAGCGGCTATTTTCAAAGAGGTTTGGTGTAGAGGGGAAAAAGAGCAGACTAAGTACAGAGTAAAAGATCAGTAAAAGAAAGTTTATTAGGTAATGACGGCTCAAGTGGTTAAATATCTGAAGTTGACATGAATCCAAAATACACTGATGATCGTGCTGTCAAACGATGAAACTATATGGAACCTATGAACAGGTTGTGGGGGTCCCTGCTTCATCTCTCTCTCAACTAAGGGGTCCCTGGCCTGAAAACGTTGAAGACCCCTGCTCTACTGGCATCCAACCGCAGTCTTAACAGAGTATTTCTGCATTGCAGTCTTGACACATTTACTTAAGTAAAACATGCGAGTACTTTTTTTTTTCCACCGCTGGTATGCATTCCAAGCTGACACTGAACACTGGGCTCACTGGAGCATGAGGAGTTATTAGTGTGAGCCTCCTCCCTGTGCCTACCTGAGGAGACGGCCAGGTGAGACTACAGAGAACACTCTGTCTGGGGGAGGAGGAAGCGCTTTGCTTTGGTTATGTTTTCCTAATAATGTGTGATGCGTGGTGATGGTGAATGTCACATGCACGCATGCACGCACACACACAGACATAACGTCACTGTCGGGCAGAATCCTCGTATCTCCAAGTTTCAAATGTGTATGACATTTTTCCGACCACCCAATTTTCCGACCACCTAAACCTAACCTCAGTAAACCTAACGCTGGTGAATGCTAACCTGCCGACGCTGGTGAATGCTAACCTGGTGAAATGCTAACCTGCCGACACTGCTATAACCTGGTGAATGTTAACCTGGTCGGACCAACGGGAGGTCGAACCAACGCTCAGTCGCCAAATTAAAGCCCTGCTTCATCGTACAAAAGTGTCGCACCAAACTAGTGAAAACAGCAGATCTGCAAGCACACAACGCCTCGCACCACTTGGCTGTTTTCACTAGTCAGGGTCCGACTGCAGCGTCTGATATGCAAAAGGTTTTTATCTAATCTGAGATTCCTGTGTAGGAAATCCTTCTCTGACAGGCCCCGGGGCCCCTCAATCTCTCTCTCTCTCTCTCTCTCTCTCTCTCTCTCTCTCTCTCTCTCTCTCTCTCTCTCTCTCTCTCTCTCTCTCAGGCACGTGCACACATAGACACCAAAGGGGGCTTGAGCCCCTGCCCTTTTATCAGCCTGTAAAAAGTGCCCTCTCTTTTTACAATGGTGAAAGAAACGCAAAGACTAAAGGTAACTGAATCACAGCTTGTCCAGTTTATGAGTGGGCGTGTGAGCGTGTGTGTGTGTGTGTGTTGACTGTCCGTAAATGTGTTTGCAGAGCACTTAGCCAGGAAGCTGAGCTCTGCTATGGAAATAGTATTGGCCTAAAAACCATGTGCCTATTTTCTCAGGATTTCAAGTACAGTATGATGGAAGCTCGTCTGAGGACGACCGAGAGAGAGAGAGAGAGATCTTATGTTGAAAGAATTGCCCTCTCTGTGTAGAAATCCATGCCGCTACGCCACATCTCCAGTATTGTCTTGATTACGCTTAGTTCAGTGTGGTATCAAGCACCGAAAATAGTCGACCTCCATGCTCACAACGAGCTTGGAGGTCTGCTATTTTCGATAGTTTCACCAAAAGGCCCTTTTAGAAATGTCAGCCCCTGCCTCTCTAATATTCTCTGCACGTCCCTGCTCTCTCTCTCTCTCTCTCCCTCTCTCTCGTGTTGACACAACACAGCGACCTGTCACTAATCTCTTTCCAACCTGACCCCGTCCAGTGGCGGGTCAGGCCGCAGAGCCATCACATGACCACAAATGAGGAGCTAATTGCCCAGTCGGGGCCTCATACGATTGGCCGAAAGGTCACATGATACTCAGCCGAAAGCAGTGGTGGAAAGAAGTAACTAATTACATGTACTTAGTTCTGTAAGCGTCAAGTATGCTTCTGAGGTGTTTTTTCACTTTACTTGAGTGTTTCCAATTTTCTGTACTTTAAAGGACTTTGCACACAGGCTTGTTGCGATTTTTATTTTTTTCGTTTGCTGCATGATTAAAACGCATTGGAATTGGTGTGCAGTGCTATGATGAAAAGGAGTCATAAAAGGAGTCAATGAGCTTTTTCCGCATGCGAAAAGACGCACAAATCGAAACTGGGTTCGATCGGGGGGAAAAAAGCACTGCCGCAGCCACTTGCCGCACAGCAAATTCGGAGCAGGTGTGCATGAGGTCATAGAGAATCATTGGTTTCTTTAAAATAAATGGAATCATCAGTTTTTTCTGTGCGAAAAATCGCACCTGTCTGCAAAGCCCTTTACTTCCACATCATTACATCTCAGAGGCAATGATACTTTTAATCCACTATTATTTGAAAACTTTAGTTACTAGTTTCTGGTTCCTTACTTTACACTGTGACATGAGTTTCAGACTATTTCAGATCATTTTCAGAGAGACCACGTGACCTACTGTATCATTCTATTTTAATTTTGGGCGTGTCAGCGGGCCCTTAAGTAAAAAGAAAAGAAAAACCTGCATACCACCTCTCTATCAAAAAGCCTCACAAACCGAGACGTGGGCATCCCTGCACATCGACAGGTTTAACTCACAACTCACAAGACCAGAGGCTGTAGCGTACGTACATGATACCCTCTGTATGGGCGTCTGTCCGCGCCCTACCTGTAAAACTAATCGGTTTCAACTGAGCCCGCCAGACCCCCTTTTCAAACCCCGGCTCGCACGAGAGGAGGAGAACTACCTGTTTATACAGTGGTACCGCGCGTCGACCGCAACCTCCTGTCTTTTATTGACCCAATACACAAGCCAGCAGACATAATAGGCCGGTGCTTTTGTCAGGGGAAATGGCAGGGAGCTAGTTAAGGGGGGAAGGAGTCGGGGGGCCCCACATGAAAAGAAGCAGGGCGGGGAAGAAAAGAAGGAGAGACGCCTGGGTGTTCCAACGGGGCATTGTTCAGTCCCTCTGCCTCTGAGGGACACCTGTCATTGGCCGGGCGGTTTACACAGGTGCCTTAACCCCGCCTGATTGTCAGCCTTGAAAGGAGGCTTCAGTCAACAAGGTGGGAGTGAAGGTGGGAGTGGGGTTGGGGTGGGTGGGGGGGATTTGTTGGAGGAGGGCGGGAGGCAACGGTGACACTCCAAGAAGACGAGAAGAGAGAGCGCGAGGGAGACGAGAGGCTAGGGATGGGACGATACGCGGTATTATCGTTTGTCGCGATATAACAAACACTCACGATAATCGCATCGTGGAGATTTAATTTATCGTGATATTGTCCTCCGTCATGCACTGGGATCAATTCACTTTTTTTTTTTTTAGATATGTTTTTGGGCTTTTTATGCCTTTATTTGATAGGATAGGTGACTGACAGGGAATGGGGAGAGAGATGGGGAATGACATATAGCAAAGGTCGTCCGGATCGGGAATTGAACCGGCAACGCCAGCAGGCATCATAGCCTAGTATGTGGTATGCGCCTTGACCACTAGGCCAGCGGGAGCCCCGGATCAATTTACCTTTTATTTGCCGAGCAGCATATCCGGTACCACTTAAACCCTCTATAATTTGTAAAAGGTACTTATACTATACGTACTTGATACAGTCTTTTTTACACTCTCTATCAAATGTCTTTGCCAAAAAATAGCCGATCTACAAGCTCACAAGTTGTGAGCTTGTAGATCTGCTATTTTTTGGCAAATGTTCCGCCCCAGGATAATGGATGTTGGGGTTATTTTAATTATCGCGATAATATCGTAAATCACGATCTCTTTGGTCACAATAATCGTGATATGAAATGTTCATATCGTCCCATCCCGAGACGAGGCGAAAGGAAGGGAGAAAGAAAGAAAGGAGCATATTCTTTTAGAGAGGGCCCTCAGGGCCCTACAGTGAGATAATCTGTTTGCCTTTACCCACAATCCTCTACTGGAGGAGGGGTGGAGACGGGAGAGCAAGGCATATCGGTGTGTTCTGTGTGTGTGTGTGGTTCTCCGGCCTCCTCCTTCAATCCAGTGTCTCTTCTCTGACCCGCCCGTCACCTCTCAGAGCCCATGCTGGAGGTAGCCCGAGGACAGAGCGCTCTCCTCTCCGTCTGTGTGTGAATTCTGTCATTTATCTCCTCTTCTCGGCCGCTCCCCAACCCCAAACGTTGGCCGTCGCTATGGTTTCACTGCCGCAACCCCCGCCGCCACCGCGTCGTCGGATGGAAGACCGGTGAAACCCGCGGTTGTCTCAGGGCGTTGTTGGCACGGTGCCATCGTGAACCAGCCCCTAATAACGTGATACCGTCTCGCAAAAACATTCTGCACGCTGGGGGCTTATGTTGCTACCACGTTATGTTGTGTTGCTGCGTCTGTTGTTTTGGTTTTTGTGCATGCGTGCGTCTCTCTCTGTGTGTGTGTGTGTGTGTGTGTGTGTGTGTGTGTGTGTGTGTGTGTGTGTGTGTGTGTGTGTGTGTGTGTGTGTGTGTGTGCGCGTGCGTGTGTGTTTGTGCATGTGTGTGTGGTCTCGCTGTCAGGGGGAATGCCAAGTTCCCTCTCACCCTTTGTGGAATGTGGCAGGCCAAGCCATGCCAGCAGTCCTGTGTGTTGTGAGAATGAGATCACAAAGGAGGGGGGAAGCAACTTGTTAGGAGCGACACAGTCCATTAATAACATATAATAAATAGATAACAGTAATAGAAAATGAACTGGTAACTATCCAAGTGTTGTGCACAACGAGGCCCTAAAATCAGAGATGGCTACTGTGTCTTATTTTTTCTATCAGCTGTTATCGTGTTTATTTATGTGTCGTAATCAGAGCATGTAGCTGGCGTGCACTGCCTACGTGTGACATATTGGCTTGTGTCGAGTCCGGAAAAGGAATTATCATCGGGTTTTAAATAAGACCGGACGGCCCTTTACCTCGTGTTTCACAATCCAGCCACAGGTGCAAACCTATTACTGTGTGAGCCATGGGCGCTTTAATAACCATCTCCTTTTAGAGTGTTCCTCCTGACCTTTTCAAGCCTGAGAATGTCCCGTGCCTCTCCTCATCCTTTCAACTGTGTCCATGGTGATAAGGGTGTGTGTGTGCGTGCGCGTGTGTGCGTGCGTGTGTGTGAGCACGCGCGCACACATTAGAGAACACAGGCTCGACCTTATTACCTCTAACTTTTAGCCCCAGCAGACCAAATAAAGGTAACTGAATCACAGCGTGTCCAGTTTATGAGTGGGCGTGCGAGCGTGCGTGTGTGTGTGTGTTGACTGTTCCGTAAATGTGTTTGCAGAGCACTTAGCCGGGAAGCTGAGCTCTGCTATGGAAATAGTATTGGCCTAAAAACCATGCGCCTATTTTCTCAGGATTTCAAGTACAGTATGACCTCTTAAATTTGACTTATCTAGGCGTTCAAGTCTAGCAAAATATACATTTTGTATTTATTTTCTCCCAATGTATGTAGTCGTTATGGCAATTCTCAATTCCCCATGTGTTCTAGTCCATTGTCAGTGCCTGGGGTCAGTCATGGGGAGAGCATGTGTCTCCTCCTGGGCCATTTCTTTTCACCTGACAGTGAGGAGTTTCACTCGGAGGACATAATGCTGCATGTGGTGTCTGCCTAGTTCCATACTGTACCCCACTGAATAGACACCCCTGACCAGCTTGTAGGAGTCTCTAGGGCAGGGGCTCCCAAACCTTTTTGTCTCAGGGCACCCCATATATATTTTTTTAATCCGAGGCACCCCTACATTAGAATTTTCACTCCCAGCACCTTATATTTATAGCATATCGTTGTTGTCGGGTGGAAACCTTGTATGTCCAAAACCGTTCGCTTTGTATTTATCATCTATAAAATGTACTAAACTAGTGAAAACAGCAGATCTACAAGCACACAACGCCTCGCATCATCGCGAGGCGTTGTGTGCTTGTAGATCGGCTGTTTTCACTAGTTTTGTGCGACAGTCTTGTATGATGAAGCAGGGCAAAAGACGTACACATTTGAAACTTGGAGATACAAGGTTTCTGCCCAACAGTGACGATATCTTAGTGATTATGTTGCGAGGAAAACATTGAGATAACTGCCATTTTGGTTAGAACTGACTGAAAATAACGTTGTAATTCAAGTTTAAAATGATATTAAATATTTTTTCAAGTGTCCAAATAAATTCCAAATATTATCAAATTATCTCGCGGCACCCCTGGACTGCCGTCGCGGCACCCCAGGGTGCCCTGTCACCCACTTTGAAAACCCCTGCTCTAGGGCAGTGATAGATCACGGTGGATGCAGCAGAAACCTTTAAAACCCTCTCCTTGGTGGTGGGCGGGAAACTTACCCTTACCCTTTGCCACCCAAGAAAAAATATATATATATTTGCTTCCATTTGACTTGACCTAGCATGGGACATTTTGAATGAAAACAAAGTGTTTCTGAGGAAGACTTCCGTCATAAAGGCTTCGTTGTCACTAAATGGTCCTGAAAAATAAAGACTTTATATGACATTGGCCAAAGGAAAAAGAAGAAAGGGAAAAACCTTTCTCCTTTATCTCTGCTTCCCTTCTCAAAGGCTGGAATGTTAATGGTGGCTTTGTGATGGGGCTCTCAGCGCTCTCCTGACTAGCTGATTGATTGACTGACTGACTGGCTGTCTGGCTGACTGACTGACTGACTAACTGACTGACTGACTGACTGACTGACTGACTGACTGGCTTGCTGTCTGTCTGTCTGGCTGACTGGCTGGCTGACTGACTGACTGACTGACTGACTGACTGGCTGGCTGACTGACTGACTGACTGACTGACTGACTGACTGGCTGGCTGACTGACTGACTGACTGACTGGCTGGCTGGCTGGCTCACTGACTGACTGATAGGGCTGTCACGATTTAACATGACGTCACTCAAATAATTGCGATTAATGATTGAATTGTGTTTTTGTCGTTGACAATTACATTTCTGTTTGGCTTGTAGGGTTTGAAGTTGCACATGGCAGATACTGTATGACACATGGCCTAAAATATACAAAGAAATTACTGACATATTTATACTGACTTTATACTTAAAAAAATAACATTCATTTCCACTATTTTTTTAAATGTTTGAAAATATCTGAGCATTTTTAAACATGGAAACGATTATGACGATTATGACAAAATAATTGCAATTATGTCAAATAATGGCGATTAGACGATTATATCATAATTGTGACAGGCCTACTGACTGACTGACTGACTGACTGACTGACTGACTGACTGACTGACTGACTGATGGCTCTCAAAGGCCGGATCCAGCAGTAGTGGTATTAGCCAACTAAGTTGGAATTTTAAAAGAGTGCACACTGGCATAGCGTATTATGACCTATCCTACAAGGTTCAGTGAAACTCTAAGCAGCTCCTCGGTGTTGCGTTTCATAGCACGGTTTATGTAATACTTCTAGACGTGTCGGGCTAGATGCCCCCTTGTGTAACGCGCGGTTGTTTGTTATAGCAACTCTCTCAGTGATTAAATGAAACTGCATCTGAAAAGAGGCTCGCACACACGCAATAGTAAAGTCTTTTTGGAACAGGCACAGCAAAACACTTTGCGATGGTTTTCTGAAAGCCTGTGTCTCAACACCCCTGTTTGTTCTGCAGTAGTAACTCGAGGCGTGACGCCAACCGCTAAGGACTCTTAATGCTTTCGCATCTCTGTGTTGTTGTGGTGTTCTAGGCCCGGAGCCATGAGAAAAGTTAGCAGTTGTCTGTCAGGGCTTGTTGATATGCCACATTGCAAATGGTCCATGGAGACGCGGTTGATATTGCTAAATGTAGCCCAGCGCCTTCAGAGGCGAGTGTGACAACCACCGAGGCACTCCTTAAAAACAATAGATAGCGCTGCTGCGTGCCAACACTTTCTGCATGTGGCACTAGCATGAAATGAGGGATTAGGAGTAGGGAAGGAGGAGAGTAGTCTAGACAGGACCAGTTGAAGCAATGAGTGTTGTCTAGTATATTAGAGCTTGTTTCTGATTTGCCTTGCTGATTTGTCCTATTCTACCGGAGTAAGCTTGTTTTTGATTGGTTTCACTTCAGGGACATTGAATAAAGTCACCCAATCACAGGCTTTGAAAGCAGAACCTGCCTTTTTCGTTTGATCCCAAGAATGTCCTTTTGTACTTAAAGGCCCTCTTACATCTAACAGCTTTGAAAAGATTTTGGAAAAGATTTGGAAAGATTTCTAAAAGACTACCCTCTCACACTATAAGATTTGAAAAAGACGTTCCAAAGACTTAATGATGGTTTTTAAAAGATTTCAGTTGTTAGATGTGAGATGCCTCTAAGATTTAGTAAAGACCGGTTCAAGATTCCCTTTTATTTGCTAGCTATAATAGCCATGTGTTCCCATCCTCTGACTAGCTCCTCTGAGTCCTCTCCATAGTCTAGCTGGCGCAGATTGATCCTATCAACTTATTATCAACTTCGAATGTTTGGAATAATGTACTATTATGATGTTCCAAATAAAGGGCTGTCGTAGCTGTAACAACACCAGTGGCGACCAGGCTGGCAGCTCTACGTCTTGGGGAATGAATGGCTTTTGGCTCACTAGCGTTCTGTTTTGGTTGTTACGTCATTGTACTCATTCAGACTCAGCCCCGATTTGCGGAAATATTAAACCAGTTTGATATTCTCGTAACAGAATCTGGGTCTCAAGTCGGGGTAAAAATCGAGCCAGACCACTACCTCACACTTAACAATTGAGTAACGACCGAATCACGGGAGCGCGCCGCGACTCGTCTTGATTTTATTACGACTGAGAAATCTTTTCAAAGTTGTTAGGTGTAAGGCTAGCTTTAGGAACCAAGAGTGAAGTCTTAAGGGGGTTCCACACTAGCCGCGGTCACCGCCTCCTAGCAATTCATTTTCAATGGGAGGCGGGCGGCTTTTTCAGCCGCGCAGCGAAGTTCTGGGGCGGCGAGGAGAGCGGGCGCGGTCCCGTGAAATCCCCGCGAGCGTGCTCGTTTGTGCATGCGTACGCGGGCGGTGAGAGATGGATTGCGTTCATCTTTGTGAAATACCGTGTGGCGTTTACTCGCTGAGTGAGTACGTTTGTGTCTCACCGCGGCGCGGCCACCGCTGATCCTAGCGGCAGCCCCGACGGAAACCGCCTTTAGTGATGAAAGGCAAAGATCACATTGTGTGTTTACTAGTGCCTCCATGGTAACCATTGGTTTGTGGGCGTCTTGGCATCTCCTGCAGGTTACCTGTCCAAGGTTCTGAAGAATTACACGGAGCAGGCCTGTGACGGAGACTTCCTTTCGGTGCGCTGTCCGCCCCGCACCACCATCACCATCCAGTCCGCTTTCTATGGCAGGAGGGGACCCTCGCACCCGCAGCAGTGTCCTCAGAGCTACCACGCCCTGTTTGGTTCTCACAGAACCCAGGACGATGACAAGTACTGCTCTGTGTCCACAGCACTACAGGTAACTAACCAACAACACAGGCTCCATTCAGACGCCTACTGTCAGAACCGAGGTTTATGCTGCACTCGATTTGATGCCATCTGGCAAAGACACTTAGTTGTGTTACTTTTATAGAAAAAGAACCCGATAAAAAGCCATGAAAGTGAATCATGATATTTTTTTCAATAGTTATACTGTTTAAGAAAACAAACAAAACGTCATGCTTACTTACTGATATTGAAGAATATTGAAGGTTGACGTTGTCATTTGCACACCATTGTCTTGTAAAGTGTTATGTTATTGTCCTATCCACGGCACCTAAAACCAGAACCAGTTCATTTACGTACAGATATGTCCTATCTACAATAAAGTGTTTCTAATTTCAGAATTCTGAAAACATTCTTCCTGGTTTCAGTCAAGTCGAGCATCCTGCATCCTCAATAATCCTCTCTGTATCCAAGGAAACCATCCCTCACTCTCCCATGTTTCTCTGCCCCACTTCTTTTCCTTTTCCTCCACAACAACCCCCTGTCACTAAACCTGATTTATCGATAAATTGAACCAAATCATGCCTAGTTCAAAATGGCAGCTCTACAAGCTCGCAGATATGACACTTTGTGAGCTTGTAGATTATTAGAGTATGTTTTGTGCGTGACGTGGCGCACAACCAAGTACAAACCAGGCATAACTGATCGAAGCTTACTCGAGAGAGATAGCGTCGTGTCAAATTTGTTTCACAAAACAAATTTGACGAAACCTCCAAGGGATTAAAACTCAGAGCAACCGAGGCCGATCGTGGAATGCATTGTGAAGATGTTTTCCAGCAAGTTGCACTCTATAGTTGAGGCGAGCTCGCCACAAGGCCCTCGCCAACACAAAGCCATTTCATGCCCCTCCCCTCATCCTCTCTTAAATTGATGGGGATGCAGCTAGGGCTAGACCTCCCTTTATACCAACCTCCCACACACACATACACACACATCCTGTTTTTCAGTTTATTCTCAGCCCCCCTGCCCTTTAAGCATTGAACACCCACTGCTTCCAAAATAGCCATAGGGGACCGTGAGCGCGCATACATAGAGAACACATTGTGACGGAGCGAGGCTGCCCCACAGAGCGACATGCCACCCACATAAAGACAAGCTGGTGTAGGCACCTTTTCATAAAACTTAATTTGTTATCATTGCACTCTGACGTTTCTAATTTAAAATGGTCTTCAAGCCAAAGGTTTGATGACGGGTCTAGCTTTTAGTGGCATATCTATCTGCGCCATGGACTGTCGAATGGTGTTATTTACTTCTGGCAAGGTTGGAGGTACAAGCTGTCAATAGCACACACACAGCCACAGACACATACACTCTCACACACACACACCACTAAGCATTGTGTTTCTTAAATGACGTGCGACACACAAACATCCTCACGTGTGTCCATGTGATTTATGTTCGTACACATGCTAAAATCACTCGTGGAGGGGGGTCCCGGTACGTGTGTGTGTGGAGGGTTTTGTTCTGGTGGGGTAAAAATGCTCAGATCGGATGCCTCGTTTGCCCCCGAGCACCAACCGCAACCAGCCCAGCATTGCACTCTGCAGCTCGAGACGCTGGGCGGCCACTGGAACAAACACAACCCCCTGTGTTTCGTTTTGAGTTGCGGGGGGGAAATGCCCGGGCCTAAACCCTAGACGTCGAACCCCACTCGTTCCTCCTCCTCCTAAGATGCCGACCTGTCGAGGGAGAATGCTGTTCTTCACTGTGGAATGTGCTCACCTGGCTCCCAGGCCAGCTTTAAGATGTAACACCTAAAACAACGGCGAAACCGGAGACCACGTGAAGAGTTGCCAGGAAATGACTCGAGAGTAACCCAGAGTAACGCCTTCTCGTGTTGTTTGTTGTTTCGTTTTTGCACACTCTCTCTCTCTCTCTCTCTCTCTCTCTCTCTCTCTCTCTCTTTCCCTCCCTTATTTACCTGCCCTCCTGTCTTCTACTCCACCTCTCCTACCGTAACATTCCCATGGCCTCGTCGGCAGGCCCTTTGAAGTGGTTTTAGGTTTTTTGCGTGCCGCTGGTCTCACCGCTGTTGGCTTATTGTTCTCTCATTCTCTACTCCCCCTTTCTCTTGCTCTCTCGCTCACTGTCATGCTCTCTCTCTCTCTCTCTCTCTCTCTCTCTCTCTCTCTCTCTCTCTCCCCTGGTAGAAAATGCTGGACGAGTGCCAGGACAGAAGGAGCTGTCAGGTCCTTGTCAACAGCCGCGTGTTTGGAACAGACCAGTGTCCCGGCAGCAGTAAATACCTCATTGTCTGGTACAAATGCAGACCGAGTAAGTCCCTCATCGCCCCCACCACCACCACCACCACGCCCCACCCGTACCCCAACTCACATGCCTATCTGTCCCCCTTTATGTCGTCATTTATCATTATGACTGTTGAGCTCCTGTTCTCCCTGACACACACAGTTGTTCTCTGTCAGACTGAGCTTTTAATTGGCTTTCGGCTGAATTCAGACTGAAAGGTAAACCGACACTGGCAGTGGCGGGTGTACAGAAGGTGACTGGGTCTGGAAAGACCCAGTAAAAAATGAGTTTTTTACTTTGATATTGTAATTGGCATTCTAACCCTAACCCTAACCCTAACTTTTTCAAGTGACTATTTGTTTATTTTTGTTTATTAATTTAGCACAACACAAGGTATAAAAAAAATAAGATATATACAGTACATATCAACAAGAAACAAGTTAACGTGCAAAAAAAAAAGAAGAGGGCCAACATGCTTTTTTGGAATCCTTTCCTTAATGGAAGAGATCGTTGCGTAAGATGGATCAAGAGTTCAATGAGAACAATACAAGAGAAATTTGAGGTTACAAGGGCACCAGCAATACAATAAAGAGGGAAAAACACAACACCTGGCCAAACAATAAAGAAAACAAATGTGATGAGTAAGAGTCACATACTGTAGTATGAGTAACTCTTGCTCATATAAGATTTCATATCATATAATATTGACTACAGTCTAGTAGTGGATTAGATAAGATGTTTTTCCTGAAGATTGGCAAGGAAGGTGATGACTTCAGTGATGTTTCTAGATAATTCCACAACTGAGGGCCTCTATATTAGATCAAAAACTGCTGTTTTGCTGTATGACAGAAAGGTAAACGAATGTAATTGTTTTTGCCTTGTTGGGCAGAAAAATACATAGAACAAATATGAAAATAAATAGGAATGTCTATCTCTCTCTCTCTCTCTCTCTGTGTGTGTGTGTGTGTGTGTGTGTGTGTGTGTGTGTGTGTGTGTGTGTGTGTGTTCTAATGGGGGGCCCTCTCTGCGTACCTCCCGCCTTGTACCTCTCTCCTTGTCTCTGTTCTCCCACCCCTCTCTTTGTCCCTGTCACTCTGAGGTCTGTCTTGCTCTCTCTCTCTCTTGCTCTCTCTCTCTCGTTAGACAGGAAGCTAAAGGCCAATACATACATGCTCCTCCCAAGGTCAGACAGGCTTGGCTTCCCAAATTATAGTATAGTTCAGAGAGAAGAGTTCTGAGACCACGTGAGACTGACACAATGTCCATATATGGGCATTCCCAGATATGGGCTTAATATTGATGACATCAGGGATCTCCATATATGGGCATAAAAGGGACAGACCACATGAGACTGACACAATATGTCCATATATGGGCATATGGGCTTACTATTGATGATATAAGAGATCTCCATATATGGGCATAAAAGAGACAAGGACGGCCATGGACGTGGACATGAGACTTGACTGACTGACTGACTGACTGACTGACTGACATGAGGCAGAGGTTTTCATACTAACTGCACCCTACGGTTGCAATCACCTCCCTTTCCGAAACTGAAAAGTTGGGACTTGGGAAGGAGGAGAATGTATTGCGCTTAAGAGTATCACTCCAGAAGGGGGGGAAGGCACAGCAGCATAGTAATCCCACCCAGAGAGAGGTGGTCTTCATTCACAATGTTGTGCCGAGCTGAGCCGAGCCGTGCTGTGCTGAGCTTGCGTAGCGGTCACACCAGAGTGACCAGGAACCGGGGGCGCTAATCCACTCGCTCCAGCGGCCAATCAACAGCCTTTTGTTCTCTGTCACTTAACCAATGACTCCCCGGGTGGAGCGGAGAAAGGACGCATGGGGCGTTAGTGAGGTGCAACGGGCAGGTGTCACTGCCTCTGAAAGGGAGAGCCGGTATAGAGGGAGAGATTGCAGGAAGTGAGGGCATGAAAGAGGCAGAGAGAGAGAGAGAGAGAGAGAATCCATCACTGGGAGATATCAAGGGCCACCTTGCACTAGGGATGGGACGATAAGCGATATTATCGTTTATCGCGATAAAAAACACTCACGATAATCGTATCGTGGAGATTTAATATATCGTGATATCGTCCTCCGTCATGCACTGGGATCAATTCACCTCTTATTTGCCGAGCTGCATATCCGGTACCATTTAAAGCCTCTATTGGTAAAACGTACCTTTAATACATGTACTCGATACAGTCGTTTTTTTCACTCTCTACCTTATCTCTTGAAGGCGACACGTTGTGAGCTTGTAGATCGGCTATTTTTTGGCAAATGTTCCGCCCCAGGATAATGGATGTTTTGGGATATTTTGATTATCGCGATAATATCGTAAATCGCGATTTCTTTTGTCAGATTAATCGTGATATGACATTTTCATATCGTCCCATCCCTAGGGCCACCTTGCACATACATAAAGTTCACCCCCCCTTCTTTCTTTCTTTCTTGCTCTCTCTGTCTCTCTCTCTCTCTCTCTCTCTCTCTCTTACATTCCTGTTCTACAAAGTAAAATGTTAATTGAACTCCCAAGATTGTACAAATGGAACCAAAGGTACCGAGTCCATTTGATTCCATTTTGTACACTCCTGAGGTTCAAAGCAGCACTCCGTATTTGACGGTGTGTGCTCCCCTCCCAGCCTGCATGGTGCTCTGGTGTTTTGGTTTCCTGGTCAGTGAAGCTGCTGTGGTTGCCGTGGCTGGCTGGTCACAGGTCACCGTGGCTGGATGGGAGCGTTGGAATGCCTCTGCATGGCTCTACATGTCCACTGTGTCTGTGTCTCCTTTCACTTAGACTGAAGTGCCTCTTTCTTTTCCCCCCTTTCACATTATTAAGGCTAGGGGCTACTGCACAATGTGTTGCTTTGGTATGAGGAGAAGGTACTCGGGATTTAGCTTTGCTTACTCTAAAAACCAGTTGGTTTATTCAGTGTTGAAGACTACACTATTATAGTTGAGGTATGGGGCTACATTAAAAAGGATTCATGTGTATACTTCCCCAACTTTGAGCATCAATTAGAATCCCCCCCCAAACTAAATATATCAGGTTTGCTATTCCAGCAGTCATTGCCATTTGTGTCTCCCCTTCTCCCTCTCCCTCTCTCCCCTTCCTCTTTCTCCCGCACTCCCTCTCACCCCTCCTATTTCTGTAAATATACCTTTTCTGCTACTGGAGCTTTTACTGACACTAGCCCTTACCCGTTCAAAGATATGAGCTCCAAAATGATGTGCAGTGTTTGGGTTATGGGATGTGCACTGTGCATACAGTATATGAGGGATGGAAAGTAACTTTAACTGGTGCTTGCATGATAATATGTAGGAGCATCAATGTAAGAAATACGTTCAGGCATTCATGAGATAGCAGCCATTATGTTTTCCTAAAATGTAAACAAAGATGGCTGCCATGTTTGAAAGATGGGGTTGCTATGGGGGTTAAACATGCAATTTCGCGATCGCTATCATGCCTACTAAATGTTTTGGGGTCAAAAAATTTTTTTTGAAAAAAGTTTTTTTTTGATTTTTTTTTTTTTTTTTTTTTTTCAAAAATTCTCGGGTTCCTCGGGCGTGGCAGGGTGGTACATCGCGAAATTCTCGGGTTCCTCGTTTTTGGCAGCATATGAGTTAACAAACTTTCCCTCTCTCTCTCTCTCTCTCTCTCTCTCCAGATGAGTACAAGAGCAAGGTGGTGTGTGAGGAGGAGAGGATGAAGCTGAGCTGTAAGCGGGGCATGCAGATCGCCGTCTACTCCGCCATGTTTGGCAGAACCCAGCAGGGCACGCTGGAGTGTCCCGTCCACCACAGGAGAGCCCCGTCAGTAGGTGAGACCCCCGAACCACAGATGGACCCGAGAATACTGTCTATACCAGTAAGACTCCCTAATCGGGAGATAAGTTGGTCGCTTATCTCCACAAATAGGGCAAAAATGTGTTTATCCAAAAACTGGTCTCGATGTAACAACCCCAGAAATTGCATTATGGATCCTTTAGGGGGTTGCAATGAAATCTATCTTTGCTTCATGCTTAGAGAAAGGCTATTTAATCGTTGGGTGCGTGGATGGGTGTTCGCTGTTCGGAGCACAAACAAAGTCTGTCTGCCCAGCTCTGAGTGCTCCCACTCTCACTGTCATCAAGCGTGTGTCAGCGAGGCAACGAGACAACAACGTTATGTTTGAATGTCCTACTTCATCATACAAGTGTGTCGCTCAAAACAAGCAGATCTACATGCCCACAATGCACCGGGATGTGGCACGTTGTGGGCTTGTAGATTGGACATTTTCACTAGTATTAATTATTTTTCAGCTGTCCCTTACATCTGGCTTTGACTGTATGTATGTCCCGCCCATTCCCACATTGGCCAAGCTTTGCGGGATGAAATGAAATTGAATTAAATTAACTCATAAATATTTATCTAAGTTCTGACAATATATATTTGTGAGAGACTATGTATAGTATGTAATGCTCTGGACATGCACAGGTTGCAATTCTACGCACAACAGCCTCATCGTTGCCGTGAACCGTGTGTTCTTTCTGTCTTGGTCTTGGAACGTTGTGATCTGGGGGCTTATTTTACCATTTCCTCTACGGTTTCCTGGCCCAGGAGGCTCGAAGGGAACACTATAGCCACGGCCATTCTTAATTCCTAATCATGATGTATTCTATTTTGACTGCGACCCACTGTATTTGTTACCTGATGTTTTATAGTGGTTAGCTTACTAGGGTTAACTTATT
>NC_137823.1:46165424-46180424 GCF_963921795.1 Nannobrachium achirus
ACACGCTGGTGTTTGATGTGGCAGCAGTGTCACTGTGAGCAGGAAGTGAGGGTGTCTTGAGTGACAGCTCGGATGACCCCTGTTAATTATCTCTAAATGCTGTTTCCCAGCCCTGCCCTCCTCCTTCGCTTCAAGGTGTTTCACTCTGTGTGTGTGTGTGTGTGTGTGTGTGTGTGTGTGTGTGTGTGTGTGTGTGTGTGTGTGTGTGTGTGTGTGTGTGTGTGTGTGTGTGTGTGTGTGTGTATGCGCGCGCGTTCGTGTGCGTGTGCGCGCGCGTTCGTGTGTGTGTGTGTGCGTGCATACATAGTTATATAGTACAGAACACACACACACCCACACACACACACACCGATCTACAAGCTCACAACGTGCCGTGCTGTGGCTCGTTGAACTGTTCAAGGAGCTTGAGTATCAATAATATCAATAATATACTGTACGTACATGCTTTTCGGTTGGTTCATTAGCGTCAGGTGCGGATATAAGTTATAACCGATTCAGGTGTGTGCACATAGGAATCAGAACCCTGTGTGCACATTCATATGCACATATGAATGTGTGCGTGCGTGCAGTGCGTGCGTGTGTGTGTCCATGTGGAGGCCTATTTTGAGTGAGTACTCTGAGTGCTTCCGTTTCTTCTTCATAGCGGTATAGTTGTTGTTGATTTATGAAGCCATATTTCCATGGGCCAACAACAGCAGGTCATAGTAATCTCCTGGCCTACCCCCAGTAAAGGAACAGAGGTGTGGCTGCGCTGTTCAGCTCAACACCTGTGACCACACACACACACCTCCCAAAACACCTGCCCAGGTGCTGTGTCTGTGTCTGTCCACAGAGAGAGAGATTACAGTGGAACAGCACTAGGGATTTGCTTGTACACTAGTAGTTTGTTTTTAATCTGCCCCTGCACAAAAAAATAATGCTGTTCAACATCTATTTTTGTCCAAAGTCCTCCGATGAAATTATTTTACATTCTACAAAGATTTAGTAGCCTAAGAAATGCTTGGTTCTTGGTGCATGGTTGAAATTTTTTTGAGCGCTTGGCCTGGTGGAAACTGTAAAATAAGCTTGTTTCAGTAGCAGTAGAAGGTTGCTGTCCCCATGTACATTTCAAATAAAGTCTATTCCCGTGGTTCTCAAAGTGGATTCCACGGACTCTGTGGGTTCCTTTAGGGGGTCTAAATTAACCCATACCAGTCTGTAACTCTGACAGTGTACGTCAGAGTTAAGGGGAGACCTTGAAATTTGAAAGTTTGAGAAACACTGGTCTATTCTATTCTATGCTCTTCTATATGGGCTGATAGTAGCAGCAGGAATTAACACACTCACTCACACACGCACGCACGCACGCACGCATGCACGCACGCACGCACGCGAGACTTCTTTGATCTCTCCTCGTACTTGGGGTGGGGTTAGACAGGTCTTGGCGGCGACCAAGGATCCTCAAAGCGAAGGATTGGGGTGGGGGGTGCACAGGAGGACCCGGGCCAAGTTCGGCGCTCTTCTCTCATCTGCCCCATTACCGTCATCACGCACACCTCCTGACATCTAAATAGCCCTCTGCGCTTTACATGCAGCTCCCAGACTCTTTGTGTGTGTGTGTGTGTGTGTTTTTTCTTTTTTTTTGTCATGACGGCCATGTGACCGTGTGCTTTCACTTGACAAGCCTGATGTGAACTTCAAGCTTCGATCATGAGCCAGCAATTTCTTACTTAAGTAAAAGTAGCAGTAAGACTCCCTAATTGGGAGATAAGCGACCGTCAGGTCGCATACACAAACTTTAGAAGGCAGTGGTAGCGAATCAGGAGGGAATATGGGAAATGGCATAGATCCATGTTGATGACATGACTTGAGAGATACTGTGTACCGCTTTGCGTGATTTTAGGACAACATCTGTAGGAGCAGTGTCCAAAAATCGTCCTGATGGTGGCGCTAAATGGGACAGATCCACGTCGCTGCAGGAAGCCTGGGAGTCTGGGACAGCTGTTGGACTTGAGTCCAACAGCTGTCCCAGGCTTCCTAAATTGATTGCCTTTCTTAAATTGATTTAAAGGTGCTTCATTGTAAAGCTCAATTTATATTATTAAGTTGTATGGCCATGTTGCTGGCCGAAACGTACAGATTTTTTGCCTCAAAATATGCTGCAGCGATTCCATATTTTCCATTGCGTCTTTCAGTTAAAAACGTGTTATATCTGGCGAACTACAATACATCTATGAGAGTATTACAGTATATACATTGACCATTGATGTATCTGAACGCCCCCTCACCCCACCAAAGACTTTGTTTATGCACACAAGCAGAAATCCAACTGTGTTTTGAAGCACGGATTGCACAGTGTAGACAAAGCAGTTTAGGTGTGTTTACTCTGCAGCGAAAGAGTAGGTCTCTTCCTGTGCTTATCTTAATGATAGGCTGGTCTAGCCGGGGGCCTCTGCACTCCAGGAGCATTAGGCAATGTGGGATAATTTGCAATCAGCTGGGACTTGTGTTAAAGGGCTGGATATACTCTGTTAAGCACAGCGTTGCGCACCTAAATTAGCAGATCAACAGGTTTAGATGGGCTATTTTTGGTGTGACACTTTAACTACTTGAACCCTGTATACAGTACTTTGTTTGACGGGGGTCCCCCCAGGCCTTTCTTTTTCCCCTCTACATCAGGGGTCTTCAACGTTTTCAGGTCAAGGACCCCTTAGTTGAGAGAGAGATGTAGCATGGACCCCCACAACCTTTTCATAGATTCCACATGGTTTCATCGTTTGACAGCACAATCATCAGTGTATTTTGGATTCATTTCAATTTGTGTTTTCAGATATTTAACCACTTGAACTGTCAATACTTAAAAAACTTGAAATTTCACTCTGTACTAGTCTGCTCTTTAAGCTCTTTGCTAAAGTAAAGCGCAAGGCTTTGTGACCTTGTAGATCTGATATTTTTGGCTTAAGTTCTGAGAATATGGACGCTAGGGTTCAAGAGGTTAATAATATAAAAAAAGGAGGGGACCCCCTGTTGAAAACCCCATGCTCTACATCAAATGGCGTTCTCTTGAAAATAGCAGATCTACAAAGCTTGTCGATCTTCTACTTTCGCAGAACGTTTGCCTATTACGACATGCCCAGAATAGGGACGTTGCTAGTATAGGTTTTATGTGGGCTAAGGGCATCTCATATAGGGAATGAGGGACATTTTCACCAAGGCTAACTGTAGCTTCCTAACTGGGTAAATAAGTGTGCTTTCTGATGCTTTCTGACATCAAATAATTGTTGACAATTTGCATCGTGGCTTGAATGCCAGCAGTGAGAGGGGGTGCAATTGATCTGATTGAACTCCGAGCACGTACAAATGGCAGGCATGGGCGGGTGGCATTATGGAATGTAATATAGCGTGGATGTTTGGAAACATGGGAGGGATTTATACGGGCCATTCATCAGATGATGACACACAGTCCTGGATCCAAAGGGATTGTTTTCACACAGGTTTCCCCTGACCCACTGAATGAACCTCATATCAACTTACAGTAAACCCACCCACATTAAGAGCCATGTATGTACTGTATGCATGCATGTACAGTGTGTGTGTGTGTGTGTGTGTGTGTGTGTGTGTGTGTGTGTGTGTGTGTGTGTGTGTGTGTGCGTGTGCGTGTGCGTGTGCGTGTGCGTGTGTGTGTGCGTGTGTGTGTGTGTGTGTGTGTGTGTTTTACTTAGAGGCTAAAACTGATTGCTGGAGTAAAATGACCAAAAGACTAGTGTGATTCCCTAAAGGAGGCAAAAAGTATTGTGCTGTGTCTGCTTTAATTGGCAGCTGCCACATCAGTTTACAATTTAGGCACTTACAATAAGCAAGGTAATACATCAATACAATAAGCAGGGTAATACATCAATACAGCATCATCAATACATCAAATGCATAGAAATATCAATCTAGACAAAAAAAGACCGAGCACCTAATCAGTAAAAAGCTTTATATAAAACGTAAACAATTCTATCTACCGTAGCTTTCAACATGTGGCGGAGATGCCGTTACTTATACCCATTGTGAGTGACATGCCTATTGTATCATGAAAACGTATTCCATGATTTTCTATTCTTCATGCACCAATAATATTTGTGTCCCAGTATGTTTCTCCCTTATGTGGACATAAATAAGTGGCGCTCTTGACTTCAGGAGTCTCGTATCACATCCACCGATGATGTGGCGTGCGCAGGTCATTTCGCCACACTCACAGCAGGTTGTGAAAGCCTGACACTTCTTCTATTTATATAAACAGCTATAATCCCTTAACAATAACCCTGGTCTCCATTATCAAATGATACTCGCCCTGATGACTCAGAGCATAAGGGAGGAGGCGGGCGGGGGGGACTCCAGATAGGGTTGTCTGCAGCCCATTGTCTACCTGGAGTTCCAGGAAAGGTGTGTGTGTGTGAGAGAGAGAGAGAGAGAGAGAGAGAGAGAGAGAGAGAGAGCGTGGGTGCATCCCTTGGAGGATTATTTGGAAGGTCTTTCTGGGAAGGTGTGTGTATATACTTGTGACTCGTGAGGGCCAATTGTCTGCACAAGTTTAGTAGAATTCTGGGAAATATAATTATTATATTGCGATGACACTTTTCCTGGTCCTCACAAGAGAAATTGTTGATTTATGGTTAAAACATATTTTTAGAGTTAGAGTACAATAATGAAAACATAAGTGTGTGTGTGTGTGTGTGTGTGTGTGTGTGTGTGTGTGTGTGTGTGTGTGTGTGCGTGTGCGTGTGTGTGTGTGCGTGTCTTCGTGCATGCGAGTATAAGCGTGCATATACTGTATATGAGCCAACTGGGAAGATTCAAATGGCCTGAGCTTTCGCATGATGTCTTCTTTCCATCTCACGCCAATCTAAACAACCAAGCCAGACAGCAACAGTGTGATAGTGTTGACAGACACATGACACTTTATTAATCCCCAGGGTGTCACAGCAGCACAGCATAAGAGTAAAGAAGCAAAAAGTGCATAGTTGACAATACATAGTAAGCACGAGTTGGCAATAAATCTAAAACACACACACACACACACACACACACACACACACACACACACACACACACATACACGCGCGCGCGCGCGTGCACACACACACACACACACACACACACACACACACACACACACACACACACACACTTTGTTAATTTAGAGTGCGCAAAGGTAACCATATTACATCTGTACACTCTGACTTACAAATGGAGAAGGCGGAGAATTTGACTGCATATGCATCTACACAGGCCATGTGCAGCAATGAGCTTACTTAAAGTGTGCTGAACCCCATCTCACCTATCCCAGGGATCTTCAACGTTTTCAGGCCAAGGACCCCGTAGTTGAGAAATAGATGAAGCAGGGACCCCCACAACCTTTTCATAGAATCCATATAATGTCATTGTTTGACAGCACAATCATCAGCGTATTTTGGATTCATGTAAATTGGTGTTTCAGATATTTAACGACTTGAACCGTCAATACTTAATAAACCTGACCTTTCACTCTGTAGTCTGCTCTTTTTCCCCTCTACACCAAAACTCTTTGCCGAAAATAGCCGATCTACAAGCTCACAACACCTCACGCTGCGAGGCGTTGTGAGCTTGTAGATCTGCTATTTTTGGCTAAAGTTATCAGAATTCAGACACTAGAGTTAAAGTGGTTAATATAAAAAAGGAGAAAAAAAGTTTCTATCACACAAAGATTTGGAGGACCCCCTGCAGTAACACTGAGGACCACCTAGGGGTCCCGGACCCCGGTTGAAGACCCTTGACCTATCCTATACAGTAGCACACTAGACACTACACTGACATCCATCTACCAATGACAACAAACATGACAACAAACAGACAACGAGTTGTCTCTTTATAGCAGTGGGGGGGGGGGGGGGGGGTGGTCAATGAGGCCTGAGGCCTCCGTGGAAACGAGGACACCCAAGCTAAAAGGCTCGCTATGGTAAAAACTGAAAACAAGCTTGAAGTCTCAGTAATATAACTCCCCAGAGGACGCAGTCCTCACTGTCCATGCAGAGTCCACTCCCTCCGTAGCAAAGGCCTCCTGTGCATCTTGACCTCTTAGCTCGCGTTCCCACCGTGATCGGCCTTCGCCAGGAGTCTTTCAGTCTGGAGGGCCGGGCGGGTGGATCTTTTTGGAGCTTGGGTTGGGTTGGGTTCAGGGGTGAGATGCCGGATCGATGTTCCCTTTCTTTTCAAGCTGCACGCACACGCGCCTCACATGCACATGCGTGCATGCCCGTGCACGCACGCCGTCAAGATATGTTGACGCGGCGGTCAATAACACTTCTTCAATCCCCTGCTTGCTTTGCATAACAATACTCGGCAGGCATGGCTCACCTGACACCTATACTGTACGTCAGGGTTCCCCAATTTGCGGCCCACGGGGGGCTACTGTCAGACACCCACCAACCCCAGTAATAATGGTGGTATAAGAGCAGCAACAACACTAGTATATCGTCGTTGTCAGGTGGAAACCTCGTATCTCCAAATTTGTATGTTCTTTCGCAAAGTAAAGCTCTGCTTCATCATTCAAGGCCGTCTCACAAAAGTAGTGAAAACAGCTGTTAGATCGGCTGTTTTCACTAGTTTAAATCATTTTTAAAATGATAAATGCAAAACGAACGGGTTTTGGACATAAAAGATTTTCACCCGACAACGACGATATCTGAACTGTCGCTAGAGTAGCGTAAGGTATTTTTTTTATAAACTAAATACATGAATTGAAACTAAAATAAAAACAACAAATTAACAATGTAACTAAATAAGAAATATAATTAGACAAAAACAAGTTTTCCATCATGTGTGTTGAACGGCAGGCCGCGTGCACAAATGGCATGTGCGTGCACGTGATGTGCACGTGACGTCATGAAACTAGAGTTCCTCTACTTCAAAAATCCAGATCACACCACTGGTTGGGTTGTGTTGGGCTGGGGGGGGGGGGGGGGTGGTTAAAGGTTAGAGATAGCAGGGTTTTTTCATGCCTGCTTCCTTCTCTGTGTGTGGATTGTCCCATGCTTGTCTGTCTCTGTTAAGTCCGCTAATGAGAGCCAGAGGAGGAATGCCCTTTTAAATTGCACAGACCCCTCTGCGCGTGCACATGTGTGTGAGTGTGTGCATGTGTGTGCCCGTGTGCTAGTGCGTTCCATCACGTCTTGCGTGTGTGTGAATGTATCTCTATCCTCCGGTCTATTGAAGTCTCCCTAGCTGTGTAACAGGGGTCTCCACCTTGCGGCACCCCTGGGCCCCCCTGCTCAGCTAATCACCCGGACATGGGAATCAAAGCTGCAGCTAATGGGGGCCATGTCTGTCTGTCTGTCAGTGGGCGTCCGTGTCGGAGGGGAAGGGTTTCGGCGTGGCACGTCAGCTCAGAACAAGCCCTCTGGGAAAAGGGACATGGAGCGGGGAAGACAGACCTGGTTACGTCACAGAATTTCTGAATGTACGCATGCTCACACACACCTTCTCCAGTGTTTTAACAACTTCATCCCTTTATACTTCGTTGTACAATGAATAGACAAACATTGACAATCTGTTCTGAGCTCTTATGCTACTTAAAGCAGATTAATGTTTTGCTTTTTTCCCCCTGTATATTAAGTTAATATAGATAAGATAACACCAATTTAGTTGTGTCTCAGAAAGGGTTATCATACCAAATTATAATCTACATATACAGAGCTTTTCAAAAATGCATGGTAACCTTTGCCACCTTTCGGATACCGACATCTCAAATGGCCCATGGACTAAATAGGGATGGCAGAGGCTTAACGTGGTTAAGGCCAATATGGTTGTGAGTTTGACAACACGACCAGATGTCTGTCAGAGAAACCCACCGGGAACCGTATAAACGCATACGCCGGTTTCACCATCCGTGACTGAAGTGCAGGAAGACAGGTGGGGGAACAGGCTAACCTTTGAGGTGTCGGGGTTCCTTATCGGGTTACAGTCCAGCGGGTTCCCACAGGACGCCACCTCGCCGCCGCACATCCCGATGTGGGAACTCTGAGCTCTGGGAAACATCCTCGCTGGACCGTGTCCAAAGGGATTGACGCTGATTCAGGTTCCCATTCCAGAGGAGTCTCCCATTTTTCTATATGCCTGACCCCCCAGCTCCACCGGGCGCGCCGAGTGTTGCGTCAACGTCAACGCTGGGAACACTCCCGTTTTAATCAACGAAGGGTGCTCCACTGCCAACGTCAACGTCGGACGCTCCGGTGACGGCGTCCAAACTCAAAAATCGCTGTCCACAACAGTCAAGTCATGTAAATTATCATAAAATGTAATTGCATTGCATATTTAAATGTATATACGTGCTTTTCTGCTGTTGGCTATCCATTCACATCATTCACAAGGGTGACTAGATGTCCCAAAAAAATCTAGCGTATTCTTTTATGTAATTACAGTGGTCTTCTTTGAGAAAATTATGTATAAAAACACAACATGCTATAATCATGACAAAAGAAAGTGGTCAGTCGTGCATTGTTGCTCTCTGCTGTTTGTGTGACAACATGAACATTCAGGTCGGTCACAAATAGTTGTATTTCTGTTTGAAAGTGATTTTCATGTTGTGTTGGAAATGGGATATTGAGAATGATAACTCACAGCCACTGCGCCTGCGGTGGAGCCAGTCGGACGTCAACGTGACAGTGTCAATGAAGCCGTCACGACGCAGAGCAACGCGACGCTCGCGGTGGAGCCCTGGCCTGATAGATCAATGGTTCTCAAAGTCTTGACCCCCATAACTCTGAGATGAGATGGATCCATCTGTACGCTCTCAGAATTACAGCCCTGTAAGGTCCATTTAGAACCCCCTCAAGGAACCCTGAAAGTCCCTCACACCCACTTTGGAGAGCCACTGCTATAGATAGATAGATACAGATACAGTAGATGCAGTTTGGCCACCAGTGTAAGTTTACAGTAATGGCCTCTGCTGTAATAATACGCTGCATACATACTGTACTGTGAGCCAACCTTATGTTGTTGACCAACATCAATCTGTCGTCCCTATTTCGGGCATGTATGCATACATACATAAGCAAAACTTTCATGCATTTTCATGCGTAACTACAGGCTCACAACAGGATGCGCCGCCTGGGGACCAGCTATTTCTGAACTTTCTTTTTATTTTTTTATTTTTTTTGAATAGGGCTTCAGTGGTCAATCCTGCAGAAATGCTCTGGACACTTCCAGCACGTTTTGATTGATTGATTGATTGATTGAAGACTTTATCAGAAGTTTACATAGGAAAAGGTACAGTTTCATGACAGTACAGTTCACTGGTACAAGGAGATCCTAGTAAGCTTTTTGGCTTATTTACACAGGAAACCTTTATGTATCTCATATAACATTGAATGACAGACAGATAGAACTCAGTACTATGCAGTAGATATCGCCAGAAAATAGAAAAAAAAGACTGTGCAAAAAATAATATATATATATATATATATATATATATACAGTAGATATTTGGATGTTGAAAGTGTGCTATACAGAGCGACCGGATTGGTCCATTTCACGTCCTAGCCGGGGCCATTTGACCCCTCGACCCCCATCACCATTCGTCGCGGCCCGTTGACATGTGAGTCGAGCCTTAACCGTCTCTCTCTTGTCATCTTCTCTGGGGTCCCTCTGGGGCCCACCAGGGCAGGGAGCAGGGGCAGACCAGTGTCCATTTTCAAAGGCTCTCCCCCCTACCCATCCTTGTGTTGTGTTTGGGGGGTTTTAAAGGGGGAACCTGTGGGGAAGGCCATAGGAGGTGTCCATGCGGAACCCCACAGGCTCATCAACATTCCCAGAAGGCTCTGTGTTGCTTCTCTACTCCACTGTTTCCCAAACACTGGGCTGAGACTAGGGATGGTCCGATCAGGTTTTTTGGAACCGATCACCGAGCACCGATCACAAAAGTTTGATCACCCGATACAGATCAATCACCGATCCGATCAAGTTATTATTTATATATTATTTATATTTTCTAAATGTTAATGTTTTAACTTTAATTAATTAATTCACTCATTCATTCATTTATATATTTGCCTTATAGTTATTTACCAGCATTACTATGTATTTATTATCGTAGCAGTAACTAATTATTCCTTCAGCACTGTGGAAATCAATACCCCAAAATGGCCTCAAGTGGGCATACTGAACGGCTGGTTGATCGGATGCACCGATCGGATCGGATCGGTGAATTTACCTTTTGATCTAAACCACCGATTATCGCCGATCACGCTTTGATCGGCCCGATCCGATCCATTGCCGATTGATCGGTAACATCTCTAGCTGAGACCCCCATTTTTATGGGTCCCTTAATTTTTGGTTTCCTCCATTTTTGTTTTAAATTGTTATTATTTCAAAACATTTTCCAAAAACATTCCCAAAAAGGCAAAACATTTCATGAATTAAAAATCTAATTCAATGTTTTTTTTTGCAGTAATTTCAAGAAGAATTCAAAGAAAAATCTTAAGAAATTCCATAAATTAGAAAACAAATGTTTAAGAAATAGTGAAAATAGCCGATCTACAAGCAACGCGGCACGAAGCGACACGTTGTGAACTTGTAGATCTGCTGTTTTCACTAGTTTGGGTCCCGGGCAAATGTCTAATCTCTGTTTTGGGTCACAGGCTAAAAAGTTTGGGAACCACTTCTCCACTCCATGTACCTGTAGATGAGCCACAAAAAAAGTGGACAGGCTTTCAACAAGCTGCTCTCCCAAAAAAGAAGCCACTGTATAATGCCAACAATAAGCTATATTTACATTACGTCTTGATTAGGCTTACTGGCACAATGAGCAAACTTGTCTCAATTGTAAACTCTTTTCTGCTCGAGGGAGAGTTTGTGTTTACGGCGATGGCTATAAAAATATATATAATTATTCCCTTCTTTCTTCATATTTTGGACCTTCTCTACGCCAGCCAGCTACAGAAGGTACACGACATTTCACAACAGCTGTCAAGTTTAAACACAAATTGCATTCCCATGTCTGCTTCTGTCGGTTTCCATGTGGACATGCACGCATACACAAACATGCACGCGCACGTGCACACTTACACAAACATGCACGCTCGCACGCACACACACACACACACACACACACACACACACACACACACACACACACACACACACACACACACACATACAGTGGAGGGGAGAGGAACAGAGAGGAGGGGAGCGGAGGAGAGTATCTGAAGCCGTTGACAGGCTTTTAGTGATGATGTATGAGAGCCCCATCTATCACTCCTTCTGCTGTCCATCCACACACACACACACACACACACACACACACACACACACACACACACACACACACACACACGTGCATGTGGACACATACATATACTGGAAGATGTAGACACACATATCCACACACACCAAGCATAATTGCGCTCATGTGTCCGTGCAGTGCCGCGCACGCACGCGCACACACACACACACACACACACGCACGCGCGCTGCGCGCACACACACACACACACACAGAGTGTTGGATCAGGTGTCTGTGCAACAATAGGGGGGGGCCCATGCTGCAGAGTGTGGATGAGGGGCTGGAATAGGGGCTCCACTCAAGTAGATGAGAAAACCCTTTGTGGGAAACAACATGTCTGAGATGTTTTCCTCCTCTCTCATGTCATGGAGTAGTGTGTGTGTGTGTGTGTGTGTGTGTGTGTGTGTGTGTGTGTGTGTGTGTGTGTGTGTGTGTGTGTGTGTGTGTGTGTGTGTGTGTGTGTGTGTGTGTGTGTGTGTGTGTGTGTGTGTGTGTGTGTGTGTGTGTGTGTGTGTGTGTGAGAGTGTGTGTGAGTGTGAGTGTGCGTGTGCGTGTGCGTGTGCGTGTGCGTGTGTCATGTGCTGCATGTCAAACAAACACCCAAGGGTAAAAGGACCAGATGTACACAATGTATGAAATAGATTATTTGTTTTAAGGTGATACAACATGAAATTTCACTTTTCCTATTTTAAAACCTTTTTTTGGGGTCCCACTAGCACCTTCTATCCTCACAAAGTCCCAGTTCAGGCCAAAGGTGGTACTGCAGCTGAAAATGCTCTGAGAGCCATTCAAAAATCAGAGTGGCTCTCTATTCAGGAGTGGTAATTTAGCCTCAAACCTTTTGAAAAACGTTTTTGGGACATAAACAATATGACATAAATACTTTTTAAATGCATGGTGTATCACCTTTAATGACGTACGTAGAAACAAATGTAAATATCCATATCATCCATCTGTCTGTCTGTCTATCCGTCCGTCCGTCCGTCCGTCCGTCCATTCTTCCATCCATCCATACATCAGAATCACATTACAGCTTTAAAGAAGTTTTTGTGTGCATTGTTCCCATGGTATCGTTATTTTCCATAGAAGATAGAAGGGGAAGAAGAAGAGAGGCGGAGGGGCAAGGGGGAAAGGAGCTCAAACAAGAAAAACTAAATACAAAATATCTACATATTTACATGGCACCTGAGATAGAAAAAACCTTTCAGGCCGTGACCCCCAAAATAATCATATTTGAACTGGGGATGCATACACCAAACGAATTTTCCAAAAGCAAAACTACGCCGCATCAAGGGGCTTATTAGGTAGGCTCTAAAAGTATGTCCTTGAGCGCAGGGTAATTATTTGGGGTTAAAACTGCATCCGGTTTGATAGTTCCGGCCAAAGTGTAGTCCTTTAAGGACTACAACATGACGTAGAGTGGTTTCCACTCCTGACCGGATCAAACCCCGAAATGTGAAGCGTTCCCAGGCTAGATGCCCACAGGTTGAGAACCACTGGCATTATCCACATAAAGTGTCACTGTTCCCTGTCATTCTTTTCATTGTTTTTTCTAACTCTCTCTCTCTCTCTGTATGTGTGTGTATGACTCTCTCCCAGACTGCCAGTCAGCCGTGGCTCTGCAGGTGATGACGTCTCGCTGCCAGGGGAAGAAGAGCTGCATGGTGAGGGCCTCCACCAAGGAGTTTGGGGACCCCTGCTACGCTGGCACCAGGAAGTACCTCAGTGTCATCTACACCTGTGGTGAGTCACTGCTTTGAACGAGCGCGCTCGTCCATTTATTCAAGTAGCGCACGGCCATGAACTAGCGGTCGTTCGTTCGTTCGTTCGTTCTTTTCCCTGTCTGAGCAGATGAGGGCTCAAATCTTGACCACAAATAATCAATAATGGTGGCGGGATCACTTTTCTGGTCGTTTTCTATGCCTGGATCTAGTTTCTCCATTCTATGCTCTAAACAACTGGTGCGAGCAGGGGACAAACTTTAGTCTTGTTCATTGCAATGACCGCACCCAGCCGTCTGTATGTTTTTTCACGACTGTTGGGAATATTGGGTGGCTTGTGACTATCAGGTCCAATATTTAGTTCAGTGACCATGGGGATAAATAATGGTTCAGAGGCTGTGTTCACGTTCACTCTCCCTTTGGAATGAATAGACTCCAACCTGCCTCCCGTCTCCTAAAAAGGTGTCAACCTATTTCACTCAGATACAGGAAGTAAACCAGAGATGGCGAGTCTCGCTATTTCCATCTTGGGTCACACACGCACGCACACACGCACATGCATGGCATGGCACACAGAGCTCCTGTACAGCTCACAGAAGGAAGGAGGAGGAGGAGTTTGGTCTCCTACCACTAGGGGGCGGTGTTCTCTCACCAATCAGCTTGAACAGGCCTTGACCACATGGCAGTTTTAGTGGTGCTATTCAGATGTAGTTATGAGCATAGTGGGGGCATGCTGTTGTGATCTGCTCTAATGAATAAGATGCCTTATGCCGCATATGCTCTGTAATAAGTGCTATGGTTACACTCATGTCAGAGATGTGCAAACCGTTCTCTATAATAATGAAGAGGAGGAGATGTGGGACCCACGGAAGGATGATGAGGATATCATTTTAGTGACTGCTGTTTTTCAAAGGATATAATAATATTATAATTAGGGCTGTCACGATTGTGACATTTTACTTTACGTATTTAATTGTGTTTCTGTCTGGAACATTATGAATATAAATTACATTTCTGTTTGGCTTTTAGGCTTCATGAACAAAGGTTGCACATGGCAGATATGACTAACAGCTTACATACATATTTCTTAACTTTATACTTGAATATAATCTATATATATAATCTTGAATATTTGACGAAGGATATTGTTATTAGTCTTCCAAACAGTCGAATACCTCCTCCTATGGTTTCAAACAACCAGGCAGTAAAGAGGGTGTGGATACGTTCAGCTCTCGCCTCTGATCTGAAATGAGCACGTTCAGTTTATCTCAAATACGTGCACTGCATTCCAACTATATTTAAAGTCCAATAATGTGTTTTGTATGTATTTCCTTTATGTCAGTGTAGCCAAATGTAACTACAGTAGGTGTGAAAAAAAGAAGCTTTTCCTTCACATCTTGAGAATTAAACAACACAAGAAACAAGCAATTATGCATCCTTACACATTCTACTGTTGTCCAGGTTCATTTCAAACAGTCAGAAACGTGTATGAAGTTCCCGACAACGGCGTCGGCGAGCCACAAATAATAAATCTCAGGAAGGAAGCAGCGGCCCATATAAAATTTGCCCTCATGCCACGATTGGCCCCTGGTTTATGCCGCGTGCGCGAGTGTGTGTGTGGAGCAAATCTTGTAAACCGCTGGACCGATCGGCACCAAACTGCCTATGCACACGGCCAGTAGGCCACAGACATACTCCCACTAGTACATCTTTGTTACATAAAGTTTTATACTTTTTGAATTCAACTTTAACTTCATTTTTTTGGTAGACAGGTAGCTTACAAAATACTGCCGGAAAAAGTCTGAATCGTTTTTGAGTGAAAGATCAAACATATTTTTCCAGAAGCCATGTGCATTTGACGTCATTATAGTACATTCACTGCCAGGTATTCATTCATTCATGCTTCTCTGCCACATTTTTTCAATGTTTTGATCTTATTTCGCGGCACCCATCGGGACGCACCATGCGAGCAGGATGTAAACAACGCGCACACACACA
>NC_137823.1:46185424-46190424 GCF_963921795.1 Nannobrachium achirus
AGCAGTAGAAGACACCATATTCATACAGTATATAACAGAATAGTACAGCAGTAAAAGACACCATATTCATACAGTATATAACAGAATAGTACAGCAGTAGAAGACACCATATTCATACAGTATATAACAGAATAGTACAGCAGTAGAAGACAGGGTCTCCAGCAGGCTGCTGCCCAGTGCCCACCAGGCCTGTCTGTCTGACAGCCCCCAGAGGACCCCTCACTTTATCTGCTCACATCCTTCCTCTGCCTGGCCAGCTGCCCGAGGGCTTCCTGTACGTGTGTGTGTGTGTGTGTGTGTGTGTGTGTGTGTGTGTGTGTGTGTGTGTGTGTGTGTGTGTGTGTGTGTGTGTGTGTGTGTGTGTGTGTGTGTGTGTGTGTGTGTGTGTGTGTGTGTGTGTGTGTGTGTGTGTGTGTGTGTGTGTGTGTGTGTGTGTGCGTGTGTGTGCGCGTCTGCGCGTGTGTGTGACTTTCATCAAAGTTGGACAAAATATGATTCATCTATGCTGATCAAATCATCTCCGCAAGGCCCCGTCCATCCGTCTCTCTCTCTGTCTCTCTTTCCCTCTCACTCTCTGCCCCACCAACCTGTTCTGTCCCCACAGGCTTTCCTCTACGCCAGGGGTCTTCAACGTTTTCAGGCCAAGGACCCCTTAGTTGAGAGAGAGAGATGAAGCAGGGACCCCCCACAACCTTTTCATAGATGCCATATAGTTTCAGTGTTTGACAGCACAATCCTCAGTGTATTTTGGATTCATGTCCATTTGTGTTTTCAGATATTTAACCAATTTGAGCCGTCATTACCTGACCTTTTACTCTGTACTTAGTCTTCTCTTTTTCCCCTCCACACCAAACCTCTTTGCTGAAAATATTTTTTGTCTACAAGTTCTCAGAATATGGACACTAGGGTTCAAGTTGTTAATATTAAAAGGATTGGAAGATTTGGATTACCCCTTCTAGTAACTCTGAGGACCCCCTGTTGAAGACCCCTGCTCTATGCCACAGAACACAGTGTGTTTCGTCTCAGGTATTTAAACTTCAGTCTTTATCAAGATTGTAAGTACCTATTCTCCCCCCTTCTCTCTCCCTGTGGTGTCGTGTTCAGGGCCAGAGAACAGGCCTGTCTGCCACAGGGCGCCTTTTGAACCGTGGGTCCGTCTCCTAGGAGGATGAAAGGTTCAGGGAGAAAGCCTAATGAACAGCTCTAATTACTGCAGAGGAAATGGATTAATTGCGGCACTTACTGGGCCAACATGGGGTCTGAGAGACCGCGAGAGAGAGAGGGGGGGGCTAACCTTTGGGTCTAGGTCAGGGGTTTTCAAAGTGGGTGACGGGGCACCCTGGGGTGCCGCGACGGTGCCGCGAGATAGTTTGATAATATTTGAAATGTATTTGGACATTTAAAAATATATTTAGCATCATTTTTAACTTGAAGTACAGAGTTATTTTCAGTCAATTCTAACCAAAATGGCATATTATCTCAACGTTTTCCTCGTCACATAATCGCTAAAATATCATCACTGTCGGGCAGAAATCTCCAAGTTTCAAATATATGTGTTTTGCCCTGCTTCATCATACAAGACCGTCGTACAAAACTAGTGAAAACAGCCGATCTACAAGCACACAACGGCGTTGTGTGCTTGTAGATCAGCTGTTATCACTAGTTTAGTACATTTTATAGATGATAAATACAAAACGAACGGTTTTGGATATACAAGGTTTCCACCCAGGTTCCCAACGACGATATGCTATAAATATAAGGTGCTGGGAGTGAAAGCTATAATGTAGGGGTGCCTCGGATTAAAAAGATATTTATAGGGGTGCCCTGAGACAAAAACAATTGGGAACCCCTGGTCTAGGTCTTGTGTCGGGACTCCCTGAAAAGAATCACAGAACAGAAATCAATATCTGGCAGTGATAACTATTTAATGGAGCATTAAATACAGCCGTTACTGCCTGTTTATTTGTCCTGCCTTCACTGACCACTCAAACCCTGCTAGTAATCAGCGGTTCTCAATCCTCTGGGGGTCCATGCCCCCTCTTATCCAATATCCAGGGCCCTTGAGGCTTTATCATAGTCCGAGGTGAGGGGTGATCACCTCAACTTTTAGGTGATAAGTTATCACCTAAAAATTAGATAACAAGTGGAGGCCATCATAGTCACGGTGAAGTCCTATCACCGTGACTATGTGCCTCTGAAACCAAGGGGGCACACTGATTGGTCTAGATCGACCAATCAGTGAACGGGGTGATGGGGTAAAAACAAAGGAGAGATGTCGGGGTTCACACAGTGATTGCCCTTCACCGTGGCGAATGACGTAATGTCGTTGTTTTCTGATTTTAAAAGACTACACCGCGGTGATGGCTTATCACTCCAGACTGATAGGGTCTTTACCGCCTCCCACATCCAATCACCTCAATGATAGCATGAACACCTCAATGATAGCATGAACACCTTGTGTGATAACACCTCAGTGATAACGCCGCATTGATAAGATTGTAAGTACGGTTGTAACTCGGGTCCGTTTTGACTAAGAATGGAGGGTTTAAGTGGTTAAGAACAAATTCCTATTTGCAATGGCGGCTTGGCAAAAGCCAGCCACACACGCTGGCACACACACACACACACAGGCAGGCTGGCAAGCGGAGACACAATGGCTTCGGGTCATTTTGTTTCAAAAGTCACAAAAGGAGCCCCAGTGAAGTGAGCAGCATCTGAAAGTTGTTACTGCATCAAACGGAAAGTGACTAGAAGCCTTCAGGCAGCGGTTCCTCAACTTCACCCAAGATGCCCTATTACAACCATTCACCACCATTCTCCACCAGTGTTGATTACGTCTGACTAAAACTATGAGAATCTTTTTTCACTGACAAAAACGAAATATAAACTATAAAAAACTAAGCTATGCTGACTAATACTAAGACTAAATATATTGACAATTTCGTCAACAAATAAAAACTAGACTAAAATGTCAGGGAGGGGGACACGGTGGCGCAGATTCCCACCGGGGGATGCTGGGGGCGGATTTAATCGACTAAAATCTCATGATATTTAATCAACTAAAAACTAGGCTAAAACAAAACAATTCAGATGACTAAAATTGTGACTAAAACACGACACACAAGAGGAGTATCTGGCATACGGAGGAAGGATTGCCATGGCGATTTGTGTGCATGTGTACGTGCATGCTTGTGTGCGTGCATACATACGGTAGTGTATGTGTGCGTGATACTGTAGGTACTGCGTGCTCAGCATGTTTTGTCAGCTGATGTCTACCCCCTGCGCACACACACACTCCCCATTCACACCCCATTCACTCCCACACTACCTGGTATGTGCTGTGTCTGGCTGCTAGTCAGGGGCCTTTATGCACATGTACAGTACCGTCAGTGCTAACATACATCATCACTGTCAGGCAGAAACCTCGTAAAGTATCTCCAAGTTTCAAATTTGTAAGGTTTTTCGTAAACTAAAGACCTGCTTCATCATACAAGACTGCCGCACTAGACTGTTTTTAAAATGATGAATACAAAACGGAACGGTTTTGGACACGGTTACCACCTGACCACAGCGATATATAGGTTACACACACACAAGCCCTCATAAACGTGTTGCCGTTAAACCCTGTCTTTCATACAATAAGAAAAACATGCAAACATCTCTGTATCTCTGCCAGGCAGACACTATAGGCCAATAAGGAAAATACTCCACTCCTCATGGTGGCGCTGTACCAGGCCGGTTTACACTTTGGCCTAAATGTCATAGAAAAGCTATTTCCCCTCCGATGGCTGCAACCCACTACTTAGGCTAGACAGCCGTGATAAGCAACCCGGGCCTGGTGGAGTTGCGGCCATCCTTTTCTAGTTTTATGTATCCGTGTATACTTTGATTTATCCAATTTCCTCCTCTGTCACGCACACACGCACACACACACTTATACAGTACACACACTCAGTCTACTCCAAAGTACAGTCTAAATAGCCTATAAATCTAGTATAATAAGCAGTGTGTGTGATGGCTGGTCCAGAGGGAATGTCTTTGAGAAGTCAAATCGGATTTAAATGGGTTTCAAATCAAAAAAGCAGATTACTACTGTACTGTATCTGCTGTGCTGTAATCTGTTATTTTGGCGGTTTCTCTTGCCCTCTATCTGCCCTTGACCTCTCTCTCTATTCTCTTTGCCCCTGTCGTTCTCTCTCTCTCTCTCTCTCTCTCTCTCTCTCTCTCTCTCTCTCTCTCTCTCTCTATTCTCTTTGCCCCCGCCGTTCCCTCTCTCTCTCTCTCTCCATGATCTGGCTCTTTCTTTCTGTGTGTGGTCGGTGAACCATAAACATTGCTGCTCCAGTGTAATGAAGTTTAGCCGATTGTTGTTTATGCACATCAGTGCTAATCTCGTCATCTCCAAGAGAATATTTTCAATGCTCTCTTTCATTCATCTAGTCTCTCTCTCTCCCTCTCTCCATCATTTCATTGTTTTCTTGCCATGCACATTTTTCATTTCACTACGTCCTTACTGTAACTCCTCTGTCTCCCTCGGTTAGGTCTTGCAGCCTTATCCGCAGTCTATCAGAAGCCAACAGCCAATGGCGAACGAACGCTCGCTATGGGAAGGCCTGGCCCTTGCATTGTGTGTTACAGTCACATGTAAACCAGGTCTTTGAAGTGTTCTATTATGAACATAAGAAAAGAGAAGAGGACAAGGGAAAGCAGACTTGTTGTGCCAGCGAGACACTTTGATCTCTCTATCTACAGGTAAACATGGCCAGGGGAAACAACAACTATGACGGAGAGGTGTGTCTTTCAGAGCGAAGAGAGGGAGAGCGATGTTGACATTGAGAAAGAGGGGATGGAGGTGGGAGATATACCGTATGATGCAACAAAACCCTCCAGCGGCACAAACTGTCAACTGTTGTTGGCAATGCAAAAACATAAATTCTTACAACATTGCAGGTTGTTGACTCACTGCAGACACTGGACAAAGTAGCCAACTGTATGTAAAA
>NC_137823.1:46195424-46327924 GCF_963921795.1 Nannobrachium achirus
ATGCTCCATGGCAGCACCATGGAGGATAAATGACATTCTGCTAGCATGTGGGCAGCTGAAGCTCTATGGCCACTATGGCAGGCAGGGGTACATTCATTCCAGTCACTGTAACGCTAAGTCCTTCAGCCACTTTAACCCTGGCGTCCTATTTTTAATCAACATTTTTCCAAATTGTTCCAAGATTTAAAAAAGGCAGGTCTTTAGCCCTCTTTTTAAAAGCGTCAGCAGACTGCAGTGCTCTCAGGTGAGGTCAGGGAGGGCCTTCCAGAGTGGAGGAGGGGCTGTGGTACACAGCTTGGTCATGGGGATGGGATGATGGGTTGGTGTTTGCAGAGCGGAGGTTGAGAGTGGAGGTTTGTGGTTTGAGGAGTTCCTTGAGGTAGGAGGGAGCGTTGCTGTGCGTTGCCTATACGTAGATTGGGTGCTTTTGAAAACCCGATGTTAAAACTTGAGTGGTTATGGTCTTTCTCAAAATGAATACAATCAAATAACATTTATTTCAGTCACTGTCAGACGCTTTCGTCAAGATAAACAGTTTATTGCAGCGATATATCTGTTCATCTGCGCAAGCATGGCATGATCCCAACCCCACCTCAAAGCAGAGCCTAAGATTACAGTTCATGTAACTCTGTATCTTTTAAATGAATGAAAAGATACAGAGTTATTACATGAACGTAACATTGAACCCTTCAAGGGCATAACTTAAAATACTGAAATGTAACAGTGTACATTTCATAGAAATCCATACAAAAACGACATTTATATCATGAAAAAAGAACAAGATTATGTCAAATTAGTCATGAGATCTTACGAACTTCATTCATTCATTCATTCATTCATTCATTCATTCATGCACTTCTCATGGACCTTTTAATTTAATGTTATTTTATTAGTTAGTTTAATTTATTAGCACAAAGGAAACAATACATATCAAAAGAAAATATGTTATTGTGCAAGAAAAGAAAGAGGCCAACAGGCCTACAGTATTTAGAATCTTACCTTAATAGAAGAGATCATTACAGTGTATATTCTAACTGTATGCCAGAAGCCAGAAGTAAAAATGCAGCTTAATGGAGAAAAAAACTAAATCCATGTGTGAAGGGCTATGTATGAGTAAAAACTGTTAATATTGCATAATGTCATGGTATAAATCATAATCATAATTCTACCCCCCCTCTGCAGTTTCAGTCAAATGACACGTGGAAGAATGTGACCCTATGGTAAGCTAGCAGTGGGCCGTGCCCAGTCATTTCAGCGTTGTCAAGTAAAACAGCTATCACCCTCTCACACAGACAGCCTGTACAAATTAAAAAGCTCTGCTTTGGCCAAGTGCTGACGCCGGGTACCATACATGGTCAGTGTTTACACCACGCGCACGCACACACACACACACACACACACACACACACACACACACACACACACACACACACACACACACACACACTGTTCCTACTGTAATTCATCGTGTTTATTTCTGGAAAAGCCTACCTCAGGCTCCACTCCGCCGCAAGCTAAACACCCAGCCGACCAATACACACACACAACTCACTAAAAGGCCAAACACACTCACAGTCTCTCGTAAACAGGACGGTGTCGCCTGCGGAGCCAAATTCTGCACTCCAGAGTGACAAACGCTTGGTGGACGGCTCCCAAAAGAGAGGGTGTGATGATGATGATGACGTCGTGCCGTGGTGGGAAAAGTACTAAGTAAATAGTATAAATGCTGAAATTCAGAAATAGTCTGTTACAAGTTAGAAGTCCGGAATTCAAAATGTTCTTGAGTAAAAGTACAAAAGCATTGGCATCAAAATATACTTAAAGTAACAAAAGTAAATGTAATTCTTTTTTAAAATAGCAGATCTAAAAGCTCACACCGCGTCGCTGTGTGAGCTTTTAGATCTGCTATTTTCAAACAGCCTAGGTATAAAAAAGGGCTAAAGTGGATTTGTGTATGTTTTATAATATCATATTTATATCTGCAAAGTAACTAGTAACTAAAGTTTTGAAATAACTTTAGTGGTGTAAAAGTATAATATTTGGTTCCGAGATGTAGTGGAGTAAAAGTATTGGAAACTGTACATACTCAAGTAAAGTACAAATACCTCAAAATTGTACCTAAGCACAGTGCTTGAGTAAATGTACTTAGTTACCTTACACCACTGGCATACAGTATAGCGCGTCCCGTCGGGCCCAGGTCTCCCTCCTCAGTGACGCGTAACCATCCCCCCCTTTGCAGGGCCAGGCCGGGTCCCTCCCCAAACCCACAAGGGACTCTTTGTTTGTAATTTATGAATTAGCGCGCGGTTCTGGGTTTATGAGGGGACGGGCCACTAGGCCAGAGGGTGACAGGAACAGGGAACCATGTTTGATTGGCTGGGAGGAGGTGGTGAACCTCCTGTCCGCTCTATTTGTTATTTCATATTAAGTGGAAGAGGAGATTCTCTGGAGATGAGACACATTTAGAGCATGGGGGAAATTGATTAATGGGCAAGGCAAGATGAACGGGTCTCTGCCTATGTCCATCTCTCTCTCTCTCTCTCTCTCTCTCTCTCTCTCTCTCTCTCTCTCTCTCTCTCTCTCTCTCTCTCTCTCTCTCTGTCTGTCTCTCTCTCTCTCTCTCTTACAAACACACAGACACACATCCAGAGTTGTACAGTACAGCACTAGTAAGACGCCTCAGGGCGACATGCAACCTCGCCCTAAAGGGCAATTCTTGGCCATCTGGCCAGTGATGTATATCGGACCAGTTACCCATATATGGAGACCCCTGGTACTCATGATCCATGTACTGTATATGGAGATATGTAGTACATGGATCAAACATGCTTACTCAGTTATTCGTTAAATGAAAGTCCTATGATGACTATGACATCTGACATCATACCCTTTTATGCCCATATGGAGATCCCTGTTTGTAGTGTAGAACCAGCCGTTGTGGTATACCAGTGTGGTATGTGGCCAATGTGGCCTCCATATATGGGCATATGAAGTCCTGTTAGATATGGGCTTAATATTGATGACATCAGGAAATTCCATAGATGGGCATAAAAGGGAATGTGACAGAGATACTATACATACATACCGGTACATACGGACAAGCTGTGACCGTTCACATACTAAACTTGCGACCTGTGGTCGCAATAAGTTCAGGTTTAGCATAGCCATGCTTATCAGCACAGGTATGTGTCTGTCCATCAGATAAGAGTTATACATATGCTCTGTCAGCGCTTGACTTTGTCTGACTGCAGGAAGTAATTACCCCCCCATTCTCTTTGTTTTTCTCCTTCCTTCCCCCTCGTCTTCATATTATCCCTTCATTACCCGCCCCGCCCCCACACGCACCTGGCATTCTCTTCTCTGACTTATTTTGCTCTTCCTTTATATTCGTATGCTTTTATTTCATTTGTTTGTGTTCATTTGTTTTACTTTGGAACCAGACGGACACTGTTGCCCTTATTTTCCCTCCTCTACCCCCGTCTCACCCTCTACTCCGTTCTCTCTATCCTTGACTCCATCTCTCTCTGTCCATTCTCTTCTCTTCTCCTCCTGTGTTTGAAAACTCAGCAATGCATTCCTCATGGCCTCTGCTGTCCTGCGGCACCCGTCCCGTCCCGCCCCCCTCTCTCTCTCTTTCTCCTCTCGCTCTGTCTTATGTACAAGGCTTTTCTCTGCCCCTTCCTCATTCTGTCTTTTCCCTCTCTCTTCGTGTGTGTGTGTGTGCGCGTGCGTGTGCGTGTGCGTGTGAGTGTGAGTGTGAGTGCGTGTGCGTTTGTGCGTGCGTGTGCGTGCGTGCCTGTGCGGTGAGTGTCGGGGGTGTCTCTTGATAGCCAAAGCAGATGTGGCTTCGGTGGAACTTCAGGGCATTCTTTAGGCCCAACAAGCAGCTTCTTTGATATGGGGTTGGGGGGTGGTACCCCGCCGTACCCCAACCCCCATCTCCATCCTAAACAACAGTGGTTCTCAACCTTCTCCGGACCAGGGGCCCACTTGAACATCTCGAAAGCGTCCGCGGCCCACACATACGACTGATGATGGGTTGGCTGATGATGGGTTGGCTGCGTGCATAGCAGCGTTCTCGGTGACGTCACCACCAACCAGTGCCACCTGATATAAATAACAAGGCGCAAGTTGGCACCTCGACAGAGCGCCGACTTGCCCACATACACTGACCAGCACCGATCGCAGTACTTGCACGCTCTGCTGGCGCACAAGTAGGTCATATACAGTATGGCCGCGAGTTCACAAGGCCCAAGTTGGCATGCAGTCTAGTCTTAATGCTTTGACATTTACAGTATGTGGGGGCCCACTTCAAATACCCTGGTGGCCCACCACCACACCTATACAACCTCACACTGTTTGTTGTGCAGCTCTTCCTCCCATAGCAGGCACGTGAACACATAGACATGAAAGGGGGCTTGAGCTCCTGCCCTTTTACCCGTCTGTAAAAAGTGCCCTCTCAAGACCATGAATGCAGTTTTTACAATGGTGAAAGAAATGCAGCATTCAAGAGAATTACCTTCTCCAAACTCTCCTGAACTTGAATGCTGGCAGCATCTTATGTTGAAAAAATGACCCTCTCTGTGTAGAAATCCATGCTGTACGCCACTTTGCCTTTTTTTATGCTTAGTTTAGTGTGGTATCAAGTACTGAAAATAGCCGACCTCCAAGCTCACCAACGCGTCGCGCTGCGACACGTTGTGAGCTTGGAGGTCTGCTATTTTCAATATTTTCACCAAAAGGCCCTTTTAGATATTTCAGCCCCTGCCTCTCTAACATTCTCTGCACGTCCCTGACCCATAAAGCATCTCTCCTGTGTTCCCCCGGTGTGTCTTATGGCCCATCAGTCATCACTCGACCCCCTACATACCTTGTTCCAGCAGCTTTACTGCCCCCCATCACAGCACCCCAGGACCCCCATCCCCTGTTTCCACATGGTGTACAGTTAGTTACAGTTGCACCCTGGGTGAACTCTTGTACCTCCCCCTTCCTCCTCCTCCTCCCACCCACACGCTTACCTCAGTTCTGTTCATGAAGTGAATTTATGGAGCGATTGTGGAAGCGTGTTCTTGGACAGCTCTCCCTCCCGAGGAGGTGCGCCCTTGCTTTAGTGTTCCAACTGCGGGGATTTGGGACCTTTATTTCCTTTCCTCCGCTTTTCTGTTGCTTTGAAATCAACCGGGTTTTGTTATTTTTTTCCCCCGAGTACAGTGTCATACTGCAGGGGTTCCCAAACCTTTTTGGCTCAGGGCACCCCTATAAATATTCTTTTCATCCGAGGCACCCCTACTTTCTATTCATACTTTTCACTCTCATCATCTCATATTTATAGCATATATTTTTTTTTTATATATATCTTTATTCATGTCACATATGTTTCAACACCATACATTAAACAAGTCAATATTGCAAAGACATTCATTTTATTTTTTTCCCCCCTTTCCCCAACCCTCCCCCCATATTGCTATCATTAATCACTCCTTGAAAATAATAGAGACAGTAATAATAAAAATAAATACAAAACAATAAATCAGCGTACACATTATACATGATAGTAAAGAAAAACAGTTACACAAACAAGGTTAAGTACAGTAAATTAAAAGAAAAGAAAAAAAATTATAATAATAATAAAAAATAACATTAGAATTAAGTCTTCTAGAAACCATAGTTGTACTATTTACACAGATCAAGTCGATAGAGTGTTCACAGACATCATCCTCCTCAATTATGTATATCATTACAAGTTGCCCCGAGAGGTGGCCATTAAATATTCTGAGTTATACAGTGTTGGTCAATCTACTGCAAGTGTCCTCAGACCCTCAAAGTATGTGATAAGTGGTTGCCAGGTTGAGAAAAATCTATCTACCGATCCCCTCAGTGTGAATTTTATTTTTTCCAATTTTAGAAATCCCATGATGTCCTTCAGCCATAAATCAGCAGAAGGAGGGGCTGGAGATTTCCATAACAGTAATATCCTACGTCTTGCCACTAATGTTGCGAAGGCCAATATGTTGGATTTCTTTGTTGTTAGTAGCTGAAAATTTGATGGCACTCCAAAAATAGCTATTTGGGGTGAAGGTTCTAATTGAACCGAGAACACTTCAGAGAGAATCTCAAAGATTTTTGTCCAATATTGTACTAGCTTTGGGCAAGACCAGAACATGTGAGTATGGTTTGCTGGCGATAGTGCACAGCGATCACATTTGTCATCAACATCAGGATATATCTTAGCGAGCTTTGATTTGCAATAATGAAGTCTATGAAAGATTTTAAATTGAATAAGTCCCAGTCTTGCACATGACGTCGACGTATTAATCCTGTCAATAGCCCCGTCCCACCACTCGTCAGGAAAGGCTTCACCCAATTCAGTCTCCCAATTCTCCCTGTTCTTGGCCAGTGGGAACATATTTAGTCGGGTGATAGAATAGTAAGTCATTGAAATATGTCCTTTCCCTCCAGGTTGCAATTTTAGGAGAGTTTCCCAAGGTAGATCCCTCGGTCTCTCAGGGAATGAAGGGAAATGATTTTTAACAAAATCTCTGATTTGGAAAAAACGAAATTGATTATTTCTGTATAGCATATTTTAAAGATTATGTTGCGAGGAAAACATTGAGATAATAGCCGTTTTGGTTCGAACTGACTAAAAATAACATTGTACTTCAAGTTTAAAATGATACTAATTATTTTTTTAAGTGTTCAGACAAATTCCAAATATGATCAAATTATCTTGCGGCACCCCTGTACTGCCGTCACGGCACCCCGGGGTGCCCCGTCACCCACTTTTAAAACCCCTGTCATACTGTATCCCACAGAGGGATGTTTTTTTCTTCTTCTTCCTCTCATGCGAGTCATGCCTGCGTTTTATTATTGCACAGACTGTTGCTGCATGCATGGATGGATGGATGGATGGACGGACGGATGGATGGATGGATGGATGGATGGATGGATGGATGGATGGATGGATGGATGGACGGACGGATGGATGAAGGGGGAGATTGAGGGGACCATGTGTCTGTTCAGGAGAGATCCCACCACCAGGTGTATCGATAGCCAGTTAAACCTTCTAGTAATCTAATGTTAACTGCAATCAGACCACCTTTTTTTTCCATCTACACCAATCGCCATAAATCTACAAGCTCGATCTACAGGCTCAAAGCGTGTCGCATTGCACAATGCACTTTTGAGCTTATAGATCGGCAATTTTGAGGCGAATGTTCCCCCCAAAATAGGCATGCTGGGCTGGGGTTCAAGTGGTTGCAGCTACGTACCTTGGGCAACGTAGCGCACAATACCTGGTTTTGGGGCTTTTTATGCCTTTATTTGATAGGATAGTAGACTGACAGGAAATGGGGAGAGAGGTGGGGAGTGACATACGGCAAAGGTCGTCCGGACCCGGAATCGAACCTGCAACGCCGCCAGGCTACACAAAGCCCATGTGGTATGCGGCCGGACCAGTAGGCCAGCGGGCGCCCCAATACCTGGTGTCTTTGTGTGGGTCGGTGTCCTTGTCCTCCACCAGACCAGGGGCCTGCCAGAGGAACACCTGAATGGCTTTATTCACTGTGCAGCAGCCTGGCTGCTTTTTTAGTTTGCCCTTTAGAACACGGTGTGCTCACCCAGGAAAATGAACATTCTCTCTCCAGGGGACCCTGGTCAGTGTGAGGAACACTGCACCACAGTGTGTGTGTGTGTGTGTGTGTGTGTGTGTGTGTGTGTGTGTGTGTGTACGGTTGTTCCCCAGCGCTTGTGTGTTCTGCATGTGTGTCTGTGTGTGTTTGTTTGTTTGTCTTTTTACCTGTGCTTGTGTGTATCGCATGCGTCCGTGCGTGCAGGTCGGCCACAGACCCGCCCTCTCAGTACAGTTATGTTGAGTCAATTAGAGCCAAACAAAGTGCACAGTCAGCAGAAACAGGACTTACTGACCATGTTGTGTGCTACCATAACATTGCTGTCGGGTGGAAACTGCTCCTTGTGTATTATTATTTAAAGCTAACATTTAAAAAAAAAAACAAGTGAAAACAGCAGATAGTCACAACTAGATCTGCTAGTCTCACTACTTTTGTGCAACACTCTTGTATGATGAGGGCATTCATTTGCAAAAAAGTTTAATTATGGCCAATTAAGATTTGTGTACTGTATGCTTTGCTTGAACGCTTGTTTCGACCAGCTCAGCATACCCGCCCGTGTGGGTGGGGTTTGCCACAAAGAGAACAATACAACATACACCCGGAAATTGTTTGGTCGATTTCAAACGTTCATTTTGTATACTTTTTCTCCTGTGTCTGAGCTGTGGGTGCGAGGCGGCGAGCCCCACCCGTCTGCTGTGCCACGTGGATTTGAATAAAACGTGTTTTAATGACAGTTGTCCTGGTCCTCACAAGATAAATTGTTTATTTATGGTAAACCCATTAAATATTCTTTTTTTCCTATCGATTACTCACCCACCCATTTCTTTGTTTTTGCCGCATTCCTGAGCCAATAATTTGGTGACAGTGGTTCCCTATGGAGACACAAAGAGTCTCCTCGAATTATTGGCTTAGAAATGGGGTGAGTAATTGATAGAAAGAAAGTCATTTTGGGGGTGAACTATACCTTTAAGACACAAGGCAGATTCTACAAATGCCTGCTAAATCAGTGGTTCTCTTCGCTGTCCAGCGTCGCGAGGAGCTTGTAGATCTGCTATTTTCACAATAGAACCGTTTTATACAAAATGTTATGCCTCAGCTCTCAGTGCTCGTCAGGGTGGGGGGTCCCCACCCCAGTTAAAATATCATTTTTTGGGGGGTCGCGGCCTGAAAAGGTTGAGAACCACTGGGTTAAATAAAGATTCAGGTTGGGGTTAAATGGAGGATTATGCATTTAGAGATAAGCTTTATGTGTCAGAACATATAGCGATAATGCTGCTGGCACAGGGGGGGAGCATGCAGTGTCTTTTTTTTGCCAGGCCTTCATACTCTCACCCCTCCTCCTCACCCTCATTAAACTCAATTTGTTCTGAGACCAGCAGATCGCTGTGTGCCCAGAAATGTACTGCGCTGCATGGGGAGAGAGAGAGGCAGAGAGTGAGAGAGAGAGAGAGAGAGAGAGAGAGAGAGAGAGAGAGAGCGAGGCAGAGAGAAAGAGAGAGATCAGGCGAGATTTAGAAAAGACGGTGGGAAAGAAGAGAAACCAGGGCAGGGGAGACTTGTAGGCGGCGGAGGTAAAAGATTGTAAAAATGACAGCTTAAAGGCTGTGATCAGGCTGAGAGTCCAAAAGAGAATGACACATCAACAGACAGTGAGCTTTGTTTTTTGAAGCAGTATACGGGGGCTTGAGGTGAACAAAGGGGTTTTCTTTTTTATTTATGTAATTGGCTTGTTTGATTCCTTATTAGAAGTCTGGGGACTTCCAAAAAAGCACCAAACACTCCACGAGGTTTCCAATGAAGGGCTGAAATCTTAGACTGTAGGATTACAGGGTGCGAATCTAATTAAGGCTCGAGTCTCCGTCTCAGAGTCGGCAATGTTGATTTTGCAGCGAGAGTCTCTATCTAAACACATGTTTTAGGGTGCTCCGCAATAGCCTGGCGCTCGAGCAGTACCGTAAACATGTGTTTCAGTTTGCGATGCCTTAGTAGTTTTTATTGTCGCCGTTGTTCAGGTTGGAGAAATTAGCAAAAACACGCCTAATGGCGGCGACGCAGATTTAACAACGCTGGGTTGTTTGATTGAAGCATTAAATAGCTAGCTGCAGATGTTGGCCAGGCTTCTCAGGACACCTGCCGGCAGATGAATGTGCGTAGACTCAACAACTCCCCGTCTGGTAGCATGTGTCTGAAATGTGTTGCTCTCCAAATGACACCAAACAACATATTTGCTTTTAAGGGTCATGTTGTGAGCTTCTTGTGAACTGGATCTGCTAGTCGTAGAGCTGCTATTTCCGGCGTGCGACGCTGTCTTACGACGGAGTGTAAAGGGCTGTTCACATCAAACACTGTACAGTAACTACTATATCGTCGTTGTCGGGTGGAAACTGGAAACCTTGTATTTATCATTTTAAAAATGATTTAAACTAGTGAAAACGGCCGATCTACAAGCAAACAACGCCTCGCGCTGTTTTCACTACTTTTGTGCAACAGCCTTGTATGATGAAGCAGGGCTTTACTTTGCGAAAGAACGTACACATTTGAAACTTGGAGATACGAGGTTTCCACCTGACAACGACGATATAGTGGTTGATCCTTTTCAGGATTCAAATTCAACGATAGCAAAAGATCTACAAGAGCAAAACGCGACACTTTGCGATGCATTTTGGGCTTGTGGGTCTGCTACTTTTGATACTTTTATGTGACGCCACGACACGAGTTAAGAGGTTTCTCCCCGACAGCAACAATGTGTTTCCAAAAAACAAAATTTCCACCGCTGGTCAAGGATAATAGTTATAGTCATCGTTAGTTATAGTGCTCGGTATGAACTGCCCTTTATAGTCAGGCTGGATTTCACGGTGCAATCTCCTTCCCGCTGTGCGCCTCTCCTTCTTTCTTTCTTTCTTTCCTCCTCTCGTCCCATATGGGTTCGAAGGCAAAGATAGCAGTGGCAGGGGCGTCACAAGGGGGGGAAAAGTGGGACTGAGTTACTAGGGCCCAAGGTGGAGGGGCCTTAATTATTTTATACTTTAACTATTGAAAATAGCCACTGCGAGCTTGTAGATCTGCTATTTTTGAAAAGTTGTGAAAATGTGTGCAAATCTTTGAATGTATGTATATTTTAAGCAAACATTTGTAACTAAAATTTTGCTTCTTTGGGGGTCCCTGGAACTAAATATTTTGAGATGGGGGTCCGTGGCCAAAACATATCATTTTGGTGGTCCTTCACACGAAAAGGTTTGAGCACCACTGACATAGGTTGTTCAAAAAACCTCAGAAGGATTTTGAAATATTCACGATTAAAAGAAAATAGCAGTTTTTGTGTGCTCGGTGCCGCGCTTTGAGCTTGTATATCTGCTATTTTTCAATAGTTAAAGCACCCAGGGCCCAGAATTTGGTGTGACACCCCTGGGTGGTGGTGCTGTGTTTCTGGAGGTGGGATGGAGCGGTCTGAGGCTGTTTGGGTCGCAGTGATGGAGCTCTCTAAATAACACGCCCAGTGGGGCTTCACCGTACCGGGGGCCCAGGCTAGGGATGTGGGGGCCCATGCAGGGCCAGGCTATTTAAAATCCAGGAGGCATCCCACAGGGGGAGAGTCCATTTTTAGGGAGGGGGGAGGCGGAAAAGAATATTTCTCTCATCTGCCGCATTTAAACGTTACCTCCGTGAATATCTGCTTTAAATCTGCTGCATGGTATTTTGAGCGGGATGGGTGTGTGGGTGGGGGCTTTGGGTGCAGGAGGAGGTAATAATGAGCCGTCTGGTTGGGATAGGCGCGCTCACTATCACACATCAATCCAATAAATCCTGCTCCTATAAATCAGTGATTCTCAAACGTCCACAGACCCCCATCTGAAAATGTTTTGTGCCAGGGACCCCCATAAGAGAAGAATTTAATGTCAGCATTTCTCAACATCCATCACTGTGAAGACAAATTTCCCTCCGGGGACAATAAAGATTATTATTATTATTATCGAAAATAGCCAAGCTCACGACAATTTGTGTTTTCACCCTGCACCATACAGTCGATCATCCAAACAGGGCCCTGACAATGTACAAATGGAAGCAAATCTACCCATACAGGTTCTATTAACACTCAGGATTTGAATCTGCAGTAATACCTGATTTACTTAGCTGGTCTTTTATTTAATATGTTCAAACTGTTTTCCCAGTAGAGATGACTGGCCTCTTTAGTCGTACAGTAATGAGAGAAAATATCTTTGACGAGACTGGTACATCATGAAATGATATATCACAACAACTATTCCACAATCTCCAAATCCAAATGCTATATACGTAGAGTCTGGAACTACACCTCAGAAGTTACAAATCAGAATCTGGCATCTGAAAAAGAAAAATGGCAAACAAAAGAAAAAGAAAGAATTCTGCCAAACAGCAAGCTATATTATGCTTAGATGATTTGTATTTATATTAGGACACATTTGCACTACTATAAAGACGAAACCGAAGTGGGGAGGAGGCTTTACATCTGCTTTATCGCTTGCTCGCAATCAGAGCTTCCGTGCTCCAGACTGTATGACCGGAAGCATTTGAAAATTGTGGGAGGCAACAGTCTGGCAGAGCGAGACTAGGCTTCCTGCAACCCGGGTTCGAATCCCACCTGAGGCTCTTTGCTGCATGTCATCCCCCCTCTCTCTCTCTCTCCCCCCTGCCTTTCCTGTCTCTCTATTCACTGTCTCTATTGGAATGAAGCAGAAATGTTGAAACATAATCCGTAAAGCTGCAAGGATACAATGCGGGTGACACTGAATCCAAAAATGGAAACAAATAGACTAATTAAACTCTTATTATAATGAAATTGACACTGAGGATTTGACTGTGTGGAGAGACATGGGGAAGGAGGTGTAGGGGAGAGAGAAGCCTCTATCAGAGTCCAGGGTGAAGAGCTATTCACTTCACCGCGTTGTAGTTTCCTAGCTATCACCTAGGCCAGGGGTTCCCAAACTTTTTTGTCTCAGGGCACCCCATAAATATTTTTTTAAATCCAAGGCACCCCTACATTATAATTTTCACTCCCAGCACCTTATATTTTTTGCATATCGTCATTATCGGGTGGAAACCTTGTATGTCCAAAACCGTTTGTTTTGTATTTATCAACTATAAAATGTACTAAACTAGTGAAAACAGCAGATCTACAAGCACACAACGCCTCACGAGTTGTGTGCTTGTAGATCGGCTGTTTTCACTAGTTTTGTGTGACAGTCTTGTATGATGAAGCAGGGCTTTGCTTTACCAAAAGACATACACATTTGAAACTTGGCGATACAAGGTTTCTGCCCGACAGTGACGATATTTTAGTGATTATGTTGCGAGGAAAACGTTGAGATAATAGCCATTTTGGTTAGAAAAGTGACTGAAAATAACTCTGTACTTCAAGTTTAAAATGATACTAAATATTTGTTCAAGTGTCCAAATAAATTCCAAATATTATCAAGTTATCTCGCGGCACCCCTGGACTGCCGTCGCGGCACCCGTCACCCACCCCTGACCTAGGCTTTGTTATGTATTTTTAGGTGATGGCTAGAAAATTACACTGCGGTGAAGTGAATAGCTCTTCACCCTGGACTCTGATAGAGGCTAGATGGGGATGGAGGTGAAGGTAGTGGGGGGTGAATGGGAGTTCTCTCTCTCCCTGTCCTTCTTTGGCCTGACTTTTTTTTTTGCGCCTTCTCCCTCCCAGCAGGCCATCTGTTTCCTGTCTCGTAACGTGAAACCAGCGCCCGATTGGGTCCTGCCAGGCTTTGGGGAGGGAGCACAGGCAACGCACTGCGATGCAATGGGGTTCGCTTGCAGGGCAATGGGTTTAGTTTAGCCGTTTACCAGTTACTACGTTGTCTCAGGTAACGCTGGGACTTGCTTCTCTCCAAAACGCGTTGCTTTTTGTGGGTCACAGGCGCTGAACGTGAAACTGAAGTTGGTCCAAAGTTCACATAATTGTAACGCAACTGCATTCCATTAGGGTGCCAAATTTTAACTCGTATTCTTCCCAGGTTCTATCCTCGGCCCCCGGCAATGTGTTGAGGTGTACTTGAGCATCCTTAAGGGTCCATTTGGTTCCATTTGTAAACTCTCAGAGTTAAGGGGGTCCTTGCACATAAAACATCTGAGAACCACTAGTACTAGTTGGACTCCTGATATGCCAGTGTCGTAGTAAATATGTGTCATACATTATTCTCTAGACTTGAATTTCTCTAGAAACCTTTCTATCAGCTAAACGAGGGAGCCAACACACAAACAGAGAAAAGCATCTCTCTGATCTCAGGTCATTTGACATCTTTTTATAGCCTTTGATCAAAAGACGTCATGACCTTTTCTCTATTCTCTAGAAACCTCTAGACTTGCCTGTGGGTCTTATCATAAAAAATAAGAACATTGTGTGTGTTAAAAAGAAAATCAAAAACGTTCCACGGACATGACTAAGTCTTGCCACGGACATATTTGTCCGTGTACGGATATATTGATGAACCCTGTCCTCAATGACTCAATTCACTGTATCCTTGTCAGGTCACAACACAGATCTATAACTCAGTATCTAACACAATGGTGCAAATTGGTGGTCAAAGGTCAAGGTCACTGAGGTCATGTGATGTCCCTTGTTGTACCAATCATAGACATAGAAAGGTAGACGCCTCCTTCGGCTAGGGGGCGTATGCATTGAGCAACTAAGTGAATCTTCATCGCTTCTGTGTTCATTGCTTCCGCGTGCGTCACACATACGGAAGTCGGTAAGCCAACCAGAGGCAGGTGGGGGCTGGTCTTTACATATTCAGCCTGTAAGAACAGCTGAGCAGCGCAACATCGGAACTGGCTCAGTTGAATTGAATTGTGGACCTTGGATAAGTCCCGGAAAAAGACATGCTGTGATTGGCCAGTAGTCACTTTGACTGACAGCGTTCCCTTAGTTTTTCCAGGAAGTTTGGACTTGAACTTTTGCACATCGCTCCAATTAACTGCAGAGGAGAACGAGGCATCTAGCTCTTTATATCTGTGGTACCAATAGCTGTGGTGTGTTGGACAGGGCTTTGTGTCTTTGATAGAACTAATTGCATTCCTACAGTACTGTATGTTTTCACTAATACCTAACCGTACATGTGTAGGCCCATCAGCCGTCACATATAATTGCCTGATCGCAATTATATGAGATAATCACAATTATTTTTGCATAATCGTCAGAATTGCTTCCATTCATGCATGAATGAATCTGTTGAAAAGCTGTGAAAAGAGCTGATCTACAAGTTCACTATTTTGGTAAATCTTTGAAAGCATACAATTATTAAATGCGTGATACTGGTCATCATCTTTTTGAATAGTTAAGTTATTTGTTATATCTGTCCTGTGCATACAAAGCTTAAAGGGATAGTTCACCCCCAAAATAACATATTTTCTATCAATTACTACTATCGATTACTACCCCATGGAGATTATTTTTAGTTTTTGTCGCATTCCTAAGGCAATCATTTGATGAGACACAAAGAGTCTCCATAGGAAACCACTGCTGGTCATCAAATTATTAGCTGACGAATGTGACAAAAACTACAAAATATCCATGAATTCAAGTCTCCATGGGGTGACTAATCGATAGAAAAAAATAACTATCCCTTTAAAATGGCTCCCAAGTCAAGTAAAATTCCCTGATGGTGACAGTATTTCATTGTAGTGGTTCCGTGGTAACCGTGGTTCTCTGACAGGCCTGTATGACTGTACTGCATGAGGTATGCTGTTTAGACTGAGGGGGATTAAGATCTAGATCTGTAGAGTCGGCTGGCTTCTCACCACTAATAACAGTAATACAGCCTCCAGATTTGAGATTTAGCTCCTTTGTCCGTTCAGTCAAACATGGAAAGTTGGCTCCTTTGGCGGCTACAATATAAAACAAGCACAAGAACACGCACACACAAAGAAAGAAATAGTTTCTGCCCAAATCCAGTACCCAGAGGTAGCAACTACATACTTCTTGCTTGAATTACTATCTCTCTCGCTCTGTCTCTTTCTGCCTGATGGGGATTTTCCACCCGTAGGCCCACACTGAAAAACCTGGACGTCTCTCTGCCCGTGTTTGTTTTTAATCGACGTGCATAATGACATCCGTCAGCTAAAGTGAAGCCAGACCTCCGAGTTGTGTTTGTTTAGCGATGCCACTGGGGGCCTGGACCTTTACAGCCCTGGTATTAGCCTTACCCCAGCCAGACACGTCTTGGGATACTACTTTTAGATTAAGGGGGGGGCGCAATGCAAGCCAGAATCTGGTCTGGTGTATACCCTGCATTTGGCTTGCTGATGTTGCAAACCAGTTTGTTCACCAGGAGTTGTGATCATGGGACGATATGAACATTTCATATCACGATGATTGTGACAAAATGAAATCGAGATTTACGATATTATCGCGTTAATCAATCCATTATCCTGGCGGAACGTTTGCCAAAAAATAGCAGATCTACAAGCTCACAACGCGTCGCATCGCGACGCGTTGTGAGCTTGTAGATCGGCTATTTTTTGTCAAAGCCATTTGATAGAGAGTGAAAAAAAAGACTGTATCAGGTATGCATATTATAAGTATTTACCAATTATAGAGGGTTTAAGTGGTACTGGATATGCAGCTTGGCAAATAAAAGATAAATTGATTCCAGTGCATGACAATATCACGATACATTAAATCTCCACGATACGATTATCATGAGTGTTTTTCACTCATCACGATATCACGATAAACGATAATATCGCTTATCGTCCCATCCCTAACCAGTCCCTTGTTAGCCATGCCAGAGACGGCCCAGCTCGATTGAGTAAAACGCTGGCTTATTCCCTTCCATCAAATGCCAAAGAACACTGTAGTTCTGTCCGCAGAAAAGTTACAGGCAGCTCCATTTGCTACTTCAAGCATAATACTCAAACGCTGTTGTCTGTTAACGCGGCACTGTAGGCCTAGAATTATTGACTGCTTTAACTATTGAAAAATAGCAGATATACAAGCTCGGTGCCGCGCTGCGAGCTTGTAGATCTGCTATTTTTGAAAAAGTCGTGAAAATGTGTGCAAATCTTTTTATACAGTATGTATTTTCAAAGCAAATGTTTGTAACTCAAATTTTGCTTCTGGGTGGTCCCTGGAACTAAATATTTTGAGATGGGGGTCCGTGGCCAAATAAATATAATTTTGGGGGTCCTTCTCATGAAAAGGTTTGAGAACCACTGACATAGTAGTCTCTCAAGAACAGACTAATTGAGCTCCAGTTAAGTGAAAACAAGGACCTTTACTTTGACGATGACGATGGCTGGCCAGATTGCTGACATAGAAATGTTCACGATTTTTCAAAAATAGCAGATCTACAAGTTCGCAGTGCGGCACTCAGTGCCGCGCTGTGAGCTTGTATATCTGCTATTTTTCAATAGTTAAAGCATAAAATAATGATACACAATAATGTGTACCTGTCCTGAATGGGTTAAAAGCAGACTAACCAAATGCAGCGTTCCCGGCGTGGTATTTCTTGCCCTGGCATCTGAACCGATAACATGGCTGGCCTATAAAAAGGTCAATGCTGATGAATACATGGGTGGTCTGGTCCTCGACAATGTGAGATTTGTTTTGGTCTTCGGCGCTCCCTACGGCTCTGCACTTGCCACTGGAATGTCACTCATGCCTGTTAGAGATGTAACACATGGTGGTGGGTTTCAAAATGTTTGTGCCCAGAGCACACCAAAGGGCAAGGTAAAAATCTCAAGCCATACCTTTATATATATCCATGCAGAATAGCCTCTATAACAGGGGTCTATAACAACGTTTTCAGAAAAAGGACCCCTTAGTTGAGAGAGAGAGATGAAGCAGGGCCCCCCCACAACTTTTTCGTGGATTCCTTATAGTTTAATTGTTTGACAGCACAATCATCAGTGTATTTTGGATTCATGTCAATTTGTGTTTTCAGATACGTATTTAACCACTTGAACCGTCAATACTTAATAAACTTGACATTCTTTTCCCCCTCTACACCAAATCTATTTGCCGAAAATAGCCGATCTACAAGCTCACAACACTGTAGTACACTTTGACAGTGTACTACAAATGGAAACAAATGGACCCGTTAGGGTACACTGTCAAAGTTACAGACTTGTAAGGGTCAATTTAGACCCCCATAAAGGAACCCAGAGAGTCCCTGAAATCCACTTTGAGAACCACTGCTCTATAACATGTGTTATCACTCTTGGTAATGCCAAAGAACACATTTAAAAGTAATTTTTTTGCCGATAGTATGCCCTGTATTCATGCTGGGTGGTTAAAATATCTTCTGGGGGATATTGTGTAGAATTACGCCTCTGTATTGGAAAATGGCCACAAAGTACTGATATAGTGGAGAGATCTCTGTAGCTATCTGTCCATGTCCCTTTTATGTCCATATATGGAGATCTCTTTATTTACATTATCTGTCCCTGCCATATCAGTCAGATCTGCTATTCTGGATAACCGCTGATCCGGCTTCACGGCAGGCACTGCAGGGGCGGGCAGTTCTCGAGAACGCAAAAGACTGACGCACGCATGCGCACACACTCAAACGCAAATCGTCGTTGTCGGGTGGAAACCTTGTATGTCCAAGACCGTTAGTTTTGTATTTATCATTTTAAAAATGAACTAAACGTGCGAGGCGTTGTGTGCTTGTAGATCGGCTGTTTTCACTACTTTTGTGCGACAGCCTTGTATGATGAAGCAGGGCTTTACTTGGTGAAAAAACGTACACATTTTAAACTTGGAGATACGAGGTTTCTGCCCGAGAGTGACGAAATATTTTTATCATTCATAAAAGGATTATCTCTCTGCTCGCCCTCCCACCTTGCACCCTGTCAAGTCTCTTTCTCACCTCAAGTTTGTCATCATTCACTCATGCTAGTATGTGCAGTTTCTGGACATAAAGAGATAAAGTGTTCTTCCTGAGGTTCAGTTGCCTTTTCCGTATTGCTGATCGAACCCGATTTATACTTTGCATGCCGGCTTGCGGAATGTGACGCGTTGTGAGCTTATAGATCTGCTATTTCCGGTGAATTTGGCATTACTCAACCCTCTCTGCAGTCAAAGATATGAGTCAAGAATGTGTTCTGCATAATGTGTGCGAGTCTTGGGTGTCAAGTGTTGACCTGTGGGTCAGTGTATGTGACACACACACACACACGCACGTACACACACACACACACACACACACACACACACACTACACACACAGCGACGTGAAATCATAATTTAGAAAAATAAATGAACAACTGTCATGCCCAGGCAGCCCATTTGGTGAATAGATCAAATAGCATATGTGTATAACCCTGTAAGCTAACATTGGTCCGCCACCACTTGTGTCTAAAGTTAACAGTGGGCTTCCCACAGATGTTTTGATAGAGCAGTGTTGTGGTGGAAATACCACAGGTAAGACCAAGGGATTGGGTAGATAGACATTCTCAGCTGTGGTGTGCTATGAGTCGGTTCCCACTCTGCTGTGCTGTGTCTGCCGCCGTGGTCGGGTGGAAACCTTGGATGTCCAAAACCGTTCCTTTTTTATTATTATTATTCAAAAAATAAAAAATAAAAGTTTAGAAGTTTAGTGAAAATAGCAGATCGTTGTAGATGGGCTATTTTCACTCCTTTTAAAGTAGAGCATTAACCGGTGAGAAAAGAAAACATTAAAAGTTGAAATGTTGAGCCTGGCTTCAATATCTAATCAAAGTGGTGGTTGCAGACTGTTCCACAGACACACAGAGCACTGTCTGGAGCAGGTGTTTATTTTAAAGGTCTTAACAGTGTCTCTGGAAGTCGCTGTCCATAATGGAGCCAGACCCACATATCAGTCGTTGTCGGGTTGGAAACCTTGTATGTCCAAAACCGTTAGTTTTGTATTTATCTTTTAAAAAATGAACTAATCTGCTGTTTTCACTATTGTGCGACGGCCTTGTCTAATGATGCAGGGATTCACTTTGCGAAAAAAATTGCCAATTTGGAACTTGGAGACAATATCAGCTTGGCACATCGGCTGCAATTCTGCTGCCGACGTGTCCTGATTTTAACCACTGTCATACCAGGGTACCTATTGTGGGCGTGTGATTATAGGCAAATAATCTTTTTTACGATCTACAGGCTAAATATCGTCGCTGTCTGGCAGAAACCAACCAACTCCTTTTTTTCTCCCTTTCATAAATCAGTGATATTGAACACCTTTTACGTCTGTGTGTTGGTTAAAAACATAATGAACCAATGAAAAGTAGTCAAAACTCTACTTGAGCTGGATGTTCTTTAATTGAAAAAAAAAAAAAAGTTTTACATTTTGGAGCAGCAGAGATATAAAATAAACAAACAAAACTAAATATCGGCCCAAACATCAGGTGTCAAGCTGGGTGTTGGACTCTCTGGGCCCTATTATGATCCAGGTCTTATGCCTTAACTTCTTTGCCTTTTTTTACTATTTTGTTTTTGTTTTTTAAATATTTCAAATAGCTGATCTGCAAGTTCACAACGTGCAGATGTAGATCAGCATTTGAAGTATTTAAAAATGTTTTTCAAAATAGTGAAAAAAAGGTAAAGAAGTTAAGGCATAAGGCATAAGACCTGGATCATAATAGGGCCCTCTGTGTTTTAAGACTAACAGACTTGACAGGTTGACGGGGACAGGAGGAGACAAGACACAGTAGGACATGGCAGCGCCAAATCCATGTAGCGCTCGCCAGCCACAGTATACCTAGCAGACCCAACGCAAAAATATGCTTTTGCGCAAACATAATGTGCTCCTGGAACTCTATTATTGAGATTCTGAAAGTAGTGTTACAGTACTCTCTGTTCCGCAAGAGTCCCAGTGCTATTTTTGAAGCGTGTGTGTGTGTGTGTGTGTGTGTGTGTGTGTGTGTGTGTGTGTGTGTGTGTGTGTGTGTGTGTGTGTGTGTGTGTGTGTGTGTGTGTGTGTGTGTGTGTGCGCGCGTTTGTGTGCGTGCGTGCGTATGTGAGAGTGTGCACATATTTTTGAGAATATGCCTGAGTGTGCACGTACGTATGTATGTACACATCTGCATGTGATTGTGTGTGTGTGTGTGTGCGTGTGAGTGCGTGTTCGTGTTCAACAAACACGCGTTCTCCGCGCTCCCGCGCACAAAGAAACCCAAGTTGAAAAGGAAATGATGTTTAATGGAGGTTTTGCTCCATATGTCCTCTTCCCGTACAGCCCTCTCCCTCCCCCTTTACGCTCTCCTGATCACAAACGGCTGCGAGCGGAGCTCATCATAGCCCTCATGCAGCGACTATTAAAAACTGTCTATTTTCAGCCTCCAGGCTCTAATAATAGCAGGCTGTAATGGCGCGCTGTCAGAGGTCCAGTCGGAACACAACGGACAGCTGGACGCTGTGTTCTGGCTAGAGGGGCTTCAAAGGACCATTTGTAGCTGTGTTGATTTTGTCCACTTTTTTTTTCACGGACGAAAACGAAATAAAAGCGACAAAGCTTTCGTCGCATATGGCCCAAGTGTGTGCCGCCGAAACCGTGGGAGGAGCATGCCAAAATAACGTTTATCCGGAAAGATGGAAAGAAAGTAATACAGTAAAGTCGAACAAGTACTCTGTACAAGTAGGCTGGTTGGCCCACACTAACTAAGACTAAATATATTGACAATTTCGTCAACAACTAAAATCTAGACTAAAATGTTAAGGGAGGTCCAGCAGAACTAAAAGACAAGTCATTTTATGTTTGGTTGCGCTCGGGTGTTGTGCTCTGAAAATAGCAGATCTACAAGCTCACAGCGTATTAACGCAATTTTTTTTGTGAAAAGATTGCCATTTGCCTTAACTATTCTGGAATGGACATGTCGGGAGAAGATTCAGAGTTGTCCTTCTCTCCCACTTCTCTATAAGATGATAATCTTATAAGTCTATTCAAAGAAGACAATGATTTGTTCCAACGTCATGCGTAATGCCATTTGCTCCGTTCAGTTTCATTAATCCATTGTTTAGGAAATAAAGAACTGGTTACAAAAAACATTCTCTATAATCAGTAATATATGGTTTTATTGAAAGGCAATCAGAATGTATGAAGCAACGGTCGGGTGTAACGTTAATATCGGTGCCTCAGTGTTGAGTGGACACAGATGCACGGCACTGCTGAATTAAGTGATGTGACTGTCATTACCATTTTACTGTAATCCACAATTGTTAATTCCTTGTGTCAATAAATTGGGTTTTTAGCAGCAGTTGCCAGTTAAGCTTATCAAAGACACATAGCCTACAATGTTGTTTGATCTGTGCTTGCTATAACCACACCAGACCGCTTTGTTGAACGACTCCCGAACACAAGCAGATTGCTGTAATTTAAAGTTTAACTATAACCAGCAATATTATTTTATTCCAAGGCAACATCACTTCTCCATGGGCAGAGGTAGAGGGCATGGAGATGATGGCTTACGCAGTCTTCTCTTAAAGGCATCTGCCACGGTGTTTGGTTTACATTTTTTAACGCCCAAACCACATCTATGCATAATGTAACGGGTAGCGCAGGTGTTTTAGGGATAAGGCTGGTGTCCCAAAATAGCAACTTTTGCACGAGAAGAACGCCCCTTGCGCAATGCAAAATCCCCAAACAGTGGCTTTAGCGAACTCAGCCGAAAATAGAGCCTTAGAGCTTGATTTTCTGATAGTACGGCGTCTCCATCTTCAGAGGCGTCCCTGCCTCTCCTTCTCTTTAGAAAACAGAAAATACAAGTTCAGGGGGGTGTTGTATCAAATCAGGAGAAAGTACAAGTTCGTCAGCTTCAGTTTTATAGTGTTTCGGTTTAAATGTTGTGTTATAACTACCAATTTTACTCGTTTATCCTGTATACTGTATCATGTATGACAGGGGTCTTCAACATTTTCAAGCCAAGGACCCCCTTAGTTGAGAGAGAGATGAAGCAGGGACCCCCACAACCTTTTCATGGATTCCATATAGTTTCATCGTTTGATAGCACAATCATCAGTGTATTTTGGATTCATGTCAATTTGTGTTTTCAGATATTTAACCATTGGACTTTCCATACTTAATAAACTTGACCTTTCACTCTGTACTTTTTTTCTCCTCTACACCAAACCTCTTTGCCGAAAATTGGCGATCTACAAGCTTACAGCACCTCGCAGCGCGAGGCGGTGTGAGATCTGCTATTTTTGTAGATCTGCTATTTTTGGATAAGTCCTCAGAATATGGACGTTAGGGTTCAAGTGGTTAATATAAAAAAGGAGAGAGAAAAATCACGTTTCTATCACACAAAGATTTGAAGGACCCCCTGTTGTAACCCCTAGGGGTCCCGGACCCCCTGTTGAAGACCCTTGTCCTACAGTATACCTCTCAGTTTGGCGTCTTGGAACGGTTCCGATTGTTTGAGTTTCTTGTCTGGTTGTCCCTGAGAATGGGGGGGGGGGGGGGGTATAGCCGGTCTGAAGTTGGACTTTAGGCCGCGTTTCTGGCAAAGATAAGACACAGTTAGAGTCTTATCTCTTCCTCTTCCTTTGAGTGTGTCCGTGTTTGAGTGTGATTACGTTACGCGCTTCAAGTTATCCTGGGCTATCTGGCTCATGGTCTGAGTGTGAATCACTAATCTCCTGGGCTGACCAGTAATTGAGTGTCAGTGAGAGGTGAGGTTTGTCTGTAGTGGCTCCACAATGACAGGGCACCTCCGAGCCACGTGACTGGTGGGCCGGCGGCATATGAGGCAAAGTGCTGGTGTGTTATCCAAATAGAAAGGAAAGAATCATGAGCGGATTAGAAGCTAGCGTGAAATGACAGGGTACGTAATAAAACAAACATACTGTACACACGTGTGTACGCACACGCACGCTCACAGAGGCATAAACTGTGCCATGTGTGATTGTCCCCTCGCTTTTTTGAGGACAATGGCATGTAATCTAATCTAGCCATTTGTGCTTGTTTACCGAGAGCCGGTCTGTTATTGAGAGGATACTGAGGTGCTGCATGTGACTCCCAGGTCAGTGTGTCTCTGTCATCATGCTTCCCATCTCGTCTGGCAAAACTGGATAATGCCAGCACTGTGGATTTACATCTCGTTTGATTCAACTTGCTTTAAACCTTCAAACCTTCAAAACCCCGGCATCGCTAATTTAGGTAATGTTACGACATTTTACTATACTAAAAATACTTCTTTTTTTCTTTTCTTCAGTCAAGTCAAAGGTTGTGAAAAAAGCAGATGTACACACTGCACCGCAAGCTTGTAGATCATCTGTTTTCGCTATTTGTTGTACTGTAGTGCGTGAGTGGTGAAAATAGCTGTAGCAAAGTTATGGAGTGATGATTGTAGTGGTCCTAGCAGTAGTATTTGGAGTAGTATTATCATGTCACCATGTCCAACTCCATCTCACTCATGGTTTAAAGTTCTCTGTCGGCCACGACTGATTCCAGTCATTTTTATAAGATGAAATAAGTATTCAGATGGAGTCAAACCAGAAAATACATGTTCAGAAGCAGCATCCAAAAAGCCCCAACAGTCTCAGATGCTTACGTAAAAGCAACGAGTAAACCCTCAATCTGCGGTTTCTTAGTGTAGAACAGCAAGAACATACGTTTATCACGATGATCGACTAGACTTCTTGTCTTGCTCATAGTTCAGGAAAGTCAGCGCTAGGGCTCTTTTCACGCTGTTTCACAAATCATAGATTAGGGGACTTGGCCTGACAAAACTTTTCAGTCGTGAGATTCGATTTTCCCTTTTTAATCCTGTAGTGTAGAAGAGTATTCAGCAGCACGGGGGGAGGGGGGGGGGGGAGCTTGCGCTAACCTCTGGTGAACCCTCATGCATGACTATCTACAGAGAGACAGTCTCCAGGAAGCCCTTTTTTTAAGGATTTGATCGGCAAAGGGGGGCGTACCAAACGGGAATGTCCCCTCTGCTATAGCTGCTGTGTCTCACTCACATCTGTCACCACGTACTGCTTGTCACTGCTGCGTTTCTTTTGAGGGGGGAACGTGTCTTTATGATGTGTTCCCGCGCAAAAAAAGGAAGACGAAGAGAAAGAATGTGAACGGCCAGCTTTCTTCACACACCGGGTAAGACCATCAGACGTTTAATGATGACTTTCGTGTCGTCGCCGTCGGGCAGGAAACCTCCTATGTCCAACACTGTTACTTTTCAGGAAATGGAAAGAAAAGGAACCTGTTCCTGATGGATCCAGTGTAGCTATTGTTTGGTCACAAGCTCTTGCTAATTATACTTTTAATTGGTTCAATATCAAAGCCACAGACACACTTTCACTTTCACCTTGAAAATTCTTCAAAAATAGCAAAAATAGCCAGTCAACAGGGTTAACAGGGCTGCTATTTTCGCTACTTTTGCGAAGTCACTCTTGTACGACAAAGGGCATATAGGGCCCAAATTTAAGGAAACGCATGAAAATGTTGTATATCGTCACTGTCAGGGGCAAAACCTTGTATCTCCAAGTTATTCCGCGAAGTAAAGTTTTTCCGCAAATTAAAGCCCTGCTTCATCAGACAAGGCTGTCGCACAAAAGTAGTGAAAACAGACGATCTACAAGCACACAACACCTCACGGTGCGAGGCGTTGTGTGCTTGTAGATCGGCTGTTTTCACTAGTTTAAATCTTTTTTTAAATGTTAAATCCAAAACGAACGGTTTTGGACATACAGTACAAGGTTTTCACCCGACAACGACGATATAGAGATACCAGGTTTCCCGCCCAGACGGCAGACGATATGTCAAGTCTATGCCTTACGTGTTGCATAGAAGAGTTGGCTTATAATGGAGGAGGGCAGAGAGCGCAGTCATCCCAGTAGACCGTCCCATAGACCACATGTTTTGTCTCTGTGCTTGTAGGCATTTTGTGTAGACGTACACAACATGGCTTTGTGTTGCTACTACTGCCACATATGCAGCCAGCGTTTGCTGGCTTTGAACTAAAGATAGCTCATTGTTCCGCGACCATCAGTCATCGCCTGCCAACGCGCCCAGGCAGACGCTATTATTTCTGTTCGCGATAGCGTCTGGACAATTCCTGACGCTATCTGACTGTAGCCCCCATATCTATGACAACACACGACATTGTCTGCAGGCTCTTGTCTATTTTGACAGCGTACGCTTCTCTCCTTCCCCTGATCGACAATATCCGATGACCTCAGCGGTTCTTGGCCCGAATTAAAGCCCATTACCTCATAGTCCTGATGCGAGGGAGTGAGTTTAGGCCTTTGATGACACAGCGTTTCGTCTCATCCTTGTTGACCCAGTGCAATATCAGATACTGACGGGGCCCGCGCTGACTTGCACTCCCAAGCCCGCCTCCCTAAAACATCCCAGCCAATAAAAGGCCTGGAAAGACAACACTGGGGGAAGCTGGGGTCCCCAGCTAAATTATTAGTAGATTTACAGGTCTGTAATTAACTCTGAGAGTGTTACTGGAGTGTTTTCAAGTTGCCTAATGCATACCAAACTGGGGGGCCTTGAAATTAAAACGTTTGAGAAACACTGGGTCACCCAACCTCTTTGAGCCATAGGTCCATATCTGTGGAGAGGTTAGCCAACCTCAAGACACTCAAGCAAGCACACCTGCAGAAATATACAGTAGTGCTGAACATGGAGATATGATCACTCAACTCACTCGCATTGTTGCAGGAGAGGACACAGTTAACTGACTAGCACATAATTACAATATTACAATTGGATGACATTGACAATGGATTTAGATCAAAACGCTTACATGGTGGACCACTGAAGCCCTATTTGATACTTTCTGGATGTATTCACAAATAGTGAAAATAGCCGTCGATCTACAAGCTCTCCTTGCGTGGCAAACTTTACAAACACATGAATGGATATTTGGAGTTGGTTTTACTATCACAGATATAAACATTCATTTGAAAGTCTGTGAGCTGGTAATTAGCCTGTACTAGGTCTGGGCGATATGACTTCAAATCAATGCGATTATGGACAATTATAAACTTATTGTACATTGAAGTATAATACAGGTTTAAGACCAATTGATTTAGTCATTTTTTTTTATTAATATTTTTACTTTTCTTTCATGTTGATTGGTTGATAGTAGTATGAGAAATACAAATGATATATATATTTTTTCATCTGCTTTTCGATTATTTGATTAACCTACAGTACATGAGTGGTTATTGGTTATATTTTAAATATATACAGTATATACCAGTATATACTGTAATTTTGGTCAATTGACCAGCCCCACTAGCTTGTTTTGCTGCTTTGCCTTTGTGCATATTGTCTATCTGGCATTGTATAGAGTGGGGCAGCTGTGATGAGGAATCCCAGTGAATTGTAGTAGTGTGTCTGTGTGAGGTCTGTGTGAGATGGACGCTATGCGACTGCACCACTTTCACACTGATTATTATGACCTCATGCTGTCAACAAAGTAGCTATTTTGGTTTCTGCTTTATCTGTCTCATTTAATGGCACACCAACTGTGTGTGTGTGTGTGTGTGTGTGTGTGTGTGTGTGTGTGTGTGTGTGTGTGTGTGTGTGTGTGTGTGTGTGTGTGTGTGTGTGTGTGTGTGTGTGTGTGTGTGTGTGTGGAGGATGTGTTTAAAAGCTCGAACAGCCGGGATTTGGGTGTATGACGGATGGTTGTAGTGAAGTAGGAATGACTGCGGTCAGAGCCATCCTGCTGTGTCTGTGTGTGTGCATGTGCACGCCGTGTGTGTGCGTCTGTCTGTGTGTGTGTATGTGAGAGAGAGAGAGTGTGACCCGTGCAACCACGCACGCGTATATGTGTGTGTGTGTGTCACACCGGGCCGAATGACGGATGTGTGTTCTCCATTATAGTAAATGGAAAAAATACCAGTATGCTTTGCAATTGAATGTAGGGCAGGGGGCATGGAGAGCCAGGATGGGGGGCTGTTCCACTCTCTCCATCTTGGAATGCACCCCCCATCCCACATTTTACTCCAAGACGGGATACTTATGGAGACCATTCCTCCAACCAACCAGTGGTGGACAGTAACTAAGTAATGTACATTTTACTTGACTACTGTATGTACCTAAGTACAGACTCCGCTACATTTTAAATAGACATTTTTCTAGGAATGAACTCTTGGGACCAGAAACGTACAAAAATATATTACGAAATAACCACTTGAACCCTGATTCAAATAGTGAAAATAGCCGCAATATCCACAAGCTCACTGTTTCTGAAAATGTACTTACTGTAATTTGCACTTCTGAATACTTCCATATCGTCGTTGTCGGGTGAAAACCTTGTCCAAAACTGTTCATTTTGCATTTATAATTTTAAAAATGATTTAAACTAGTGAAAACAAACAATCTACAGTCTACAAGCACACAACGCCTCGCAGTGCTTGTAGATCGGCTGTTTTCACTACTTTTGTGCGACGGCCTTGTATGATGCAGCAGGGCTTTACTTTGTGAAAGAACGTACACATTTGAAACTTGGAGATATGAGGTTTCCACCCGAAAACAACGATATTTACTTACTGTATGTTCTTTGTCCCCCACTACCAACCAACCATGTCTTGATCTGTGTGTTCACTGTTCATTATGATACCTACATGTGCTTGTGTATGTAATTACTTGAGCATACATGTTGTTTTCTGGCCAAACACCCCCCTCCACACACACACACACACACACACACACACACACACACACACACACACACACACACACACACACACACACACACACACACACACACACACACACACACACACACACACACACACCGCCCCCACCCCCATATTACCCAGCATTAAAGTGCTTGGCTATTACATTCCTCTGTGACGGCTTAACAAGCTCCTGATTTGATTTAGCGTCCCAGGGCCGATAGACAAACGTTCCCCAGCGCCAAAGAAGGACGTAAGATTCTAGTCGTTCCGTGGCCACAGTCAAAGCAAACCAAAGTGCTCAGGAGCTTTTTGCTGTACAACCTATGAAGCCATCCAGGGACATTCTTTACCAGTGATAATCTGCACCATCGCCAGGGGTCATCGATGTGTCCGTACACGGACAAATGTGTCTGTGGCAAAGACTTGGTCTTGTCCTTGGATTTTTTTTAGATTTTCCTTTTGACACAACATTATAATGTTATTATTTTGATCATAAGATCCAATTACTCAATGTCAAGTCTCCAGGCTTTCTTCAGAATAGTGTATGTATGAAACTGATTTATTATGACACTATGATACATAGTTCTAGGCCTAGAACTAGTGGTTCTCAGATGTTTTATTTGCAAGGACCCCCTTAATTGAGAGTTTACAAATGGTTTCAGAGTCTCAGAGTTACAGACCTGTTATGGTCATTCAGGACTAGCTCTTTATGTGTTTCTTGTAGTTATTTTCCATGGCAAAAAAAAACATTTTTTTTTGACAAAAATGTCCACCACAAGCCAGCATGGTGATGACCCCTGCCCCATTGCTCACACAGTTATAAACATTTAAGCTTAGTTTAATTCTTCATCACAAGGCAGAGAAGAACTCTGCCACCAAGAACTGATTGTCAACCTAACAACGCATCATAACATTCTTGTGCACATTTCTAAAGTGACAATTTCGTTTTTTTTTATCCAAATTGTCAAATATTAGAGGTAGAAATTGTGAAAATAGCTGATCTACATGCTCACAACGCCTCGCAACATCTGCTATTTTCACAATGGAACCGTGTTACAAAATGCAATTCCTCAACTCTTAAGGTGGTTGCACACTGCTGCGTTTTTCGTTGCGAAATGCGTTTTTCAGGGCAAGGAGAGAGAGAGAGATAGAGAGAGCAAGGGATCGAGTGGTGCGCGAAACGGGCGGCAGTGTGCAAACGTGACTGACATAACGTGAGGTTGATTTTTTATTAGCGTGATCCGAAATTCACTCAGATATTCGGCCCGAAAAACGCAGCAGTGTGCAACCACCTTTAGTGCTCGTCAGGGTAAGAGGGTCCCCAGTTAAAATATGATTATTTTGGGGGTCGCGGCCTGAAAAGGTTGAGAACCACAGCTTTAACCGTTTAACAATTTTTTTTGTTTTAACCAAAATATATCACTTACCCCACCTTTTGTGAGATGAACTTGAGTCACAACTATACTCCAAAACTAGTTGCCCCAAATTAATTGATCTACAAGCTCACAACTCGACTATTATTGCCGAATGTCCCACCAGAATGCTGGGGTTCAAGTGGTTAAACAGCATATCAACAGAACCTATAAAAGCTGCGGGGAAGGCCTACTCTGTGAAAGTGTTAACACAGAGAGTGTACAAAATGTAACCCAACCCGTTTATAGATGAACACTGAGTATTTGACTGTGTACTGTACACCAGATTGAGTGTAATCACTCCCTGCGCTCCGAGGCACGTGTATACAGTGGTGCAGGTGCACTAACTTACATACATGAATGAGTACGCATACTGTACAAACGCGCACACACACACACACACACACACACACACACACATGCAAGCACGCGCGCGCGCACACACACACACACACACGCATTATTTGTGTGTGTTCTCTTAATAGGTGTTTCTGTGAGGGGGTGGGGGCTAGCTTGGGGAAAGGTAAATATGATGTTAATGCCCAAGCGTGCATGAGGTCAGGGAGGTTCGTATTCCTCCCACACACACACACACACACACACACACACACACACACACACACACACACACACACACACACACACACACACACACACACACACACACACACACACACACACACATGCACGCGCACACAAGCCAAGTCAGCTGGATGCTGTTAGGCCATGGCGGTGGGAGGTTGTAGAGGCAAGAGGAGAGGAATGCAATCCGAACACCTTCACTGTGCCCTCTTCACCTTGCCTGTGTAGTCCTGCAGGAATGCCATTAGCTAAGTGAGAGAGGGCTTTGTGTGTGTGTGTGTGTTTGCGTGTGTGTGTGTGTGTGTGTGTGCACGTATATGTGTGTGTGTGTGCACGAGCTTGCGTGGGGGGAAGGGTTAAAAAAGCATTGAAAACATTGTTGTGTTACTTAAGTGTGTTCATGAACTCCATTTGTGTGTGTCCGTGTGACTGTGTGTGTGTGTGTGTTTGCATGTGCGTGTGTCCGTGTGTTTACACATCTATATATCAAATGAGCTTTGGACAGCGCTTTAATGGCGTAGCTTAAGTAGGCACCGACTGAGGTCTGATTGAAACCAGACGCCATTGCACAGACGCCTTAAATACACACACACACACATGCATGTGCTCACTTACACGCACACACACACACACACACACACACACACACACACACACACACACACACACACACGTGTGCGCGCACACACACACACATACACGCATGTGTATGGCACATTGTTTCAATGTTCCTCAACTATTATCTGGCTGCAGCTGCTGTGCTTTCTGCCAGCTGCCTGCTTCTTCTGACACAGAGACACAGCAGAATGCTCTAGTCTGTGTCCATTGAACTGTCACAGTGGCACCACGAGCCTCTGGGAGTGTACACATAGACTTCTACTGGAGCTCTAGCTTTGCCTTAAAGCTAGAGCAGAGGTCTTCAACAGGGGGTCCGGGACCCCTAGGGGGTCCTCAGAGTTACTACAGGGGGTCCTCCAAATCTTTGTCCCCTTTTTTATATTAACCACTTGAACCCTAGTGTCCATTTTCTGAGAACTTTGGCCAAAATAGCCGATCTACAAGCTCATGTTGTGAGCTTGTAGATCGGTTATTTTCGGCAAATAGGTTCGGTGTAGAGGGGAAAAAGAGCAGACTAAGTACAGAGTAAAAGGTAATGACCATTCAAGTGGTTAAATATCAGAAAACACAAATTGACATGAATCCAAAATACACTGATGATTGTGCTGTCAAACGATGAAACTATATGGAATCTATGAAAAGGTTGTGGGGGTTCCCTGCTTCATCTCTCTCTCAACTAAGTGGTCCTTGGTCAAAAAACGTTGAAGCCCCCAGCCTTAAAGCTTGAGGCAAGCTAGTTTTGGAGGCAGATTGCGGTCTCTAGAAGTGTCACAGCGACTAGACTTTTTAGGGAGCATTGTTAATAATAAAATAAAACATAAAAACAAGCAAAGGCCTTTTTCCTGCTTATGTCAGCAGAAAACTACTACTATCAGCTTTAACTGCCTTTGCGGACCCTACTTTGAGAACCAATGCAATAGAGCTCCTCCACAGTCTGTTTGATTAATGCAGGACAAAATGGTATGCAGTAATCCTCTGTTAATTTATCTGTAACTCTGAGAGTGTAGTCTACATGTGTGGGAATAGAACAGGTTGAAAGATGGATTGATGTGGGGATCTTACAGTAATAGATTACTTCAGAGAGAGACATTTTTGATTTTTGTGAATGATGCTTTGGTGTATAAACCAAAAGTTAAGGTCTGCACACTGAGCCAAAAAAAGCTCCTACTGTTTATTGCAATTCAATGTTTCTTTGGCACACTTGGATGTGCGTGCGCTATCCTTCTGATGCTTTAGTGACTCAGCTCTTAACGAAGTAATAGATTTCAGTCCTTTCCTGTAATAAGTAAATTGTTTAGAACAGTGGTCTTCAGGTCAAGAACCCCTTAGTTGAGAGAGAGAGATATATAGCAGGAACCCCTACTACATATTCTAAGTTGTGTTGCAAATGAAACCTTTTCAGGCTTGTTTGAGACCTTTGACTTCTTAAACCCTGAATACTTACTTAACCTGACCGTTACCTCTGTACTTGGTCTACACCAAACCTCTTTGCCGAAAATAGCCGATCTACAAGATCCACAACGAGTCTCACTGCGACACACTGTGAGCTTGTAGAACAGCTATTTTCAGCGAATGTTCCCCTTAGGTTAGGGATGCTGTGGTATCAAGGGATGAATGTAAATTTCTTTTAAGATTTGGTGGCCCCCTTGTAGTAACTCTGAGGACCCCCGGACCCCCTTTTGAAGACCCATGGTTTAGAAAAAGAGGCATAATATCTGTGACACAATGGGATTAAGAATGTTTGCGGTTGTATTCTCCATGTTATTTTAGTTTGGCTACTCAATACAGCATGTTACACCTCTGGGACAATAGGCATTCTGGCAGCCAATTCTATGCATATTGCATTACTGTATGATTTGCATTGTGCTGTAGTGAGGTAATTACAGTAGGTCCCATGCAGCTGCTGGGAGTATATAAAGATTTTAATTGGATTGAAAGTTCCCTTCGGACACGTAACCATTTGGTTACATTTGTACACTGTCAGAGTTAAATTAACACTATGGACAGTGTGTGTGTATATATATATATATATATATATATATATATATATATATATATACGGTATATATATATATATATATATATACAGTATATATGCTTGGCTTCATCTTCAGGGACTACGGGGTGAGATCAGCACTTCTCTTAACAATGCATAGCAGTGTCCTGCAAGTCGTCCGTCACAGAAAAGCACCCTAAATGGTCCTAAAAAAGCACTCAAATACCCTTTCTTTTTGGAAATGTCTCAATCTTCTGGCTGAGGCCCGTATTGTACATATGTGGAAAAATCCCATCCAGCTGGCACCCAAAAGGAAAACCATAAATGTATTTTTGCGTTTTCTTTCTTTTTTTTTTTTTTTTTTTTGCTATTTGGCCCCCGCTCCCTGCGCAGAGGAGATGTAGTGTGGTTTACTCCCCATTTCACTTACACAACCGTTGTCCCAGCGCTGTGCCCTGCAATGGTCAGCGAATAACCCACACCTACGCACAGAAAAACACACACACACACACACACACACACACACACACACACACACACACACACACACACACACACACACACACACACACACACACACACACAGCATCCTCCAGAGTCCAGTGAAAACAAAGCAGAGTCCTGCCAGAACAAACAGGGTCCATTGTTACAGTGTGTGTACCACGCTGTGCTGTGGCCTCCGTGGCCGATGGCCCGGGGTCCCGGGGCGGCTCGTATGCCCTGCTCCCCGCCGCGCTTTCCCGGGCTCTCTGCTGCCAACAGCGGCGCGGATCCTTTTATTTAATTTTTTTTGCTAAGTTAACTCTGAAAGACCTGCAACGCGCTCAAGTCGCGTTAGATTTTAACCACTTTAACCATTATTTTATGCTTTAACTATTGAAAAATAGCAGATAGAAGTCTTTGAATATCTTTGACCCGATCGTTGACCCGTCTTCTAAATCCTTCCTCTAAATCAGTGGTTCTCAAACCTTTTCATGTCAAGGACCCCCAAAATTACATTTATTTGGCCACAGACCCCCATCTCAATATATGTTGTTCCAAAGGTATCTATCTATCTGTTCCAGGGACCCCCCAGAAGCAGAGATTTGAGTTACAAAACTTTGCTTTAAAAAATATATATTGAAAAATTTGCACACATTTTCACGATTTTTCTAAAATTGCAGATCTACAACCTCGCAGCGCGGCACCGAGTGCTGTGCTGCGAGCTTGTATATCTGCTATTTTTCAATAGTTAAAGCATTTTTTGCAATTGTTTTGCCTAAATGGGTTAAAATAAGAATGGAGCAAGAGGACTCATTTGCCCCGAACCGTGTCATTATAACCGAGGCTACAGGGTGTGATTTATGTTGTGTTGGGCTTCTCCTTTTCGCCCTCCAGAGACAGACTTTCGCTGCCTCACTTTTTTTATTGCCCGGCGGCTCCCTCGCTCTTATATAGTGCGGTTTGCGGAGCTTGGCTTCGAGAAGCTCTTTCGCTTTTTCACAATTATTTTTAGATGAAGTAACGGTTCCTGTGTACTGTACTGTACAAGATGGCTGCCGAGTCCCCGCTTTAGGGAGGCCAACATGGGCGGGAACTGAAGGGGCAGTTTGAGGGCATCTGGAATCAGGGACGTGCATAGAATGTTAGAGAGGCAGGGGCTGACATTTCTAAAAGGGCCTTGTGGTGGAAATATTGAAAATAGCCCAAGCTCACAACGCGACGCACTGCGACGCGTTGTGAGCTTGGAGGTCGGCTATTTTCGGTACTTCATAACACACTTAACCAAGCATAAAAAAGACAATACTGGAGATTTGGTGTGGATTTCTGGACAGTGAGGGCAATTCTTTCAACATAAGATGCTGCATTCAAGTTCAGGAGAGTTTGAACAAGGCAATTCTCTTGAATGCTGCCTTCAGGTATGGCATGGAAAGAGGGCATTAGCATTTCTTTCACCATAGTGAAAACTGCATTCATGGTCTGGAGAGGGCACTTTTTACAGACGGATAAAAGGGCAGGGGCTCAAGCCCCCTTTGATGTCTATGTGTGCACGTGCCTGCTTGGAATGGGTTTTTAACACTGTGTGCGGACAAATGTGCGGAACAGAGTGATTTGTGTGTGTGTGTGTGTGTGTTAGTGTGTGCGCGCACGCCTGAGTGCGTGGGTAAGTGCGCGTGAGTGTGCCTGCGCTTGTGTTTCTGTGCATTGTTGAAGTGTGTGCATATTACGTGAATAAGTTGCGTTAATATCAGAGAATGTGTTCACGTGACTGTGTTCCATCATGCACCCAATACACGCGCATGCACTGTTGCGTGTGTGCATGCATGCGTATGTGTGCGCGTGTGTGCGTCTGTGTGTGTGTGTGTGTGTCAGGGTGTGTCAGCTCTCCACACAGCTTGTGTTAGCGTTACGTGTGTCACACTCAGGTCCCAGCGTCTCCCAGCTGTGACCCTGGGCTACATGTGCAGCCAATTAGGGACAATCAGAGAGGGCTGTAATCAGGGCGGGGCCAGAGGGGTTGGTGGCAGAGCGGGGGGGTTGGGGGGGGGGGGGGGGCGGACCCTAAGACCCATGATTAGTGTGGGAGACCAGGGTTTTTCAAAAACCTTAAAATCTATAGAATCTGGTCCAAAATATTCAAAGACTTGCACACATTTTCAAGTTTTTTTTTTCAAAAGAATGGCAGATCTACAAGCTCGCAGCGCGGCACTCGGTGCCCATGATTAGTGTGTGAGACCAGGGTTTCTCAAACAATGGCTCGGGACCCTATTTTGTGTCCCATTTTGCATTCCATTTTTTTCTCCGTCTCCTACCTACATACATACATACATATTTTTTTAAGAAGATAAAAAAAATTGCATATGATTTTTCACAGAAATCCCCCCTAAAAAATAAAGCTTCTGAGCTTGTCGTAACAGGCGATGACTATGAGGCGATGGTGGGAAACGTCGCCCAAAAACATGAAAATAGTTTATCTTTTGGACGACGTCGCCCAGAGTCGCCGGCTGTTGCCCGCTCTTAAAACGTATGGTAAAATGATCAGTACGTCAAACTGACGAGGACGGACATTTTTGCATTTGTGTGACACTGTAGTATGAAGAAGTTGGTAAACATAAATTTATGAAGGACACAAAATGGAAAAAGTTGACATATGGAGATGCAAGGTTTCTGTCTGACAGCAACGATAAAAAAAAAAAGCCTTCATGGTCTGTTCTGACCTAGTCAGGCGCCAGATGAGTGAGGTTTGCCACATGCTAACATAATGGCAACACGACTGCCAGAAACTTGAGACCGTGACAGGAGCGCTGTTTTCAATGTGTTTTTCTTTTTTATGTGACTTGACACTTTGCCTGACATTATCTTAATTGACCGAAAAATAAAAGATAAAAGACAACCATCTGGTACTTCACAAAATGTTTTAATGAAACAGGCATCATCCACAAGTTCACAACTACTATTTGATTCTAACTTCTGCCCCTGAACGCCCGGGACAAGCAGAGCGAGCTAGGAGAAAGCTGGAACTAGATTCTGCGGGACTCTTTGAAGTCATATAAACCAGGCTTGTTGTTTTCTTTTTATTCTCGGCTTGTGTGAAGTTTCCACTCCGTAACCTCTCTGTTCCATCTCCTGTGAAGGGACCCTTCTACTGTAGGAGACATTCTAAATCATATACTGTACACCGTGTCTGGTGTGAAAGGAAATTGCCTGCTGTGTGTTGTATTAAGGTCCTTACATTAACCTTAATACACTCATAATGCGTCACTACATAAATATCACTTCACTATGCTTCGTAAAACAGATTTGATTTGCACTGTACTTAATGAGATCTTTTTCCATCTACGACAACTCTCTTCACCAAAAATAGCTGATTCATACAGGTTGATACTTTTATTTGTGGTGAAAAAATCTACCTTGTTTCAGAAAGAAATGGCATGGTTTCATTGCTGCATAATATTGGCGTTCTGTGTGGAAGTACTCATGACATGAACAACAGTTTGAATTCATGCAAAAGAATTGCACGCAACAAACAACCCCGGTACGCGAGGAAGGATTGATCTCACTGCAAACAATTGAGGGGCTCTCAACCGTTTTAATGTCAAGGATCCTCATAACTCCAAAGGAACCACATCGTCGTTGTCGGTTGGAAACCTTGTATGTCCAAAACCTTTTTTATTTATCATTTTTTAAATGATTTAAACTAGTGGTGCGAGGCGTTGTGTGCTTGTAGATTGGCTGTTTTCACTACTTTTGTGCGATGGCCTTGTACCGGTATGATGAAGCAGTGCTTTACTTTGCAAAAAAAAACGTACAGATTTGAAACATGGAGATACGAGGTTTCTGCCAGACAGTGACGAAATGGTACTCTCTGAGTTACAGACCTGTTAAAGGTCCATTTAGAACCCCCTCAAGAAACCGGAGACCCCACTTGAAGAACGGAGCATTGCACAAGCAAGCATTATTTACATGGAAAGGCCAGTGTTTGTGTAGTGTGCACGCAGTGCCCAGTGGACCAGGCTCCAACTACCAGGGCTATGTGAGGTCCCCCCCGCCCAGCCCAGCCCAGCCCCCCCGAAACCCTTTAAATGGCTCTTGGCATGTTGCCGAACCTCTCGTTGTGTTTATCCATCGAGCTTTTTTCCTCACCCATAATCACATGCAAGCATCTGAAATTCTCATTAGTACTGTACTGCTAATATCAGCCCAAACTCCTTTTTTATTAGTCCAGAGTTACAGTATAGAAATGGAAGGCGGGTAGGAGGTGAGGACAGAGAGACCGTTTGGCAGGTATATCGGCCATTATTTGACTTTTCGTCGTTGTCGGGTGAAAACCCTGTATGTCCAAAACCGTTCGTTTTGCATCTATCATTTTAAAAATGATTTAAACTAGTGAAAACAGACAATCTACAAGCATCTTGTAGATCGGCTGTTTTCACTACTTTTGTGCGACCGCCTTGTATGAACTCAGCAGGGCTTTACTTTACGAAAGAGTGTACAAATTTGAAACTTGGAGATACGAGGTTTCCGCTCGACAAAGACGTTTTGTTTTTATCCGTATCAGCAATTATGCAGCCATTATGTCCTGATAATCAACCACTTTCAACCTGGCGTCCCAATTTTGTCACCAGGTTGTCATTTAGGCAAACATTTTCAAAAGTTATCCAAAATGTTTTAGAAAAAAATCGACAGGCTCACAACACGACACAAACGTGGGTATTCGGCAGGGCTAGGAGGAGGACTCTCCAAAACGGCACGGGTTGTCCGGGCTCTATAAATCAGCCGTAGTCTGGCAGGACAGACAACGAGCACAGTGACCAGGATTTGCGGTCGGGGCTTCCAAAACCACATGTGTAGAGAGGGGGGCAAGAATGTGTGGCCCCGGTGCATTGTGGGGATTTGTGTCTGGGGGGGGGGACTTAGGGCAGACTCCCTGACTCACAGGACACTGTGATGTTGGGGGGGGGGGGGGGGGAGAGAGGAGCGTAACTTTCGGGAACAGCGGCTGACAGGGTCAGGAGGAGTGTGTGAATCAGACGTGACGCACTACACTCTGGAGCAGTGGTTCTCAATCTTTCAAATTTCAAGTTCTCCCGGTAACTCTGACAATGGTTCCATTTGTACACTGTCAGGGGCCTTTGTAACCGGCAAAGAACCGGTTCGGGTTCTTTCTCCCGCCTATGGGATGAACCAGAGGTGAGCTTTTCCACCGAGAACCGAGTTTGTTCCAAACTGTAAAAGTTGGTTTGCGGCCAGTTTGCAAGAACAAACCAAGGTTCCAAGAAATTTGTCAACCCATAGGCGGGAGAAAGAACCCGAACCGGTTCTTTGCCGGTGGAAAAGGCCCCTCTGAGTAACAGGCTTGAATGGGTCAATTTGGACCCGCTTAAAGGAACCTACAAAGTCCCTCGAATCTTTTCAATAAACATTAAAAAAAAACGTTTTTCATGAAATCTTTTTTTCAGTACTTTCATGAAGAAATAAACAAAAAATCTAGGAAATTCCATAAATTAGAAAACAAATGTTTCAGTGGTGGTGAAAATAGCTGATGCTCACAATGCGGCGTGAAGCGACGCGTTGTGAGCTTGTAGATCTGCCATTTTCACTAGTTTGGTTGATCTTCATTTCTCTTTTGGGTCTTGTGCCAAAATGTTGCACTAAATGCTAAAATGAACCGCTGCTCTACAGCTGTCTCTGTGTGTGTTGCATTTTCACTCGAGAATCATATAAGTCAAGAGTATAAGAAGATATAGTCTAACAACATGGTGGCTTCCCTGTGCAATCTTTAGCTATCAATTGTAATTGTGTTTACCGTGTGTGCAGATTGTGAATGAAGTTGCACAAATCACAATTGCAATATTCAGAGACAAAGCTATATAAGGTATTCAGTAAACATCCACATATCACTAAAGGATGTTAGAGAAGCCATCTGAAGTCGCTGCGGTACTACTGTACTGTAAAGCTTTTAACCATTTAAACTCCATATAACTTACTTTGTTCAACGCCATCGGCGATGGCATGTGAATGAATGGGTGAATTTAATACACTTTGGATAAAAGGCACTTTATAAATGGGGGGGGGGGGGGCAGTTGGCATATAACAGAACAGGAGAGAAAGACCCTACTTATAATAAAGCCTAATCACCCTCCCATTTCTGTCTTTGCTTTTCATTTCCTCCTTCACTACCCTCCCCAAAACCTCCCTTCCTTTTTCCACATCAATCTTTCTCTTTCAAAGTTCCAAAGAAGTCGCTGCAGGAGCCCCCCGGAGCCCCGCCGTACCCCCCGCCGCCCAGTGCCCATGACCCCAACGTGGTGGGAGACGGTGCCCCCCCGGAGGGGACCTTAGTCAAAACCTCTGACGCTGTGCCAGGTGAGCACAACCACACACGAGCGCACACAACGCATACACACGCACGCACGCACGCACACACACACACACACACACGCGCACGCACACACACACACACACACACACACACACACACACACACACACACACACACACACACACACACACACACACACACACACACACACTATACTTGTGAGGACATGAAGAGTTGTAGATCAGCCATTTTCAGCATGCGTCTCTGACACGCAACTCTGACTTGCAACTAAGGCCTGTAAATCAGCTATATTCTAAGTTTCTAACCCTAACCTGTATACCTAAACCTCTAAATGACTTTTTCCTAATCTCTAATCCTAACCTCAATTTGAATCTTTTTATTGTAAGCCTAACTCTCACTACGGTATGTCTATTTCTCAATTAGACTATTTTTGTGCATGGGGACGTTTTGGCGCTCATAAGACACACACACACACACACACACACACGCACGCGCGCGTGCGCGCGCACACACACACACACACACACACACACACACACACACACACACACACACACACACACACACACACACACACACACACACACACACACGTACTGTATATAAGTACGTACATGTATGCACTGGCATGCATCCACACGAGTGTGTTGACATATACCGGTACATTAATGCCTACATGCACACGCACATTAAGTACAAACACTTTAATACTAAGCAGCTCCAGGCCTTCCAGGCACAGAGACGAACTCTGTAGCTCAGTAATTCAGGTATGGAGCCAGGCTACATTATATAAGATATGAGGTCCAATTTAATGTCAACTGGGTTCAGCTGTTCCCAGATACAGTACTGTATATCCCAGCGGAGCTATCGCTATAGCCCCTTTTCCACTGACCTGGCCCAGCACCACACCGCTCCACACCGCCCACTTATGCCAGGTTTTCCACTACAAGGACCTGGGTAGAGTGGTGTGAAAGTGGTACTAAACGTGGTACTAAAAAGTATCCAATCTAGAGTAGGTCTGAGCTAGGCCAAACAGGGCCAAACACTTCATAATGACCACTCACTGACTTTTCATTTAGACCACCAGGATATAGTTGTAATACATGATAATATATTCTACTGTGTTATAACCACTTTTATAATCTATTATAGTGTATTATAATTATCATAGTAATAATTCATACTTTATACAGTTTATAGTGTATTATAATCACAATTATAATCCATTATAGTGTATTATAATCACAGTTATAATCCATTATAGCGTATTATAATTTAGGATAGTTGTAATACAAATTCATATTGTATTATAAAAGTTTGTTTCTTACCGATAGGGGTACTTTTGTGTAATGGAAAATGTAGATATTTTTATTTAGTGTGGTGCAGTGTGGTGCTAAAGCTGCAGTCAAAAAGGGGCTTTTGTCAGACATTTTCCCATCATTGTGATCAAGCTAATAAAAATATGTGTGTTTTCACCACTGAATAGCTAATAATTACATTTGGTATGGCACTGAGCCCTTAATCAGCCATTTGCATTTGCAACGCCATGTTTGTCATGGAACAGGCCAGAATAATGTCTCTTTTCGACCACAAGAACTAAGTGATCTGTGCCGTGATAATCTGGGCCCTGCTCAAGAGGTAGTACCAACTCTGGGTTCTGGGAACCTAGAACTCAGAACTTATACTTTCAAAAATAGCTAAAATAGCTGAATTGTAGATTGTAGATTGAGTTTTCTTATGATGTACCTACCTTCTTGTAACAAAACAACAACAACATCATCACAGAACTCCACAGGGTCTGGACAGTTTCAGCTTACGGAAGGTTCTGGGTTACTGTTCATAAAAAGAGCCATACGAGTGAAAGACTGGGAGCGCGATGAGAGAGAGAACAATGGAAGGACAGAAAATGACAGAGAAAAGGGTGATACCAGCAGGCGTGCTTACCAAACAAGAGGCGTATTCACCAGGGCAGATGGCCACAGTCCAACACACTTCATTACTCTGCTCTGATTAGGAAGATGGAAGAAGATGGACAATGAGGAATGGGGGGGGGGGGGGGGGGGGGGGGGTGAGATGGAGGGATGGGACGATGGAGGGATGGATGAATGAGGGAGGGGGATGGGGAGTGAACTGGTGGATGAATGAGGGACAACTCTGACATAAGTGCCAATATTATATGATCTGAATGAGCTCAGATCATCAAACTTAAGTCCATACTTCCCTCTGATGTCCTATGTGACATGTTTTGTATTACAGTCTCACATTGACATGAAACTCCACCTTCCCATTTCCACACACAGTCTATGAGAGGACAACCGAAACCGTGTAAAGATTATCCTCAAATAGTCCTCAATGTAAGGTGTACTGCTGGTGCTTGTGTAGAGTGAATGAACAGATACATTCTGGGTTGATGGCTTGGTTAAAATGGTTTATGTATGTTTTATAATATTATAATTTATGTCTGCAAAATAACTAGTAACTAAAGTACAATATTTGGATCCGAGATGAAGTGGAGTAGAAATAAAAGTATTGGAAATTGGAAATACTCAAGTAAAGTACAAATACCTCAAAAGTGTACCTAAGTACGGTACTTGTACTTTACACCACTGCATGCAAGGTACATTTTTTCCATTGAATGAAGCTCTTCTCATTGTGTGATTTATCTGCCTGGCTGTCTCACTGCGTGTTAGTGAGAGGGATTGTGATCTATTGGTTGAACGCAACCTGATGTGCAGCGAGCGGCGCAGCAGTTGGTCCAGGTGGAAGCATTTACCATCAGCAGTCAGTAGTTTCAGTCCACACTGCATTTACCAGATAAAGACACTCCTTGCAGCCCGTGCAATTACAGGGCACCTGTGCGTGCGTGCGCGCGCGTGCGTGCGTACGTGCGTGCGTGTGTGTGCATGCGCTGTGCTGTATGCGTGCGTGCGTGCATGCGTGTCTGTGTGTGCCTGTTTGTGTGTGCGCGTGTATTATTATATTTGTGAGGACCCAATGTCCCCATAATTATAGTAGAATTTGATAAATAGACGTTGTAAGGACAGTTTTCCTGGTCCTCACAATAAAAATGATTATTTTATGGTTGTGAAAAAAAAATTGAGATATGTTTACAGTTAGAAAAAGATTCAGGTTGTGGTTAGGATTAGATAGTTAGGGGTTAGTTTTAGGTGTCGGGGTTGGTGTTTTTTTTCTCCCCCATTTTATTCTTAGTTGTTTGGCCAAGTCATGGCTATTTATTATTTTCAGCAATTTTCAGTGCTGTCCTAAAATGTTGATGTTCTCAGAAGTATAGTATACTCTGTGTGTGCGTGTGCGTTTCGTTGGAGTTGTCAGCTGCCAGTTCAAGCAGAGATAAATGTATGCAGATGAACACTGGCACACGCATACAAACAAATCTTATGTCATCGAATCCCTAAACATAAGGTGTACTCTTGAGTATGCCTGTTTTTTTTTTTTGCTCTCTGACTCAACTGTTTTTTTTTTGTTTGTTTTTTTTGCTTTCAGTGAAGCATCGCGTCACGCACAAACATGCTAAAAAAGCAGTTTTCCCAGTCCAAGGTGTGCAACCACCTTTATAGTCAGAAAGTGAACATTACATATAGTAATGGTCTTTTTAGTTCTACCATTCTGTTCATCCCCAGGTGTCTCTGGTGCACCTTTTGTGCTTCCTGTCTGCCCTTGTAGCTGTTACCTGTCTGGTCTCCCCACCCTGGTTAACTTAACCCCTGTAACCTGTGTCCTGTTTGCCACAGCCCAATCCCACTGTTGATTGTCTTTGAGTTTCACCTGTGTCTAGTTAGTTCCCTGTATATACAAGCCTGTTTGTTTCTACAAATGATTGTTTGTGTTAGTTGGCTTTGTGGTACCTGTGCTTGCTGTCGGTTTCGTCAGAGTGTTGTGACGACCGCAGAATGAAGACATTGTTTGCACTGAGTTGGAGTCTGACAGGTTTTCCTGCATTTATTTTGGGTCGAACTTCGAAAAACCTTGACTCTTCTTCAGCAGGACAACTGGAGCAGGGGTTCCCAAACGGTTCAGTTCCAAGACCCAGAAGATAAATTCTCTCCGGACCCAAATTGTACACACTTCATACACTATGAATTAACCGCTCTTAGACTGTACAGTTTACAGTTTACAGTTTAGGCATTTAGCAGACGCTTTTAATCCAAAGCGACTTACAATAAGCAGATACAACATCGCAATAATAAACAAGATAATAGGTCAGTACATTAACAGCAATATAACAATGTAAATGGATATCTATCTAGAGAAAAACACAATATAATCAAGTTCTAAAGAAACCTAACAAACAAATGTTAACTAGCTTCATGTATGGTCATTGATTTTACTGTAGTGCTAAGGGTTTAGGTGGAGTCTGAAAAGGTGAGTCTTCAGTCCACGGCGAAAGGTAGCGAAAGGTAGCGAGTGAGTAGTAAAATAAATCATGAAAATATGCGATTTACACACTCACGGCCCATCGCGCTGCAACTTATGAGCTCGTAATTGGCTATTTTTGAGAAGGCAATCTGTAAGAATTAGATTTTTGGGGGGCAAACTTTCTGAGAGTGTTGTGAAATGATTAAGAACTATTGTATAGGAAACCTTACTTGCAACCCATAAAAATGGGTCCCGAGACTCCCGACCCATTGTTTGGGAACCACAAGAACTACAGGGAGACGGTGACATTCACACTGATCACGACTCCTAAGCTAAAACCCCTCTTCTCGTACTGCTGACCCAGTGTTTACACACAACACAGGCCAATGTCAAAATGCTTCAAAAGACTTGTGCTGTGATGGAAATATAGAGGAAACGCTTGTTCCCATCTATAAATAGATTTCTTTTTTTTGTTGGGAAAGGGGCGGGGGGCACTGAATGTTTCCAGAGACAAAACATTTTCCATGTGTTTCTGTTCCCTTTAACCCATTCAGAACGGCGTACACATTATAGTGTATTATTATTTTATGCTTTAACTATTGAAAAATAGCAGATCTACAAGCTCGCACCGCGCTGCGAGCTTGTAGATCTGCTATTTTTGAAAAATCGTGAAAATTTCAATTTTGACCCGATTCTATAAGTGTCTTTTGAATCCTTATGAGTTTTTTTTAAACCTATGTTTCTATGTCAGCAATCTGGCCAGCCATCGTCAAAGAAAAGGTCCTTTTCACTTAAATGGAGCTCAGTTAGTCTGTTCTTGAGAGACTACTGTGTCAGTGGTTCTCAAACCTTTTCATGTCAAGGACCCCCAAAATGATATGTACTTGGCCACGGACCCCCATCTCAAAATATTTAGTTCCAGGGACCACCCAGAAGCAAAATTTGAGTTACGAACGATCTCGCTTTGAAAATACATATATTCAAAGATTTGCACACATTTTCACGACTTTTTCAAAAATAGCAGATCTACAAGCTCGAGAAAGCAATCTGAAAGAATGAGCTTGTATATCTGCTATTTTTTACTGGTTAAAGCATTCAATAATTCTAGGCCTAAATGGGTTTTAATGACCCGAGTGAGAACGAACTTGACAGAAGCGGATGCATTAGTACCTTGTGAATCACGCAGATCCGTGCGTGCGTGCGTGCGTGCGTGCGTGCGTGCGTGCGTGCGTGTGTGTGTGTGTGTGTGTGTGTGCTTGCATGTTCTGTGTAACGTGATTGCGTCATCTGTCCGTTTTGAATCTATCTCCTACGATCTGAACCGCAGAAGAGCCCTGTGTTACTCATCCCTATCGGCGGTTTGTAGTCACCGTTCCTCAGAGACGGCACTCAGACCGACATGGTTTGGGGGTTTTTCCGACGTCGTTTTTTTACCATAAGTGACCCGAGAAAGTACAGTCACGGTCTGACAAGAAAGCACTTGACTCACTGTACTTACGCACGCGTGAGACATAACACTTGACTTGTCTCTGATGGACTCTTACTTAAAGTGCACCAGATTTACAAAGGATGTAGGCTGGGGTTTGGGTTTGAGTTTACCCTATTTTATTTATAGCATTCTTAGTTAATGTGTGCTGCGACGTTGTCACACAACCAAAAAAATACCTGATCTACAAGCTCTCACAACGTTCACATGCTGCACACTTTTATATCTGCTTTTTACAATGTGGCGCTAAAATATTTATACCCTCACAAGTATAGTAATACAAACCTGTGCGTGCGTGCGTATTCTGCGTAACAATGCGAGTGTGTGTGGGTGTGTTAGGGGGTGTCAAGTTACCTTAAATGACACAAGATAGTGCAGTCATGGTCTGACAAAAACACTTGTAGATCTGTTTTTTTTTCTCCCCTGCTGTTTTCAATGCTGTCCTAAAATGTAGATGTTGTCTTCACAAGTATCGGTAAACAAACATGTTGTGTGTGTTGGGGGGGGGGGGTGGGTGTACAGTCAGGGTTTGTACTTGCATATGCATTGTTGAATTACCCAGCATTGTCTCTGACAGTCTGGACTTCCAGTGCATCAGTTGTACAAGCCCAGTCAGTCTCTTCAACGCAATGTTGATTTTTTTATGTAGTTTTAGTCAGTCTTTTGAATAGAATTACAGGTAGTTTTAGTCATCTGAAATGTTTTAGTTTTAGTCTAGTTTTTGTCGACTAAATATAAGATTTTGTCAAAAATGTATTTTGGTGGTGCCTTGAAGACGTCGTAATGCCTGATTTTACAATTCATGGGTTGCATTTGTAGTCCTAAACTAGCCTCGTAAACCAGTCTCTCTTCCTGCCTTCATTCGAATGCGAGCAGATTCGAACTGAAGATGGGAGGAGTCAGTTCACTAGGCTAGTCCTAAACGGCCATGTTGAGGACCAACACGGGTGTTTCAATTTGTCTGATTGGCAGAACACCTATGTTGGTCCTCAACTTGGCTGGTGTAGGACTACAAATGCAACACATGAATTGGTTGCATGCTGAAAATAGCCGATCTACAAGCTCAGCGCGACCCGTTGTGAGAGCTTGTAGATCTGCTATTTTCAGAGCACAGCGCAAACAAACATAAAATTACCTGCCTTTTAGTTCTACCTCCCTCCCTTTTAGTCTAGTTTTTATTTGTTGACGAAATTGTCAATACGGTATATTTAGTCTTAGTCTTAGACACTACGCGCGGTCACCGCCTCCTAGCAATTCATTTTCAATGGGAGGCGGGCGGCTATTTTGGCCGCGCATCAAAGTTTTGGGGCGGCGAGGCGAGCGGGCGCGGTCCCGTGAAATCCCTCAAGAGCGTGCTCGTTTGTGCATGCGTACGTGGGCGGTGAGAGATGGATTGTGTTCATCTTTGTGAAATACCGCACAGCGTTTTCTCACTGAGCGAGTGTGTTTGTGTCTCACCGCGGTGCGGCCACCGCTGATCCTATCGGCAGCCCCGACGGCAACCGCCTGTAGTCTGGAGGGCACCTTAGTTTTCTACTTAGTTTTCATTTAGTTTTCGTTAAGGTAGTCGACGAACATTTTTCGTCATCATTTTAGTAGTCAACGAAATCAACACTGCTTCAACGCGATGACATGAACATAGACCTAAACCCTTGCTGTGTTCCGTTCCAGAGAGGAAGCGGGTCAGGGAGTCCGGCTCGTACTCTGAGGAGGAGAAGACTTCAAAGGGAGAAGTAGGAAGAGGAGGAGGAGGAGGAGGAGGGGAAGGAGGAGGTGAAAGACCCCCGCAGCCCCCCGACATGATCCCCATCAAGAACGCCACCTCCAGGTCCAACATGGCCCTCATCAGCAACGCGCTGGCCGCCTACACCTACATAGCAGGTAGGAATACTGTGTATGGCAGGGGTGGGCAACTTTGATGATGGTGAGGGCCACTATATTCCCACCTTCACTCCAGAGGGCCACATTGCATATTGCTACGTCCTACTTTGTCATTCTAGTATCGCATACCATAGAAGCAAAAATAGCAGATCTACAAGCTCATAACGCATCTCGCTGCGATGCGTTTTGAGCTTGTAGATCGGCTATTTTTGCTTCTTTTGAATTGGAATCCTGAATAATTTTTTGTTATTTCTTAATTTGAATCCTAAAATGTATCATTTTGATTTAATTTCAAACACATTTAGTTATACTCATGTTAACTTTATGAACCTAAAATACAAATACATTGGACATAAAAAAAAAAAAACATTTTTATTCTAGTAAATAAGCTACTAATATAGACTGACGGAATTAAAGCAGGTCATGGTTAGAATTATAACAGCTGAATTCCGGTATTAACCTGCGGGCCGCATTAAGTGAAGGTGAGGGCCGCATGTGGCCCCCGGGCCACATGCAATACCTTACAGTGTAACAGTGTACATTTTAAAAGTGGGTACATTGCCTATGTTTACCTTTGTTTCACCCTTCATTGAGCAACCTGACTGCCTGGGCAAAAAAACTATTACTGAAACAAGTGGTGTGCGATTTGATGCTCCGATAACATTTTTTGGATGGGAGAAGTGAGAACAGGGTATGGGCGGGATGGCTGCTATCTTTAATGATGTTCTGAGTTTTTTTTTTTCTTCTTTTTTTGCAGCATGTGGTATAGATTGTATGGAGCTGTGGCAGTTCAGTGCCAATGATTTTAGCTGCTCTTTTCACAAACCTCTGCAGCTGTCTACCGCCCTGGGCAGTCAGGTCACCACACAGACCACACTTTGATTTGGCCACACTGTGATTTGTCATACTTTCACACAAAAAGTGATGTGTTGAGTGAGTTGTATTGGAACTGGGCAGTATGTAAAGAAAGACAGGTTTGAAACCTCAGTGTTCATTGATTCTCAACCTGTGCCATGAGTGTATTGCAAGGGGGGGCAAATAATTGGCAAAAACACTGATAAAACTAATATATTCTTTTGAGCGGTGCTCCTGGAAGGAGCTAAGCTCCAACATCTGGCTTTGTCCAAAGTTTGAAAACCAAAAGGACCACTGGCAGTCCCCGGACAACTGGTTGAGAACCATTCATTTAAGAAAATACATAAATAAAGGTTTCTGCAGGACAGCGACGATATGGTTTCATATTGTATGTGGTGTGTGGGTGGTTCGCCGTACTGTGGGCATAATCTAGAAACTCTAGTTTCCCTTTTCCTGCAACGTGGAGGTAGACAAATACGGGCCCGAGGAATGCAGATGTTAAATAGAGATATAGAGATGCACACACACACACACACGCACACGCGCACACACACACACACACACACACACACACACACACACACACACACACACACACACACACACACACACACTGTCAGTCACCTGCTCCAGCCAGCTGCTAAAACACACGGTGGAGCTGGGGGTCTTTCCTGTCTCATTACCTCCCACTCTGACAGACAAATAAACACTTACCGCTCGGTGAAATACACAGTGCATATTAGTCAAATAAACACACACGCAGCGTACTGTACTGTAGACTGTACTGTACTGTAGGGCAGTCAGCGATGTACTGTGTGTTAGTGGAAAGGTTAAGCCCACGAGAATCATGAGTCGCGCTGGCTTTTTTCATTTCGTGAAATATAAGCCAATATCAATAAATTATGGCACACACCAACTGACCGCATCCATTAGAACAAGATGTGCCAGTCAGACGATGTTTATATGGATACACAAATTAATGCTAATCTGAAAACATGCGCTTGACTGATTGCCCTACGATAGCTATGTCCTTTTCTTTTCTTTTTTGGGGTTTATTCTTTCAAGCTTTTCTGAGCCTATATTAGAACAGTGGTTCTCAACCTGTAGTAGGGGGTCGGGACCCCCAGGGGGGTCCCCAAATTATTTTGCGGGGGTCCCCAGATAATGTGCAAAATAGTTTTCTCTCTCAACACTAAACAAACCTTGTTTTCTCTCTCAACACTAAACAAACCAACATAAAGTTTAAGTGTTTATAGAGGGTATATGCATATTTCCAAAGTGACAATTTAAGGACTTTTTAATACCTCTAAAATGACAAATTAAACATTGGCCAAATTGTCAAATATTAGAGGCAGACATTTTGAAAATAGCTGATCTACTAGCTTACAACAAGGCGTTGTGAGCATGTTGTACAAAATAGTGCTCGTCAGGGTGGGGGGTCCCCAGTTAAATTATGATTATTTTAGGGGTTGCGGCCTGAAAAGGTTGAGAACCACTGTATTATAATACAGTGGAGCGAGACGGGAGACATGGAGAAATAGAGCAGGGGAGTGACATGCAAATGGTCCGTCCGACAGGGAATCTAACCGGGAAATCACTGTCAGGCATTAGAGCCCTAACCACTTGGCTATCTATGTTGGTGTTGAACTGGAGTTTAGCCTGTGCTTTGCCCACATTACTGTTTACCACTACATCAATGCTTGGGTGAAGTTGTGTAACTAAACCCGCAGAACCCCTGGACTCTCTCAATACACATAAACATAGCAGCACGCAGACCCAAACCCAGTTGTTCAGCTCAAGCGGATAGAACATACACAGATTACTTCATACAGGTCAACTGCGTGCAGCTGCGCTCGCCAGTTTATAATGTCACCCACCTGAAGCACTATTATCTATTATCATTTGCAATCTTGACGGCTGTGTCACGGGAGCCGTAACTCCATGGAAAATGTGTACGTAGTACGTACACTGTTTAGGAGAGTGAGTGAACTGAAACAGTTTGTGACAGAACAGGTGGAGGACAAAAAAAAAAGTCTTCAGATACTTTTAACAACTTGAACCTTCTGGGGCAAACATCGAAAGAGCAGACCAAGCATAGCGCCATAGGGAGGTGCCATGGCATTGGTCCAAAATCTCATTGTTCCTACATCCCATTAGTCAGAATCTGGTGATGTTAACCTGGTGAAAAATACTATGCCTAAACCTAAACCTAACCTCAGTAAAACTATGCCTAAACCTAACCCAAACCCTACCCTATGCCTAAACCTAACCCTAAAACCTAACCCTAACTAAATTCGGACTAATGAGATGTAGGACTAATGAAATTTCGGACTTATGGGCAGTCCCCCCTACGGGTCCCTGCCTGGTCAACAAAGTATAGTATAGAGTCTAAGTGGTTAAAAATTAGACGTTGCTGAGAATGATTGACCGCTGTGGCATTTTCCTCTTCACGTCCGGTAAAAAGAACTGTGGCTCCTATAAATCACCATCTCCTTCTCTCTCTCTCTCTCTCTCTCTCTCTCTCTCTCTCTCTCTCTCTCTCTCTCTCTCTCTCTCTCTCTCTCTCTCTCTCTTTCTCATTACCTCTCTTCCCACGCCAGACCACCCGGAGAGGGCGGCGCTCTTCTTCGTGTGCGGCGTGTGCCTGGGCCTCTTCCTCACGCTGTTCGCCCTGGTGGTGCAGATCTCCTGCCGCACCGACTGCCAGCCCCGGCACCCCCGGCGGGCGGGCAGCGGCGGGGCGGCGGCGGCCAACGGCAAGAAGAAGAGCCGGGGTGGTGGTGGCGGGGCGCGACCCGTCGAGTCGTCCTCTGACTCCAGCGACTCAGACTCGGACTGGGAGACCACGTCGGACCTGTCGGCGCGGCGCCACCGGCGCTTCGAGCGCACGCTCAACATGAACGTGTTCACGTCGGCCGAGGAGCTGGAGCGGGCGCAGCGGCTGGAGGAGCGGGAGCGGATCATCCGGGAGATCTGGATGAACGGCCAGCCCGACATCCCGGGGACGCGCAGCCTCAACCGCTATTACTGAGAGGTGGGGGACGCTCGTAGACATGAGTTTGTGGAGGGGAGCGGCCGCCGCCACAGAGGGGGGCTTAGCTGATCAGGACTGAATGGAAAACGGGATGCGCTAGGGTTTGGAAGCGGGAGAGCGGAGCCTTCAGAGTCGAGCTTCCTTCAGCTAGAACCTATTGGGAGAGAGTGCAGTAGGACCACTTTGGACACACTGCGGTTTGGATCCAAACGCTCGGGGAAGCGAGATATGTAAGACTTGAGAAGATAGCTCGACCTTTCCCTCTTTCTCTCACACAAACACACACATTCTCTCCGCGTGACCCTACAGGGACTATAAGCTAGACCTCCTTCCTTCCGGTTAAGAGAATAAGCTCCCGCTCAGCATGGTAAGCTTGGCCAGAAGCCTGCCTCTTATTTGTGGAGGCGTCGAGAGGAAGGGTCGATAATAGGCCGTCTGCTGCACTGTCTTGCTTGTGACCTCACCAGACCCTATTGAAGAGGAGGGTCTTGGGCCAAGCTGCCTTATAGAGACACAAGCAGGCCTGTATTAGACTAAATGGTGACTGAAGGACTAAACCCCTAGACCTGTCCATTTCATGCAGAATATGGGGTCAGCCATGAAAGACTATGAAAGCTTGCGGCTTGCTTTGTGCTTTAGTACTCCAGTATTCAAGTGGGGGAGTTTTGGAGAGATGACTTGAGGCCTAACACTAGAACTCTATACCGGGTCGAAGAACCCGACAACGTCAGACAATCTTACCACGGTCAACAACTATGCTGCCTTTTGAACTTTTTTGTTTTGTTTGTTTTTTTACCAAAAGATATTGTGTTTTATGGAATTCATCTCAGCCCTTATAAAAAAAAATCTATTTTATAATATTTAATATTTAGATTATTGTGTATTTTTTTTCCTCGTTTTGTTTTCAATTATGGTGTATTATTATGAGATATTTTTATACTTTTGGCGAAGGTTGTCTGGCACCTCAGGGATGCAATCCTAGAGCTTCTGTGTGTGGTTGATATATTTGCTTCATAAGAAGGGGATCAGTCCATTTCAACAGCTGTGTCAGCATTTGAACATTTTTTTAAAAGAATTCAATATCAAGTTGACAGCCTCAAAGAGGTTTTTAGTGATTTAACGTTATTTTTTGATATGTTTGATTAACAGCGCAGTGCCTTGTCTACACAGTGAAATCCTCAGCGTTACAATGTAATTAATTACAAAATAGAAATGAATTAATTTATAAAAAAAAGTAAGTAACATGTTACATTGTTGCAATGTACACAATGTTACATTTTGCTAAATTAACACTGAGAATTTCAACGTGTACTTAGCAGTCAGTCAACCAGTCACAATCCACTAATAGTGCTGCGTTGTTCAATGAGCTCACGTTACGTACAATCAGAATGAAAACAGTGGAACAGTGAAATTCTGTCAAACATTGCACTTGCTCTCTTGCCAGATGGATGGATATGTACATTTTCAGATTGTGCCAATATTTTATATCAATTACATCAGCTAACAAAGGAGCAATGTGGTCCTCAAGGCTAGCTAGCGCTCCCTCGTGGAGCACCATAGGACTTTTTGTTGTCTTTTTAAAATCATGTTACCAATTGAATATAAGCTATTGTCAATCCGGCGCCGTTTGTGCTGCACTGGATTCAACCATAGGAATAATATGATAGTTTTCTTAAGAAGCGAGAGTTGAGTTGAAAGTACACAGGACATCATAGGGTCATCCACACTAATACTGCCACTCTGTATGGGTTTGCTAAAGATAGTTTTTGTGTTTAAATTTGAATGGGACTAAAATATGCCGATAGCTGGTAAGCAAGACCAAAACATGACTCCTGTGCTTGGAATAAACTATGTTGAAAAATAATCCCCGTCTGACTTTTATACAAATTTGTCATTGCAGCTCCAGACATTATATCACAAGCATTGCTTGCCCTCTGCTGGTGCAATTGGGTACTGTTGCACCACCACCAGCTGTACCATACTGAAATACACTTGTCTGTTTTATATCTTAACAAAGCTGTGCGATTAAGATGCTGAGGTTTCCTGGACGAACTGACTTGGAAATTGCAAGTGTGGTTGCCGTGATGCGGGTCACACTTCAGTCCTTGTCCCTACCATTCCGTCCTTGTCTGTTTAATGTCCATATGGAGATCCCTAATTGTGGGCTCGCCTGGAAGGCGAGCACACGTATGTTATCTTCATTATTTATTTGTTTATAGTCAGTCAGTATCTCCTCAAAACCTTGGCGCGATTCACCTCCTACACACTTACACCTTTCAACACCATTCAAATGGTTATGTGTTCAGCTTAGTGTGGACACGTGTGCTTGTATTTTTCATTTTGAAATGTTTTGTAGTTTTAGAGAAATTTAACCTAGAAAAGAAGAAAGTTTTAGGATCCTGATTGGTTGTGATATGTCCCTGGCAACCGGCGGCAACCAGTGGAATGGCGCACAGTAAGGTACAGTACATTAAGGTACAGTAAGGTACAGTACAGTACAGTACAGTACAGTACATACACACACAGGGTATAGCTGCTCAGATTCACCGCTCCACTTCGAACAGGCCGGACTGGGCCCGTCAGTAAAATGAAAGAGAACATTGCCTGGGACCTTGACACCTTTTAATATTATTTCTTGGGTGGAAGCGAGCCCACACTGTTTCGAAGGAACAGTATTTCTAGTGTTATCAATATTAAGCCCATATATATATAACTGTCAACCTCATGTGGTTTATGATGTCAGTCATCTCCATATTTGGGAAAAGTAAAATTTATAATTAAAGTCAAAGGAGACAATTCATTCATGAATAGATGTATATCAATTACACTATGTAAGGTATCTCTTAGCAGAATGCAAGGAATCGATTCCCGATAGGGATGCATGATTAATCGGGCCATCATATCGGTATTGAAGCTCATCAAGTCTACCAATCCTCAAGCTTAATGCACATATGTCTGTTTATGCCCATCTGGCATACGCTATGCTACTGGCATAGACGGCCCCTCTCGTGGCCCTTATATACTGTATGCCTCAATTGTATGACATCACCCTTTACGCGTATATCAGGTCGCACTTATTGATGGTGACTTCACCAAGAATGCTGGTCCCTCATTGGCTTTTATGGTGGTTATGATGACGTCACTGACATGTCACCCTGTGTTTTTTCAACGGTTTTCCTATTGGATGACGTCAGCAAAGACGCACGGCGTGCGCACACACACACACACACGCACACACACACACACACACACACACACACACACACACACACAGAGAGATGTAGATTTCCCTCATTTATAGATAGATGATGACACACATAAACTGTATGTGTGTCATAACGTAACATTTTACTTAAGATACTATATAGTATCTTACGTCACAACGTAACATGTATTTAAATGGAGATCACTTCAAACTCTGGACCTTGTGAAGACCTTTAAATCATCCATCCACGGGGCAGAGTCATAATAGACACCGAAACATAAGGTGTAACATTAACCAGCTATTGGTCTGATGAAGTGTTGAGAACATGTCGGTAACATTAACAGAGGGGGGCATTGAGGCCCTGCTGAAAGGTCTGAGGATGAGCCCAGTGGTGGTGCTCCAAATGTTGAAAAAAGACTACAAAGTCAGGTCCGACCGGCCTGGCCGACCTGGGTTCTGGTTGATGGCGATGAGTGATGGTGTGCATTATTACAGCATATTCAGGCTAGCACCCCAGTTAAACCATCTGACTGAGCTGATGGCAGACCACTGTGTGTGCCGGTTGAATAAGTACACCACCAGTCCACTGCCAGACGGAAGAACTGCGGTGCATATATTGGAAATGGAGGTAATGAAGTCGGCTGAGGAAATTGGAGGCAAGATTGGAAATCCCAGCCCATATATTGGCTATGGCACGACTAGATCTCCCCAGAAGCCCATTCCAAGCACCTCTTTCTCTCCCCAGAAGCCCAGTCCAAGCACCTCTTTCTCTCCCCAGAAGCCCAGTCCAAGCATCAGCTCATTCTTTCCCTCTCCCCAGAAGCGTGGTCCAAGCACATACTCAGGAGAGGGTGGTGTGCTTGCACCTCCTCAGAAACGCTCTCTAGGCACACACATGTCTTCACCTGCTGCACGTCCTGCAAACTGCTTCACGTCTGCATCACCCGCTGCTCCTGGTCTTGGCTGTGGCAGTGGTTCGGCGAAGACCCCTCCTCGTACCCCCGCAATTCCTATTAACTGTCTCAACCCCTACCAAACCAGGTGGACTGTGCGAGCTCGTGTGACTAATAAGAGCGCGGTCCGTACATGGACCAACCTCCCAAGAGAGGGCAAGCTCTTCTCTTTTGACCTCGTGGATGAAAGCGGGGAGATCCGGGTCACAGCCTTCGACAAAGAAGCGGACAAGTTCTTCTCTTTAGTGGAGCAGGGCAAGGTTTACCTCATCTCCAAGGCAACGATAAAGACGGCCAACAAGCGCTACTCCACAGGGAAGAACAACTACCAGATGACACTGAACAAAGACACCACCATCGTGCCCTGTGACGACAGCCCAGACATCCCCACGCTGCAGTGGGACTTCGTGCCCATCGGTGAGCTAGAGAACAGGGACCCTGACACCTTTGTTGATGTGATCGGAGTGTGCACGAGTGCTGAGGAGGTGTCTCGGATCACGACTAAAACGGGCAGAGACGCCTCCAAGAGAGAACTCAGCCTAATGGACACCAGCGCTAGAGGGGTGAGAGTCACCCTGTGGGATGAGCAGGCAGAGAGGTTCGATGGCTCTGCTCAGCCCATAGTAGCCATCAAAGCGGCTCGCCTGTCAGAATTCGGAGGCCGATCTCTGTCGGTTCCGTCGTCCGGTTCTACGATCGCGGTCAACCCAGATATACCAGAGGCCTTTAGCCTTAGAGCATGGTACGACAGGGAGGGCCAAGCCTTAAGCAGCCAATCCCTGACACAAACCCGGTCACAGAGGGGGGGCGCAGACACGGTCAACTGGAAAACCCTGGGCGACATGAAAAATGGACCCCAGGGACAGGGAGAATGGGCGGATTACTACAGCTGTGTGGCAACGGTGATCAACATTCGTAAGGACAACTGCATGTACCAGGCTTGTCCCCGTGCAGACTGCAACAAGAAGGTTGTAGACCTGCAGAATGGGAATTACCGCTGTGTCAAATGCAACCAAGAGTCTCCCGACTTCAAATACAGACTTTTACTGGCCGTCAGTATAGCAGACTCCGGGGATAACCAATGGGTGACATGCTTCCAGGACACCGCTGAGGTGCTGCTGGGTCACAAGGCAGAGTCACTGGGACGTCTCAGAGACACGGATGAGACTGCGTTCGACAGCGTGTTCCACAAAGCATCCTTCACCACCCATGTCTTTAAAAACAGGGTCAAGCTGGAGACGTACAATGATGAGAGTCGTGTGAAGACCACAGTGATGGAAATCCAACCAGTGGACCACATCGAATACAGCAGGAGGCTGATCAGCAACATCTACAGAATGGCCTGCAGCCATCCCGGTCATCACTCCCCAGCTTCCGCCGTGGCCTGAAGACTCACCTCTTCAGACTCCACCTAAGCCCATAGCACTCGCCTACCCCCCCAATGACCATACATGAAAGCTAGATAGCATTTTTCTGGTTAGGTGCTCGGTCTACCTATGTTATTTGTGTTGATTGATATTTATATGCATTTTTGTATTGATGTTGATTGCGACCGTAAGGTCGCAGTTTAGTATCAAAACCTCCACCGGCCGTCCGTCGGTCGGTCGGTCGGTCACACGCCACACGTCACACCTTTGCCCTGCTCATATCTCCGCATCAGTATGACATCACACTGCTGATGATGTGGCGTGACATCACGCCACATCATCGGCTGAGGACTGTGTGATGTCATCATATCTCCATATATGGAGACATAAGTTGCTCATGCCCAAATATGGGCTGGTGAGGTCAGACTTAGTGTGATGCGTAGGTTATCTCCATATATGGAGATTCAACTTCAATGAGTATATAAGACCGGCATTATCTACCGACAGCTGCTATAAGCCAACCCTGGCGATAAGGTCTGAGTCGAAGAAATGCTTCTTTCCTGGCAAGAATTGCCCCTTTATACTGTAGGGCTCGTTTGTGTATTGTATGACATCGCGCCACATCATCGGCTGAGGACTGTGTGATGTCATCATATCTCCATATATGGAGACATAAGTTGCTCATGCCCAAATATGGGCTGGTGAGGTCAGACTTAGTGTGATGCGTAGGTTATCTCCATATATGGAGATTCAACTTCAATGAGTAACCATGGCAAACTGTCAACTGCCCGTATGTCTTGATAATTGGTAAAACAAACTTCTGGCCTATTTGTGGCCTTAGGGAGTCTTACTGGTGTATTGATGTATATTACCTTGTTTATTGTATTGATGTATTACCTTGCTTATTGTAAGTCGCTCTGGATTAAGAGCATCTGCTAAATGCCTAAATTGTAAATTGTAAACATACACGAATAAGAGTCATGCACAAAACACTCTGAGGCAACGCGGACACTTTCTGTATGTAAATGGGCGGACCCGGAGAATCTCTCCGGGAGTCTCTGGCCAATAGCATGTGTTCTCCTCCCCCACCCCCCTCTGCTCAGTGCAGAGAACGCTGCTGCGTCATGACATCAACAAATTCGGTGCGACGTGCCTCTGCCCTCTGCATTCTGATTGGTTAGGGAAATTCAACAGTGATTTTAACACGATTGCCCAGGCTTATTTTTCTTCCGCTCGCCAAAATAAGCCTGGGTTTCCGAGGCTATGTACAAAATAACTGTACGGTCTGCATTCACATTCTCGGATAAAACTATGATCTTTGGGACAAAATCAGCTATCAATGTCGCTCCTGGTCGAACCATTGATAGAGACACGTCTCTTTCAATGTTTTCCAATTGTCTCCCCAACAGGAGAGGTACGATTAGAGGAGGTTATGCATTATGAGCTCAGTTATTACTTACGCCAGCAGAGTGCTGGCAAAGTACTGCATTTGTGGCATATCTGTTTGTGTTTATGCCCGTAGCCAATCATTCTTGGTGACGTCACCATCACCAGCCAATGAGGGACCAGTGTTTTTGGTGACATCACCACCAACAAGTTGGCCCCCCTTCAGAGTGCCAACTTGCCCACCCAGATACATACAGCACCGAACAGCACCGATCGCAGTACTTGAGCGCTCTGCACAAGTAGGCCATACATGGCCACAAGTGCACAAGGCGCAAGATGGCACTTTGACAGAGTGTATTTTTAGCCCCATATTAATGGTCACATTTTAACAGTCAATTCAGTGTACTTTTTTCTGTAAACCCAAAACCCCAAAAGTCCATTGAGTTCAATGGACCTTTTCCTGAAACCTTTTTTGAGCTTAATCGAAAGTCTGTCTGAGGAGGGATTTGTACATTTCCTACTGTACATAATATACGTTGTGAGTGTTTTCAGAGAGCCCACGCAGTTTCTGCAGTTTGAGTATTTGTGCCAAGAAGATGTGGGGCACACTTTAGAGCCTGGACAAAGCCAGATGTTGGAGCTTAGCTCCTTTCAGGAGCACCGCTCAAAGAGAATAAAATGAAAACATTATGGCTCAGCTCAACCACTGTCTGATGGCTATGCCATGGACCTTAGTGTCCCTATTATATGGGGTCAAACATTCTGCAAAGTTTAAGATTCACAAACTCACAACGTGTCATGGCGTGCGACGCATATGTGAGATTGTAGATCTGCTATTTCCGGCAAAGAGATATGGTGTAGGGGGAAATACTAGCAGACCTAGTATTAAGAGCGGATGCAAGTAATGCAGTGTGAACAGGTGATGAAGAATGATGCAGAGAGATTATTAGCCCGCAGACCCCCATTTGAAAAGATATGTCAGGGACCCCCCCAGTTTGACAAGCATTAGGCTTCGCTTCGGACCCCCATTTAATGGCATTTCTATCTCTGAGACCCCCATTCATATTGTAAAATCTATGTAATTTAACTCTGAGAGTAGCCTACGCTCAGATTTGTACACCCTCTGAGTTACAAGGGTCCATTTGGTTCCTATCATTTAGCTGGACCCCACTTTGAGAACCAATGCCTTACATCATTGTCAGACCTAAATCCTTCAACTTCTTGTTTATGATAATCCAAATGATTGGATAAATGGGTTTTGTAGCAATTGTACAACTATTAGGCCTTAATTAGCAAATGTTTAAGCATGTTATAATCATGTAGACCTTTTCGAAACATTAAATATCTTAACATTTTGGGAGAAATAGCCAATTTGCCCACTTTTCCTCAGTGGCCACTTTTCCCCTATGTGCAATATACTGTATATACACAGTGAGAGCGCTCCACCTGCTGGTCTATTATCAGATGTACACCTACATTGTTTCCATTTACTTTTCTTAAAATGTTCACGGATTCAGTGAACTCAATAATTATAAAATAAATATATTCACTGTCACACATACAGCCAGCTGAATCTAAATGGGCCATATGCTAGCTACACCCAGGTTCACCTTAATTTGTGATATTTCATCTTATCTCTAGTCGACCTATAGTAATCTTAATCTGATTCTACAGCCTCAGGGCTGTCACACCAAATTCAGGGCCCTGGGTACAAGGATTCACACTGTAGGCCCCCCTATGTTCTTCATAGGGGGAGGAGGTTTCAAGGACCCCCCACTTTCGGCCCTAGTAACACAGTCCCCTCCCCCCACCCCCATGTGACGCCCCTGCACTATTAATTAGTTTGGGTTTTGTTGCTGTTTCGGATGTTTCCATGGATACCAAACAAATTCACGGTTAGTCCTAAACATGCAGCTAAAAGCAGGGCGAGGATAAACGTTGAATAAACATCCGTCCAGTATCTTCAAGGACCGATTACACATTTCCTAACTTTGAAATGCAGCAAGAAGAGCAGAGTTATGTCTATAAATGCTGACCACGGCCTGCCGTTTTTACCTGGAAACACGTTTCGAGATGTTACGGTAAGAATATGGAACTTGAAGAAGCTGGTCTTCTCAATCAATCGTGAACATTTTACACGGTTGTTCGTATAGCAGCTAAATGATAATGTGGGTGGGGTCTGTCCTGTTATTTTAGGGTGCACTTGATTGATTGATTGATTGATTGATTGATTGATTGATTGATTGATTGATTGATTGATTGATTGATTGAATAGCCTAGCAGTTTGCACACAAAAAAAAGAAAAAGGAAAAAAAGAAGAAGACAACACAGAAAGTCCATTTGGGTCCTGTAGCCTAGGCTACTTAATGGAATACGTTTTTCTTTCTTGGGCTCTGCCTCTGTCTGTCTGTAGATCTAGGCTACTTCTCTGAAGTAACTGAATGAACATTCCTTGGATGGATGATCTATCGAAATGTGAACGTGAACGAATCATAATGCTACAGTCGATCAATTAGTATAATGTAGTGGTGAGGAACAGTAGATAGCCTAGTTAATTCCCATAAGCTAGTCTACATCCTTATGAATGCATTATAAATCAATCAGCATGGGTCATACATTATAGTTAAAGGAGCACTTCACCCATTTTCAACATTCAATCTACATATAATTGGTCCTCACTAACATTTACTTGCGTAAAAGTACAAATGTAAGTGTCAAATTCCACCACTGCTCAAAAAAAGTTATATTTTGGGTGAACTATCCCTTTAAGTATGTTCACCCTTATTCCAGGTGGTCGACCAGCAAAAGTAGTTAATATAGCATCACACTCATTTTAACCACTTTATCCATTTAGGTTATATGTTGGCTATTCAAAAATAGCAGATCTACAATTTCACAGCACGTCACTTTGTGCCACGCTGCAAGCTTGTACATCTGCTATGTTTGAAGGTTCTTGAAAAAATATATGTAAAACATTTTTTTGAAACATTTGACATAAATCTGGGGGTGCCTAAGAATAGAATACTTTGATTTGGAATTTATCAATGTCACTTCAGTTTAACCACATAGACTCTCTATACTTAGTAAAATGGACCGAATGAAACTGTATTGGTGCGTTCTTTTTCAGCCTACTGTACACCAAGTCTCTTCTCCAAAAATTGCAGATCTACAAGCTCACAACATTGTTATAGATCAGCTATTTTTGGTGAATGTTCCCCCTAGAATAGGGCTGCTGGGGTCTAAGTGGTTAAACGCCATCTATAAAAGTTATTCTCAGTCCTTATGGAAACAAATATTCCCTCCAGTTTTCCTGGTGACATACTGTATCTTTGGGGCAAAGATTTACACATTCACATACCGTTAATATGACAAAAGGTGCTATAAAGTAACAATGTAATTCAGGAGTGCAGTGGAAAAGGTTATTTACAGGGGTGACCTGAGCCAGAAATGTTTGAGAACAACTGTTTACTGTCAATATTCCAGGATGACCTCCCACTTGGGTAATGACGCCCCCTGGCGATCATTCAGAGAAACTACTTCAGCTCCCGTACTAACGTAGGTAGGAAGGGCCTGTCACTCAAACCGGAGTGACCCGCCTCCAGGCTATATAAACCCCCGGAGGCGGAAGTAACATCCTCTTTTCACTCTCTGCGATATCACATTCAGATAAGTTGAAACTCAGCCTTTGTATTATTATTCTTCGCGCATTAGCCTAAAGCGGTGGCATTGGAGTCGCCCACTGGCGAGTGTTGAATTAACCCGTACTTAAGAATACTTATTCTTGTTCCGTCCTAAATCGACGGTTATTTCCTTTTATAACAAAGGATTATTACTGCTTGTTCAGGCCTCCGCCGAAGCAAGCGTGGCATAGCATTAGCCGTTAGCTTGTTAGCTCGTCTGCTATTGTTAACGTTAGCTACACTGCTTACCGCTTGTTCAGGCCCTGCCCGAATCAAGCGTGGCCTAGCCTTAGCCGTTAGCTTGTTAGCTCGTCTGCTTCTGGTTAACTCTATCTACAGTGCTTCGCCATGGATCCTCTGGCCTTCCTGCCGAGGCAATGTCCAGGCTGTCCAGGACTCATCGACGGACAGGATCTTCACCATCTCTGTGTCGGCTGCATGGGCGTTGCACACGCCTTCTCTGCACTGAGTCCTCAGGGGAGAGCTGGACCTTTCTGTGACTGCTGCGTGGCCTACGACCACGATGTACTGATACACCGGTTCTACCTAGCCAGGGCAGGCCTCGGGGCCTGCGCTCCACCAGGTGGGTCCACTGCTCTCAACCCCACAGCCCAGTCTTTCCTTCCCCAGGCGGCCCGCACCGTTGGTCAAGGTGCGGCGCTGCCTTCCGGAGATCCGCTTGGCAATCAGCGCGCCATTCCAAGTCAAGATGGCGCCGTGCTACATGAGACACCGCCTGCCGCGCAACCGACCGCAGCTAGCTCCACTGTCACTGGAGCTGGCGGGTCTGGTGAAGTCGCCGCTAAGAAGGCGACCAAGAAGGCTAACATCCAGATGACGAAATCTCCGGTAGCCTTTTCCCCTTCGGGCGCGGTGCCCAAAAAGAAACGCTTGGATGTGACCGTCGGGGACGTCCCCCTCGACGTGAGCATCACCAAAACAGTCCAGACCTTCAGGCGAGAGTCGGACCTGAGCTCCTGTCAGAGCGAGGGTTCTGGTTCTGAATACTCTGGATACACGGCCGAGGAGGAGGAGGACTCCGTCGAGGACGAGGGTTCTCGACTCACGGTCACTGTGAAAGGTAATGCCCCTGCGGCTCCAGCACGTCAACTGGACGCCGCAGGGAGCTCCCAGGCCTCCTCAGGCACCACTGCCCCTCCACCCGCCAGTCAAGCGAGTGAAGCGGGAGCAGAGGACGTCGATTCTGCAGCAGAAATGCTGGATCATCTCACAGTCTACATGAGAGCTCTGGCCAGAGTTGGAGAGGAGTTGCCACCTCCTCTCCCCTCTGAAGAGGCCGAGGATGATGACGAAATGCCCGGGCAGGAGCCTTCGGTTCCCGCCCCGTATGTCCTCTCCAGGCTGCCGCTGGTGAAAGGTTTCACCAAGGCCCTCCATTCCTCATGGAAGACACATAAAGACCCCAGGAAGCTGCCTTTTTCTGTGTTGGATTTGGTGGGCGGTGCGGAGGCAGGCATGTCCACCTGCCCTAACCTGGACCACCTGTTGGCACAATCTTTTCTGAGTTCCGTCAGACCCCAGTACAAAGATGTAGGCACAGCTAAAAACGGGCCGTTTGTTGGCCCCGTCGGCACCAACCCGCCGGGGTTCACTGTCCTGGAGGACAAGCTGCAGTCGGACAGGGCTCGTAACGCCTACCGGTCCGCTGCTCTGGCCGCTAAGGACCTGAATCTGATCCAGCTCTTGCTCGCTTCCACCAAGGACCTGGTCAAAGGTCTGCCCACGGGGGAGCACACAGCTGAACTGAACACTCTATTTGACATCATGCTGAAGGTCAATTGGCATGCGGTTAAGTGGATGGGCAGGTCCATGGACTACAACCTCCAGTCTGAGAGAGCCCGCTGGCTCGACTATGTCGACCTCGAGCCTAAGAGGGACGTGGGCGAGAAGCCTCTAGGTCCTCGCGGGGAGATGTACAAGTCTCTCATAAACATGGAGAACAGTCCCACCACCCTCATGGGTGGGGGCTTGGAGCTGCTGCAGGGTAGAGTTACCTTCTTCAAGGCGGCTAAGGACATCGTCGAGTCCACCACAGTGCCACAGGATGAACCGCAGCAAGCTAGGAGGACGTCCCGCTCCTCCCGCGCCAAGGAAAGGGGCCGCTCTGCTTCTTTTAAGAAGCACTCGTCTTCCTCCAGGGGAGCCTCTGCAGCCAGGGCGCCTGACAGGCCCCGCAGCAAGGCTGTGGTTCCCGAGCGCGCTCAGCCGCGCCGCCCGTCCAAGGATGGCAGGCAGCAGTCTTCATACCGCGGTGGCCGCGGTAGGGGACAGCGCAAATGACACTCTGAAGAGGGGAATTGTGCTGGGGCGGGGGTCCGAGGTGTCTCTCGGTCCCCCTCCCCCCAAACGAGGGCGTTTTTCGGTACCCCGTGTCGGGGAAATGAAAATGTTGATTTTGATGCCTCCTGTGTCGACAATAAACATGTTGAAAGAGCAAAGTCTGTCTCTGTCCAACTCTCTCGCACTAGCACAGACGACCCCATCGTGCATGCCTCCTGTAGTAATGATGAAGTCCTGTCAGGACTCGATAATCAATCACAGGTTTTATCAGAAACCAGTAATGTTAATGTCAAACAATTATGTGGTTCCTCAAGCGCGCGAGTGGGATATCCCTCGCGTCGACAATATGAATCCTTTATGCATGCCTCCTGTAAGAATGATGGAGTCCCGTCAGGACTCTTTAATCAGTCAGAGGTTTTATCAGCAACCAGTAATGTTAACGTCAAACAATTATATGGTTCCTCATGCGCGCGAGTGGATTTTCCCTCGCGTGAGCGATGCTATGAATTTAACCTTGAGTCAGAAATTCTGTCGGCCTACTATGAGCCCGGGTCAAGGGACAAGCATAAAGGCCTTAGAGCAGGTATTAAACGTAAAAGTTCCTCTCCTGTCAGGGGAGAATGCTTTAGTTGTGGGCGAGTCTGTTTATCAGTCGAATCGCTTTGCTCTTCCTGTCGCTCTATCGAGCGAAAACCGAACGCTTCCGGTTTCACCGGATACGGATTCGCTAGCTCCCCGCTTCCGGTCCGGCCGCAAAAGAGCTCCGCTAGTCAAGCGGTACAATCAGAAGGTGTTCCCACCTTGCGGCCTATTGAACCCCTGCGCTCCGCATCCGGGTGTTCCGGATACGGATACGCAGGTTCCCCACTTCCGGTCCCGCCGCAAAATAGCTCCGCTAGTCAAGCGGTACAACCAGAAGGTGTTTCCGCCATGCGGCCTATTGAACCCTTGCGCTCCGCATCCGGTCGTTCCGGATACGGATACGCAGGTTCCCCACTTCCGGTCCGGCCGCCAAAAAGCTCCGCCGTCACGGAAGCACAGTGGTGGGGTTTCTCTCGCTCAAAACACGCTAGCACGCTGTGCGCGCCAGTGGAAGTTATGCAACCCGAGCCATTGGGTATTTCGAACGATAACCAGGGGTTACAGGTTACAGTTCGCAGATATACCCCCGCTTTCGAGCAGGGTTATTCATACCAGAGCACGTGGTTTAAAAGCAAGTCTTTTGAGAGAAGAGATCAGCTCATTGCTAAGCAAGGGTGCTATAGTGGAGCTGGACAGGACCCAATCCCGCATGGGATTTTGGAGCCGTTATTTCCTGGTGCCCAAAAAGGGGGGGGGGGCTACGTCCCATCCTGGACCTAAAGGCACTAAACGTGTACCTGAAGAAGTACGTTTTCAGGATGCTAACAGTACCCACCATGTTACGGTCGGTCAGGCAAGGGGATTTCCACTGTTCAGTGGATCTGAAGGATGCTTATCAGCACGTCCAGATTTATCCCCCACACAGGAAATTCCTTCGGTTCGCCTTCGAGGGTCGCCTGTACGAGTATACAGTACTCCCTTTCGGTCTGTCACTGAGCCCGAGGGTTTTCGTGAAAGTGACCGAAGCAGCCATCGCCCCGCTGAGACAGCAGGGCGTCAGGTTGGCGACGTACATCGACGATTGGATGATTTCAGCGAGCTCCGCCCACGAAGTGGCGCGTCACACACAAGTGGTTTTGGCTCACCTGAAGGCCTTAGGTTTCATAGTCAACCACGGCAAGAGCATGCTGACTCCAGCAAGTCGTCTTACATTCATTGGGGTCCTTCTGGACTCATCCGACATGTCGGCCCGTCTCTCAGAGGAGAGGGTGGACAGGTTTCGGGAATGTCTCGACTCCTTTCAAGTGGGCCAGGAGGTCACTTACAGGAGTTGCATGGTACTGACGGGAATGATGGCTTCCGCAGTACATCTGTTGCGTTTGGGCAGGTTTCATATGAGACCTTTTCAAAGATGGATGTTATCCCTCGGGATCCCGCCCTCCTTGAAGTACAAGAAGGTTACGGTTTCCCCTTCCTGCGCGATCGCCCTGTCTCCGTGGCTGGTGGAGGGGTTCCTCACCAGCGGAGTCTCGATGGGCGAGGTGGTTTCCCACAAGTCGATCACGACAGACGCCAGTCTCAGTGGATGGGGAGCCACTTTCGAGGGGCGCACAGCGCAGGGGCTTTGGCCTCTGGAGATGAGGGGTCGTCACATCAACTATTTGGAGTTGATGGCTATACTCCTGGCGCTCAAGCATTTCGAGCCTTGGATTTTGCATTGTCACGTCCTGGTCAGGACAGACAATACGACGGCCATGTTTTATGTCAACAAACAGGGGGGCCTGTCGTCGTTGCCACTGGACCGTCTGGCTCGAGAATTGACGGTTTGGTGCTTGTCGCGCCTCAAGTCGATCAGGGCCTCACACGTCCCAGGTCTCCTCAACAGCGGAGCAGATCTCCTGTCCAGGGGAGGTCCTCGCTACGAGGATTGGTCTCTCCACCCCAGGGTGGTGAGCCAGATTTTTCGCAAGTTTGGTCAGCCAGTGGCGGACCTGTTTGCGTCAGCGGAGAATACGAAGTGTCCGTTGTTCTTCGCGGTGAAGGGCAGTCCTCCCTTGGGGTTGGACGCCTTAGCGCACACGTGGCCGAGAGGTCTACTGTACGCGTTTCCCCCCTTCGACTTAATCCGACCCACTCTGGAGAGAGTCAGGAGGTTCGGTCTGGAGATGCTCCTGGTGGCTCCCTACAAGGGCACGTGGAGATCGGCGATCGCCCCTCTCCTTTGCGAACCGGGTTGGCAGCTGCCTCAGTGCAGGGACCTGTTGAGTCAGGCCAGGGGGGAGATCTTCCACCAAGACCTGCAGGTCCTAGACCTGTGGGTTTGGCACGTGAAAGGTTAAACCTGCTGGCAGCCGGTTTTTCTTCTGAAGTGGTTGATACCATTCAGAGTGCTAAGGCGCCCTCTACGAGGGCGTCTTATGATGGAAGGTGGAATGCCTTTGAGGACTGGTGTGAGTCGCGTGTTCCACCTGTGGTGGCTCATGTGGCGTCAGCCCAGGAAATTCTGGAATTTATGCAGAACCGCTTGAGAAGTGGTCTAGCATTTTCTACCCTTAGGGGGTATTTGGCGGCTATTAATGCCTGTCACCTGGGGGTGGCGGGCAAGGCACCTTCTAAAGTCCCGGAGGTCATCAAGTTCATGCAAGGAGTTGAACGTTTGAGGCCGGTGACTAGGTCTTTGTTCCCAGTTTGGGATCTGCAGGTGGTTCTAGGGGGCCTATGTCGGGCTCCCTTTGAGCCGCTTGTAGGGATGCCTTTGAAACTTTTGAGTTTCAAGACGGCTCTTTTGCTGGCTTTGGCCACGGCTAAAAGAGTTGGTGACCTGCAAGCTCTCTCGGTGTCTGCGGAGTGCATGCAGTTTATGAACAATGATCTCAAGGTGTTGCTCAAGCCTCATCTTAAGTTTGTTCCTAAGAACATGGTGGTTCCTAAGGAGCCTGTTGTTCTTCTGGCTTTTCATCCTCCTCCGTTTGTCTCGGTGGAGGATGAACGGCTGAATTGCCTTTGTCCGGTCAGGGCATTGAAGGCCTACTGTGACAGGACTGCTGGTTCTAGAGCTTCTTCTCAGCTCTTTGTAGAAATGGGCAATGTTCTTGTCAGAAAGCCGGTGTCTAGACCCACTCTTTCGAGGTGGATTGTGGATGCTATTAGGCTGGCTTACTCTAGTGCGGGGGTGGAAGTGCCGGCGGCACTTAAAGCCCATAGCACTAGAGGTGTGGCTACTTCGTGGGCACTGGCAAAGGGAGTCTCCGTTCAGGAGATTTGTGTTTCGGCGAATTGGTCTTCGCCTTCTACCTTTGCAGCCTACTATCACCTGGATATCGAATCCTCTTCGCTAGCGCATTCGGTTCTGGGTGCAGTTGCCTCCTCTACGTCATAGAGGAGTCGGATCTTCCCCTCCCACAGGTGGGCATGTAGCCACCTGGGGTACTTTGGGGGGACCCTGTGTTTTCCTTATATAGTGTGTCTTACTTATAAGGCGGACTTGTCCTTTTCATTTAGTTGAATGAGGCGGACTTCGGTCTGTCAGGGTCTCTCTTTATTTTCTCATGCCTTCACACCCAGGTCCGGTGGGCCTGGGACCTTCTGGGTGATGGGTCACGCCCGTTTGGGCTGTGCTCACCCGTATGAGGGGTGTGTGGGGGTATGAGAGTAGGTTGTGGCTTAGAGGGGAGTTTAAGAATCCCAAGTGGGAGGTCATCCTGGAATATTGACAGTAAACGGTAGGTTCCGTACGGAACCATTGTTTACTTAGATATGGAAGGATGACCTCCCACGTAATGCCCCTCTGTTTCACTGAATGTGGCAGAGAGTGGTATTAAGAGGATGTTACTTCCGCCTCCGGGGGTTTATATAGCCTGGAGGCGGGTCACTCCGGTTTGAGTGACAGGCCCTTCCTACCTACGTTAGTACGGGAGCTGAAGTAGTTTCTCTGAATGATCGCCAGGGGGCGTCATTACCCAAGTGGGAGGTCATCCTTCCATATCTAAGTAAACAATGGTTCCGTACGGAACCTACCGATTTCTGTCTTTTGACTTGATTGAGTTGAGATAGATAGATATTATCCCAAGGGGGGAAATCAGTACGTTGCCCGGAGGCAGCACAGCAGCTTAATGTTATTTACAAAGTTACATAGAAGAATGAAAATAAAACTTTTTACTGTGTACACAGTAAAAGAGGAAGTTACCCCCCCCCCCCCCCCCCCTCAAAACAGTCAACGCTCATACTACTCGGAACAACGGACCGGCGGAACAATGAGCGGACTCCTACTTAAAAAGCAAATAGCAATACTTAAAGCACAACTTATCAATACAGTGCCAAACAAAAGTGTCAACAGTCAATGCTAGTCAGTGCAAAAAAAAGGGTGACACAGCAAGACGCACATGAAAACCCTCCCTGGAAAGGTCCTTAGAGGTCAGAGTCAGTACACCTATGCTTGCTGTATGTAATGCATCATGATCTGTGTGTGTTTCTATAGAAGTCGGCCTTCCACCGGGCCCAGTCGCTGGGCTACAGGAATGGCTACGCCCTGCAGCAGCGGCCCACCGTCGGCATCGGACAGGCGGCTCTGCTGTCGGCGCAGCTGACCCAGGATGAGATCAACGAGCTGTCCAAAGAGATCCCGGCCCTCACCTACGGCGCTCCAAGACGCGGCACGTCACTAGACTTCATACCCGCTCACGTGGCCCTCGACAAGAAGGTAGGCATATTCACGAAACCAACCGTCCCAACAAATTTGTGTGAGTTATTTCTTCCCTGACATGCTTTAAAACTGTCTGTGAACGGTTCCAAACTGCTATAATGTTGAGGAGTTGCTCATTCAGCAATGGATATGTCACACCAGTGGTTCTCAAAGTGGATTCATTCCAGGGACTCTTTGGGTTCCTTTAGGGGGGACTAAATTGACCGATACAAGCCTGTAACTCTGACAGTGTACACTGTCAGAGTCAAGGGGAAACCTTGACATTTGCCAGTTTGAGAAACACTGTCACACCACCATCACTTACAGACTCAGACACAGGTAGGCAGGCATGTTTTCTGAAATGGGATTTCTTTCTTTCTCTTTCTACAGTAGTCATTGTGTATCCCACCTTGATTCAGTTACAACACACCCTCAGCCTCTTTTTCTCTCTATTTTATAATAAATAATCAACTTTATTTATAATTGAAAAAAAGAAGTGTGCAAAGGAAATAGTTACAAATTTGTAATTATGGAAAGGCCTTTTGATGGAAGTAAGCCGTAAGTCATAATGAAAGGGATAGTTCACCCCATCGAGACTTTGATATTCATGGATAGTTTTTGTTTGTTTTGTTTTTGTTGTTGCATTCCTAAGCCAATAATTACCAGCAGTGGTTCCCTATGGAGACACAAAGATTCTCCTTTTGTGTCTCTATTGGGAACCACTGCTGGTCATCAGAAACAAAACAATATCCATGAATTCAAGTGTCCATGGGGACGGTTGATTTATATTTACTGATTTGATTTATTGATTTGCACAACAGGAATACATAAATAGTATACTACTTCTTTGACTTGTTGTGTCGGTGAGTATAAGAAACCCTAGGGGGACTTATAAACAAATGAGCAGGTCTTCTCATTGTCTTTCCTCTGCCAGGTGCTGCGTTTCTTCGGCTACTTCCACGAGGACGTGCTCGACTCCCCCATTGAGGAGCGCCGTGTGCGCCCCGTGGTCGTCTACTACCACCTGGAGGACGACAGCATGTGCGTCATGGAGCCGCAGGTGGAGAACTCCGGACTGTGCCAGGGCAAGCTGGTCAAACGCCAGCGTCTGCCCAAGAACGACCGCGGCGACCACTACCACTGGAAGGACCTGAACGTGGCCATGGACCTGGCGGTCTACGGGGTCGTCTACCGCCTCACGCACTGTGACCCCTACACACAGGTGAACAAATACGCTGCTTTTCACCCGCTTGACTTGAAAATATGAGCGCTCCACGTTGACACAAACGGTGACATCTGTATAGGAGTGGTTTTCAGCCCTTTTCACATCAAGGTACATTATTTATTCTGCATTTGATCCACAGACCACCATTTGATGAGATTTAGCCCATCAGACCCAAAACTTTGAACATTTTGTTGTCGTTGGATAGGATTTTGTCCACAATTCCATGTGGTACCATAGGAGAGATATCAGGCAAATGTAAAAATCTACTACATTCTCTAATTGTGTAGACTTCTTGTAAATGAAGTAATGCAGATGTTTAACAATAATGTAACTCTTTTACGGGTCCATTTGGTTTCATTTTACACCAACAGTCCAAATGGACCCATAAGGATCACAGGTGTACGCCAATCTCTAATTACTGTACAGTAAGTGTACAAATGTAACCAAATTATGTAACTAAAAATCCGCAAATGGTGACAAAGGATTTCACCCACTTTTAAACACATACATCTGTGGTATGACAATAAATCTGAAGTTGAAGTCGAGTTCAAATGGATACATTAACAGAGGATTTTACTGTGTAACAAATATAAATATTTTTTTTATTAATTGGTGGGTTATAGGCTAGGTGAACTTGTGAACTCTTGTCTCTTGATATTATATAACCATTTATGCTGTGTGTGTGTGTGCGTGTGTGTGTGTGTGTGTGTGTGTGTGTGTGTGTGTGTGTGTGTGTGCGTGCGTGTGTCACCCTCTTCCTCTCTCTCTCTCTCTGTCTCTCACCTTCGCTGTCATTTTCACACTGTGTTGCCTGATGTGACTGGACAGGAGTTCATGGAGAGTGAAGGCATGATCTTGAACGACTCTGAGCCGACCCCTGTGGATCCTTACATCACACATCGTGTCCAGCCCCAGCGCTCCTATGTCTCACCCCCCGACTCTGACCACTTCCACCAGTTCCTCACAATGGACCGCAAGGTAGGGGAAGGAAGGGTAGAGTACTTATTTCCGAGTTCACTCGCACAGTGCTTCGCAAACACTTTCATGTCAAGGACCCTCAAATTGATGTGTATTTGGCCACGGACCCCCCACCACATCTGAAAAGGTTTTGTGTCAGGGACCCCCATAAGAGAATATTTGTCAAAAATAGCCAAGAAATAAAATAGGGCTGTTTACATTGTTCCCCTGGGGACCCCTCCTGCACCCCACTTTGAGAACCCACTGTGTCTGTGGGCCAGTGGTGGAAAGTAACTAAGAACCGTATTTTCCGGACTATAAGGCGCACTTAAAAGCCTTTAATTTTCAAAAAAAAACTACAGTGCGCCTTATAGTCCAGTGCGCCTTATATATGGATCATTCATTGACATTGACATTCCCTTTAGCACAGCTCCATATGTTTGATGCATAACGCAACGGTAGCGTCTATTATGTGCGCCTTATAGTCAGGTGTGCCTTATATATGAAAACAGTTTGAAAATAGACCATTCATTGACAGTGCGCCTTATAGTCAGGTGCGCCTTATAGTCCAGAAAATACTGTACTGTACTTAATTAAGTACAATGTTAAGGTATTTGTACTTTACTGGAGTATTTCCAATTTCCAATACTTTTACTTCTACTCCACTGCATCTCAGAGACAAATATTGTACTTTTACTCCACTTCATTTATTTGAAAACTTTAGTCACTTTGTAGATTTAGATTAGTATTACACGACATACATTAACCACTTCAGCCCTAAATACATTTCGGCCATTTGAAAATAGCCGATCTACAAGCTCGCGATGCGACGCATTGTGAGCTTGCTCAACTCAAAAGGCTTGAGTACAGCATGATGGGCACGAAATAGCATGTGAAGTCGTCAGCACACGCAAATATAACACCTTTAATAATGCACAAAAGCAGAAGGAAATAACCCTAACCCCTTCCTCTGCATTTCTGACTCATGTGGGTGTGATGTCTGGTTTTATGACACGGCTAGCGAGCCTATCTCATTCTGGCCACAAAAGTGTGAACTTGCTAGGTTGCACAGAGAGAGACTGCAAACATAGCTGCAATTAAATGACCCAAATGACAATCCATGGTAAATTAGCTAGACTATTATAGTAGAGCGCTGCTGTGACAGTTAAACATAACATGCAGTTCAGTCAGGAACACTCACGTCAAAGTAGATTTAACCATTTTATTGCAAAACATGGAATACAGTTAAACTTGGCGTTACAGGCTCCGCTTTCAGAGATGTTCCTTGATTTTTTTCCAAGTAGCACGTTAAGCAAAATCAGGGAACGTTATGCTTAAAAAGTTAAAAACCTATGGACTATCGAAAAATGTTGAATTGAAAAATGTTAAAATAATAAAGAATAATAAAGAAAAGAAAATAAAACACCTCATATGGATACAATAGCAGTACAATAGCAATATAGTGATATTAGCTTGAATCAGCCAGACTCTGATCAAAAGGTGGAGGCTGGAGTGGAGGAGGCAGCTAAACAGCAGCAGAGGCAGTAAGACAAGCAGAGCTATAGTGAATGCAAGCCGTATTTAAAGAAGCCTCCCTTTGAGCTAACTGACAGCTGAGGCAAACAAGACTCTTGTGTCCTGCACAAACTAACGCTATGCTTCATTTAGTTACCTCTCGTCTTGCTCATCACAAAAACAATACTCAGTTGAGTCCTCATTCTTGACATAGTGTACTCTCCCTCTTCTCCGCAGGTATTGCGATTCTTTGCCATGTGGGACGACACTGGCGCTCTGTACGGGGAGGCCAGGCCAGTGACCATCCAGTACTACCTGGTAGATGACACGGTGGAGATCAGGGAGGTGCACCAGGCCAACAGCGGCCGAGACCCCTTCCCTGTCCTGCTGCGGAGGCAGAGGCTGCCCAAGGACATTAACCCAGCCTGTGGTGAGACACAACGCTTCAGAATCCTACACTGTGTTTTAATATGGCATATGATTCAACACAGTTCAATCTGGATGTCGTGGAACTATCATTTACTACTTTACTGGTCTATTCATGTCAAATGCAATGAAGTCCCCTCAGATGGAATTAATACATTCTGTCTAAAGATATGATTTTGTGAGGCCTATAACACTGTTGTTTAAATCTTGCAAGGGCACCGGAAACCGGATCACAGGATTACTTTGTGTTGGACTACTTTCCTTATGTGGATTACTTTCCTTTAGGCCTATATCTCACCTGCACATGAGACTATTTTAAATATAATAGTATGCATGTTCTATATCTGTTACGGTTCTATTGCTGCACCCTACAGTATGTACACATCTGTATCTGCTGCTATTTTTAATCTCACATACAGTACCTGTCATGCGGCATACTGTACATATTTTCTCACTCAACTCATATCAGGAACATTTGATCATTTGACCCGTTTCTGTCCTTGTTTTTCCTTTCTCTTCTACATCTATTCTTCGTCCCTTCCTGTAATCTACAGTATGAACGAAGGAGCTTGTACTTGTACACCTAAAAATCTGTAATAAAATGTTTGTTTTTTTCACCATAATAAAGCTGTTTGTGAATAAAAGCCTGCTCTACCGTCTCCCCAGAGCCCTTCCCTCGCTGTGTGCTGGAGGTGTCCCGGCAGGAGGTGTGTGAGTATTACTCCCCCAAGGACTTCCAGGTGGGGGAGACGGTGGAGCTCCTGGGCCGCCGCTTCCTGCTGTACGACTGCGACGACTTCACCAAGAGCTTCTACCAGCAGCACCACCCGAACATAGAGCTGAAGCCCAAGGACCTGCCAACGACAGAGATGCACGTGACGAGGGTGAGAAAACCCCAGCCCGACTGACACCAGATTCATGGATCTGATGCTGATCCCCATTTTAGAGAGTCCATCGATTATATAGATGCTGTGACTGATATTTTGTCAGAAAACACAAAATCAATTGTAATCCATTTGAAATGCTTAGGTTAATGTTTAAGACATCACTTTGAAAACACTTGTGATGGCATACCCAAAATAAGGTTAGAAATCAAGACACATCATCTGTAAAATGGCTCATACTGTCAAAAAAGTCAAATAATGGCCAATATACTGTATCAGTCTGACAGGCTTTAGAGAAAACATGCACTGCCCTGTCTGGAAATAACTTAAGAATGTCAATGTTGGTTTGCAGTCTACAGTATATAGTAGCCTGTCATTTACTCTTCTGATTACAATTTAGGCATTTAGCAGAAGCTCTTAATCCAGAGCGATTTACAATAAGCAAGGACAGCACAAAGTAACACATCAACATCTCAACATCAATACATCAATTGAATAGAAATAGTAGAAACCTATTCAATAAAATCTAAAACAATCAAAACATCAATAATCTGTACATCGAAGCTAAACACACTTCAGCTTTGATGTACGATAGGATGCCAAGTCAAACATGTCCTGAAAAGATTAATTACATGTATGGTCATTGAGAGTTAAGTTTTCCCCCGTTCCTCCTCCTTGCTCTCCCCTACTCTATATCCTCTTACCTCTTCTCCTCATAACATTTCATTTTCTCCCGTCTCCTTACAGGAGATTCCCCCCTACAATGGCTTTGGCTCACTGGAGGACTCTCTCCAGAACTGCCTCACTCTGATCCCAGAGCCTCCCAAAAAGGACCTGTTGAAGATGCTGGAGAATGACCAGAAAGTGTTGCGCTACGTCGCCAAGCTGGTGAGAGAATGAATGGCGACTGAATGACAAACACAAGTGACATGACAACCTGACGGGTCACTGAACTCTTACCATCTTACCAACAATAAGCTTCAACGCAATAACAGACAAGTCTCCCTTGAACTTTGTAAATCGCTCTGGTTAAGGGCTAAACAGCAACATTGTAAGTTGTAATTTATCATTCCTTCTGCCTCTTTAGACGAACGCCTAATAGCTGACTATGGCTCACGGGGAACTAGTGTTTGTGAGGGGGGACAGGGTCCTTGTCGCTGCACCTGCAACTCGTAGTGCAGTCATGGTGCAAGTTTAGTTACCGGTATATGAGGGGAAAGGGAACTGAAACTCCTCGCTGTCAGTTGAAAAGCAGCAGCTGGCAACATAGTCAAATGTAACAACCATATAATGTTAAATTGACCAGCCATTCATTGACATGTGTTGAGTTCCGACCCTGGTTATTCTCTCCCCTAACCCCCTCCTCCCTGCTGTTCCAGGACTCTCAGAATCCCAGCGACGAGGGTCGTCGCTTCATCATCTCTTATTTCGTGTCCAGCGACATGGTCTCCATTTTTGAGCGACCCGTCCGCAACTCTGGGATCATCGGTGGGAAGTTCCTGGAGAAGACATGCATCCCCAAGCCGGGCAGCACCGTGGACAATCCTGCCTTCTACTCACCAGAGGACTTTGCAATTGGAGCCACTGTGGAAGGTAAGGCGTGATTTAGACTTTTGTTGGGTGTGTCGCGCAGCAGATCTGTTAGGCTCGCATTGCGCTGCAACATGTGAGCTTGTAGAACTACTTGTTTTGGTGCGCGACAGCATCAACGCAACAGTAGAACAGGTTCTTCCACTGGACTGTATTGAAATGACGAGAAAACATAAAGGGATAGTTCACCCAAAAAATAACTTTTTTTCCTATCGATTAATTACCCCACGGAGACATAAATCCGTGGATATTGTTGTTTTTGTCGCATTCCCAAGCTAATAATTTGATGACCAGCAGTGGTTCCCTATGGAGAATTATTGGCTTAGGAATGTGACAAAAAACTAAATATCCACACATTTCAGTTTAGAAGTAGCAATTCTTAGACATTTCTTTAGTTTCTTTCACATCCTTGCAATACCACCTCCTTTCCGTCCTTCTCCTTAGTTTTCCGACATCGCTTTGTCCTGATCGATGCCGACCACTACGTGCTCAAGTTCCTGGAGTCCGTCGCAGACCGGATCCCCTCGCAGACCCTCCACTCTGTGCGGCAGAGGCTGGGCGTGCATCCAGACCAAGGGATGCTTGATGATCAGACAACCGGACAGAATGGTACAACGCGCTGAAATCAACTTCTGTGCCCCCAGTCAAATATAACATGAGGGGTAAAATAATGGTGTTACTTGCTGCTGTGTTCCTCGTTCCTCAGGTGACTTCTTCGTGATGCGATGATACAGAGGACAATGTTATTCACACCAGTGTTACTTCCTCTTCAACCAGTGGTTCTCAAACCCCCTTAACTGACCGTATCAATGGAACCAAATGAACTTGGAAGGTTCCATCTGTACGCCATCATGTAAGGGTCCATTTTTATTTTAAACTGTACACTGTTACACTGCATGGTATTGTCGTTGTTGGGACTTGTCTTTGGGGCCTGCATGGTATGTGGGTCCACACTCTTGTCGGTCACTGTGATCATGTCTTTGTGTAATAAGGCTGAGAGTGCTCCTGGCACAAGCATTTCATTGTATCTGTACCTGTATGGATATGTGTGACAATAAAACTGAACCGAACCGAAACTAATTTGGAACACCCTCAAGGAACCCTGAGCGTCCCTGGAGCCCTCTTTGAGAGAACCACTGTCTTAAACAATTCAAAAATTCTGAACGCTGTTCTCCTAACTTTGAACCAAGACCCTTCAGTATATCGCTTTAGTAAATATTCTGTTTAAACATTGGACATTTGTGTTGATTTGTGCGTTTGTGATCTGCCTCCTTGTGGACAATTTGTGTCACTTTTTTGTGTCAGTGACCTCGGATTACCCCCATCTTCAAGCAATGGTGGAAAACGTACTCATATATTTTACCTAAGTAAAAGTATCAGGACTGCAATGTAGAAAATACTCTGCTACAAGTAAAAGTCCAGAATTCAAAATGTACTTCAATAAAAAGGTACAGAAGTATTGGTATCAAAGTGTACTTAAAATACCAAAAGTAGAAAGCACTCATTATGCAGAAGGTCCCATTTCACAAGTTCGGCTATTTTCAAATGGCCGAAACGTACATAGGACTGAAGTGGGTAATGTATGTTCTGTCATAACCAAAATCTATAAGGTAACTAGTAACTAAGGTTTTCAAATAATTGTAGTGAAGTAAAAGTATAATATTTGCCTCTGATATGTAGTGGAGTAGAAGTAAAATTACTGAAAAATTGGAAACACTCCAGGAAAGTATATATACCTCAAAACTGTACTTAAGTACAGTGCTTCAGTACATTTACTTACTTTCCAGCACTGTCCTCAAGTAGGAAACTTGTTCCTAGTTTGGCAGTGATTCAGTGTGGCTGTGGTGACGTGAACTCACTGCACTTTGCTCTGCTATAAGAGTCAGTCTCGCATGGCCAGACTGTTGCCTCCCACAATTTTCGAATGCTTCCCGGTCATAGATTCGAAGATTGTGGAATAGTTTGTCTGGCTACGCGAGACTAGCTAGGAGTGTAACAGGAAACGTGACTTTAAGATTATATAATGCCTTATTATTATGTGCTACAATTGAACATTCATTTAAGAACCACCTCTGGTATCACTGTATTCCTGGCTGGGGTTTCAATAACTCCCAACAATGGACAAATGAACAAAATAACCATCTGGGTGCCCTTTTTCAGAAAAGAATGCATCATTTAATGAAGTTATAAACATCTTAAAAAAAAAAGAAAAAAATGGAATGGGCATGCGGTAATATCCAACATACATACATACATATCATACATACATACATGATGCTTATCTGTAAGTGACCAGCAAGACTGACCTGAACGGAGTAGAAGGAGCTACAGTGACAGACAAACCTTTGGCTGGTCACGTCTCACAACACAGCCCAGCCCCACCCATTTAGCACAATACCCTTCACTGACTTACGGGTAATGGACAGTGTTCAGGCCAGCCTGCAGTATGCCCTTCTCTGGATACCGTTGCATCATTAACATTGTTCCTGCACCAGCGGGGGCCAGGCTAGAAAACAAGCAAAGCCTGCTCTACGACGAGCTCAAAACAGCGGCAACATCAGACAAAACGCTACAACCAGTACAGTACTTTATGTATGAGGATAGGTATCGACACATTCAATATTGGCACGCACGGTATACAGAGTATGTGCGTTGCTGCATACTGCGTTTACTTAACGTTTTTAATAATTTTGTATACAATACAATGGACCATATGGTGGGATAGCAGGCAGCGTGGGTGCATAAAAAAATACTGATATGATGAGAATAGTAAATGTCTGTTGGGCTCGAGGAGGGAGGGGTGGATTTTTCATTTTCCAGCATTCACGCCTGTGTCCATAAGCGACTTAAGTCCCTGTGGCACAGCCGGACATACGCACCAGGAGGTCGAAGGCCGGTGGCCAACGGATTCCCAATGTGCTGATGAAAACGCCGTAGCCGAGGCTAAGGCCACTGCTCAGGGCAGACATTACAGGGTCTAAACTTAGGGGGCTTTGATCTTCTTGGTGCGAGGTGAAGCTCCGTTCTCTGCCTTTAGAACTCCGTTTTCATGGTGTCCAACTAGCAGGCAGACACAAAAGAAATTAGGTGAAGCACTATGCGAAGGCAGGCCACATCTCAATGTTAACCCATTTAGGCCTAGAATTATTGAATGCTTTAACCAGTGAAAAATAGCAGATATATAAGCTCACAGCGCGGCACTGAGTGCCGCGCTGCGAGCTTGTAGATCTGCTATTTTTGGAAAAAGTCGTGAAAATTTGTGCAAATCTTTGAATATATGTATTTTCAAAGCGAACGTTTGTAACTCAAATTTTGCTTCTGGGTGGTCCCTGGAACTAAATGTTTTGAGATGGGGGTCCGTGGCCAAATAAATATAATTTTGGGGGTCCTTCACATGAAAAGGTTTGAGAACCACTGACATAGCATTCTCTCAAGAACAGACTAACTGAGCTCCATTTAAGTGAAAAGGACCTTTTCTTTGACGATGGCTGGCCAGATTGCTGACATATAGAAACATAGGTTTTTCAAAAAATCTTAGAAGGATTCAAAAGACACTTATAGAATCGGGTCAAAATTCTAATTTTCATGATTTTTTCAAAAATAGCTGATCTACAAGCTCGCAGCGCGGCACCGTGCCGCGCTGTGAGCTTGCATATCTGCAATTCTTCAATAGTTAAAGCATAAAATAATGATACACTATAATGTGTACCCGAGGGCAGCATGAGGATATTCTGAGACCAGTGTGTTTGTACTCACGCGAGTCTCTCTTCAGCGGTCGTAGGGGTTGTTGTTGTTGTTTGGTGGCGACCTTCTTGCGGGCGGCCTGTTCGAGTCTGAACTCTCTCCAACGCCTCAGCTGAAAGCGGATGAACTTCCAGAGAAGCCAGGACTGGATCAAACACACCAGTAGTAGAACAGACATCCTACCGAAGACCACAGGATTAGTGTGCTTAAAGAGAGTGCATATAGGATGTACGACAACAGAAATACATCAGACACGATCAGAGATCATTTCATCGCTCGCTGAAAAGTACCGATTTTCAAGCTAGCTACCTTGCTGTCATTTTCGGAGAGTGACGCAGTCGTGTGACAATGGCCTTACCTTATCAGCACAGTATTGAAGTTTCCGACCTCCCAGTCCAGCCCCTGGTTCTCTGCACGGCCCAGACCAAAGCCCACAGCCAGGAACATCAGGGTCAGTGTCACCATCCGCGTAAACACAAAGCTAACCGCCCACAGGTCAAACCTGGAACACGACATAAAGTACAGCAATTTAATGTTGAATAAACTCCAGTCGACAAAAACAAAAACTACCAAGAAACAAAATACACTCATAATACCCAATTGTTATGTAATGTCCATATTGTATTTCAAAAGTACAAATATTTGTTCTCTCACGGCGCAGAATACATCAAATATAAGACATGAAAAAGGCGAGTTGCTCACATTTTCTGGTGGTTCTCATCAGTGAAGTAGAAGAGTCTGGCGATGTGGAAGCCCAGCTCTGACACATACTGTAGGAAGAGCAGTACCAGTCCCACGCGACTCAAACTACAGAGCAGAGAATAAAGAGGTGATTGGACAGAGAAGCAGGGAACATAAGGTGGGCAATAGAAAGTGAACACAAAACACACAAGAAATGTTATAGAGTTACTTCTGGATTCTCTTGTAAACCAATTCGTTTCTAGATCAGGGGTCTTCAACGTTTCCAGTCCAAGGACCCCTTAGCTGAGAGAGAGATGAAGCAGGGACCCCCACAACCATAGATTCCATATAGTTTCATTGTTTGACAGCACGATCGATCACCAGTGTATTTTGGATTCATGTCAATTTGTGTTTTGAGATATTTAACCACTTGAATCGTCAATACTTAATAACTTGACCTTTCACTCTGTACTTAGCCTGCTCTTTTTCCCCTCTACACCAAAAATAGCCGATCTACAAGCTCACGCCGCCTCGCAGCGCGAGGCGTTGTGAGCTTGTAGATCTGCTATTTTTGGCTGAAGTGCTCAGAATAAGGACACTTCAAGTGGATTCAAGCAAAGATTTGGAGGAACCCCTGTAGTAACTCTGAGGACTCCCTAGGGGTCCCGGACCCCCTGTTGAAGACCCCTGCTCTAGATCAATGATGATCAAATCTAACATCTAAATCCCCAATCCCCCCTTAGGATCTAAGTGTGGTGGATTACTATTAAGTTAAGCTACAATATATATCATGGTCACTGTACTTGTGCATGTCTAAGGTGTCAATATGCTTTCCTTCAAGACGAAATGGGTTTATAGAAGGGGTTGGGAACCCTGCATCTTTCAGAGAGGCCTTCTGTTGGATGCTTACTTTAACACGTAGGCTGCGGAGATGTGCAGCAGGTACAGGCAGATGTACTGGAGCTGTCGAGGAATCTCCTCCTGGAAAACAAAGTCTGTGTTTGGATAGGGCTTTTTTTTCTTGTTTTGCAATCTGAATGCTGAAACACACACACAAAAAATTATCCAGTCATACTCCCCCGGTTCCCATGACCTACTGACCTTGCGTACTTTCTGGAAGTAGAGCTCTGGCAAGGCATGGAGCCAGTAGGCCAGCTGAGTGAGGTAGAAGAACTTCACCTGAAATCTAAAGAAGAGGGTGGTTGGGAACACTTAAGAATAACATCTAATAACAATGGTAGGTGGCAGGGGTTTATTTGTTAAATGAACAAAGTTTACAAAAATATGACAAAAGGTCAATTTAATTGGAGGGGTCTCCTCTTTGATGGACCATTGTTTTGTCACTGAACAAAGTAATTTGTATGAAATATAACATTTGATTCAATAATCAAATAACAAATTATGACCTTGTACTTTAAGTATCCACCTGTTTCTGCCAGAATTTACTGTAGAATTATTTGTGGGATACATCCGTTTAACAGCTGACATACAAGCTCACATCGCGTCGCAGTTGCAACCGTTGTGAGCTTGTAGATCACACTCGGCTGCGACGCCCGAAATGCCGCACGCCTTCTGCGCAATGCACGAAGGGACGTTGGAAACAGGTGGATATGATATTTGTATTCAATTACCTTACGGTGGTATGAAAGACTATTTGTACCGATCTAACGTTGATATTATGGTTACCTGAGGTGTACATGCGGGTAGTTCTCCCATAGACTGCTAGGATGAAGAATATACCCTTCCTGTGGGGATGAAACATTATGAGACATACTTAAACTCAAAAATCTTTTCATTCACTGACTCACTAGTGTGCACACAAATGCATGCATCCCAGTGGAAATAAGCCAATTAGCTATTCTTGTGTTGTACTTTTCCTCTGGAGGATCAAAATAGGCTCTATGCACGGCAACCATATTGGCAAGACATCCTTACTTCCATCACAGGCGTTAATGATTCGGATTAAGAATCTGTTCCAGTTGGTGTAGCACGGTGGTTCTTTAACGTTTTGATTTCAAGGACCACAATAACACTGAGAGCTTACAAATGGAACCAAATGGACCCGTACGGATCCATTTGGTTCAATTTGTACGTTCTCTGAGTTACAGACCCATAAGTGGCCATTTGGAACACCCTCGAGGACACTTTTGAGACCCACTGGTGTAGCAGAGAGTTTCCAGTGAGCCAAAATGTACAATATCAGCACCCTGACTCTTGTTTGACCAGAATGGAACGGAGCCTTAATCAGTATCATTGGTAACGAGTGCATCTCTTCACTCCGACATGTCTCCTGTCCGACATGTCTCCATTCCGACACTAACCCTATCTCTAACCCTAACCCTAAACCTAACCCCTATGGGAGTGTCGCCACTCCGACAATAAGAAGTCAATTTCGGAGTGGCGACATGTCGGAATGGAGAGAGCCTCCCATTGGTAACACCTGTGAAGGAAGGAAGGGGCCACTTTCTTACCAATATGGCTGCTGTGCATAGAGGATATTGCTAAATAAAGCAGGTTAAACATGTCATCTTACTGTTATGAGGATGTACAGGGTCCAAACGCTCGACACCAGGTGGAAGACGCAGAGCTGACCCGACTCGTTGAACTTTGTGTTCTTGCTTTTGGACAGGTGGAGACGGCGGTTCACCTTCTGCAAAAACCAAGACAATAACAGTGGGTCACGTGACCTGAGCAGGAGCCAAGAGAGCACATGGGTGTCACATCTGGTCACATTGAGTAAGACCAAGGTCCTCTTTCAGCTCCCGATTACGTAAAACCGTTGTTACACACAAAAGCAGTGTAGAGTGACTGAAATCCCTTGGCGCAACAATAGACGGCACGCACTATTTATAGTCACCCCCCCATTACACACTTCTGAGGGAAGTATTCCATTCAAAGGTTAACCGTTCATGAACCTACGGTAGGGCTCACGGTAGGGCTGGGCGATCAATAATACAAATATATTGATTTTTGGATATCATACTATGATATGGCGTAATTGTTTTTTTTTTTACTGGTTTTATTCAAGACTTCTTTTAAGATTTTTTTGGGGGCTTTTATGTCTTTATTGATAGGACAGGACAGTTAGTAGTCTGACAGGAAATGGGGAGACAGCTGGCATTGCAGTGAACTTCAGTGATTTCAATGAGCAACATTTCTAAGAATCTTGCCCAATAAAAGGCCAATATTATGCAATGGCGCATATAACGTTCAAGCAACCCTAACCACTGTTCTTTACCTTCATGATTTGATGTAACCTAAATGCAATGTATTAGAGCAGTGGTTCCCAAAAGTTTTTTTCTCAAGACCCAAAAGACCTTTTCCTGGGACACAAACTAGTGAAAATAGCAGATCTACAAGCTCACAGCACACCACTACACAGCGCGTTGTGAGCTTTGTTTTTTGTTCATCAAAAATAATGCTTTATGGGAGTGTTTTTGAAATAATAATTAAAAACAAACTTGTAGGAAATTGAAAGATAAAGGGACCCATAAAAATGTGTCCGCAATCCACAAATGGGTCCCACATTTTTTAAGCAAACATTTGTAACTAAAATGTTGCTTCCGGGGGGAACTAAATATTTTGAGAAGGGGGTCTGTGGCCAAATACATATCATTTTGAGGGTCCTTCACATGAGAACGTTTGAGCACCACTGACATACAGTAGAAACATAGTATTCAAATATTCAAAGACTTACTCAATAGTTAAAGACACATTTATAGTGTCAGGATACTCACATCTAAGATGTATTCCTGCACCACCGCATGGAGGATAACAGTGATGAAGAAATAGAAGAGTATGGTCGCACAGTCCTTCCATCCATACTGGTACAACGTTACCTCTCCCTCTAAACACACACACACAGAGGGAAAGATTACAAACATATCGTCGTTGTCGGGTGGAAACCTTGTACTGTATGTCCAAAACCGTTTGTTTTGTATGTATCATTTGTATGTATCATTTGAAAATGTGCCAATCTACAAGCACACAACCTGCGAGGCGTTGTGTGCTTGTAGGTCTGCTATTTTCACTAGCTTTGTGCGACAGTCTTGTATGATGAAGCAGGGCTTTACTTTACGAAAAAAACACATACAAATTTGAAACTTGGAGATACAAGGTTTCTGCCCGACACTAATGATATAGTAGCCTATGTTTGCTCTCAGAGGTGTGGTAAAACAATCCGGGATGTAAAAAGTGTTTGTAATGAACTCATCGGTACTGTGAGGTGGATACTTATTACTTAACAGCTGTATACTTGACAGTGTTCATGTTTAAGTAATGTTGTAATGTGTAGTCTTCCAATAAGACCACAAACGATGCCACAAAAATATGAAATTTTATTTGGCAGGTCATAGTCTCTTTTTTTTAACAACTTTATCAAATAAGCTTAAAACTTGATGCTTTGGCCTTTCATGTATTGCTTTGGCCTTTTGTGTATTACAAGTTTACAACTGCTGAGCTAACAGCTACCACACTTTTACAGTATCCCCCCTGAATTCTGAACAGACACTTGTCCATTTGCAACCTGTATCATATGTGCTGCTATTGAATAATTTATTGAGGATTACCTGGCGAGAGTGTGCTGACATTGTACTGAGGCTGAATGAAGAGAATGGCAGTCTTGGCTGTTGCCTGCAAAAAAGAAATGAGCAATGATGAGCTTGAACATACAGTTTGGATGAAGTAGCCTATATTTTGCACCAATTTTGGAGATTGCTCGTTTAAAGTTAGATAACCGGAACATTTGATTTTCCTTTATTTTCTACTGGACTCATTTCTGCACATAAATCGCCCACTCTGGCATTGTAATTTGACGCTGGGACGTGAATTCCAGAAGGTGACGGTGCTGAGCTGTTGGAAATGTGGCCAGCATGACAAGGCTTGCATTGACCTGGAGAGGACGCCGGCTGGCAGGGATGTCAGTCACAAGGGGGAGAAAAGTGGGAATGAGTTACTAGGGCCCAATTATTTTATACTTGAAAAATAGCAGATGCTCACAGATATACAAGCTATATACAAGCTCTACAAGCTAGATCTGCTATTTTTGAAAAGTTGTGAAAATGTGTGCAAATCTTTGAATATAGGCTTATGTATTTTTTAAGCTAAATGTTGCTTCCATGGGGGAACTAAATATTTTGAGAAAGGGGGTCTGTGGCCAAATACATAGGTCTATAATTTTGGGGGTCCTTCACATGAAAAAGTTTTAGCACCACCGAAATAGAAACAAATTATTCAAATATTCAAAGACTTTTTCAATAGTCAAAGCACAAAATAACGCGTAATAATGCGTTCTCAGTCTAAATGGGTTAAACCCCCTCCCCTATGAAGAACATAAATGAGAGGGCCCGCAGTGAATCCTTGTACCCAGGGCCCAGAATTTGGTGCGACACCCCTGGACGCAGGGCGCTAGCTGGCACGCTGCTTACAGAAGGGACTGCATGGGATGTGCACGGAGGGCAGCGACAACAAGTCGCCCACATTCCTCACGCGCCTGGTCCACAGGTGCCCTGTCAACGTCCCCGACCATCCTCTTCTACAATATGAGCCTATTCGCCTTTTAATGCGTCCGTTCTGTCTCGAAACTTAAAGGAAATCCCCATTCAAAAATACCGTCATGCATTTTTAGACCTGGGATTCCGGGTTGAAACTGGCTATGCCCCAAAAAGTAACCTATGAGAAACTAACACACACACATTATCCGTGTGTGGATATCTGAGATTTTGAATTGTATGATCCTACAACCAGTGGTGTAAAGTAACTAAGTAGACCTACATTTACTTCAGTATAGGCTACATAAGTACAATTTTGAGGTATTTGTAGGCTACTTTACATGAGTAGCCTATATTTCCAGCTTCTAGGCCTACCCCAATACATATCGGATCAAAATATTGTAGACCTACTTTTACTCAACTACATGTATTTATTTGAAAACTTTAGCTACTAGTTACTTTGTAGATTTGGATTACAATTACAAAACATACATTACCACATGTATGCATATGATGAGTACTTTTACTTTTGATGCTTTAAGTACATTTTGATTCCAAATACTTTTGTACTTTTAGGCCTACTTGTAACTTATTTCTACATTGCAGTAGCAAGCATTGATACATTTACTTGGGTACTTTTTCCCACCACTGCCTCCAACATTCCCGTGTTACTCAGTGTGTAGCAGGGCTCGCAGCGGCAGACCGCTCAGAGATTGAGACGTGGCAGTAAACTGGGGATCAAACTGTTGCAGCGGGTTGTCTTGGCTCGGAATGGAAAGGCTCTGGCTCTCAACAGAGGGCACTTTAGTTTTGGGTGACACATCTGAGTCAATATACAGTCGATTACAAACAAATGAACCCTGATCTATGTGGAAGTTTTAGCTAGGGTAAAGTTTTAAGTCCAAGGCGCGTGTCAACTGCAGTTTGTTTTGTTTCGTAGCCCAGTTTTTCTAAGTGATTAATCCTCATATTAATGACAACATGCCATTCCAACAGCCGAGCTAACCAAACCCATTTTTTTAAAAAAGCACTAAATGCTGGAATGCTGAAAAGGCGTTGAAGAATCGTGCCTGTGCGAATGCAACGTAATGATGAAACATCTTAACATTTTCTACGTGTAATATTATATTGTCAGCTTGTTCTCGCTAATAACTCAACTGGATACTTTTGACTGCGAACACAATGTGACACATTCATTGTCCACAAAAACTTGTAAAACTGCAACAATGTATCACACAGACAGCCATCCTCTCTCTCTGCGGAAGGTAGCAGACTAGACTAGTGCTTCAGATGCAGTCAAATAAAGAGACATTCTGCGAAGAGAAACCCTTTGGAAGTCACATTTACAGATTCCATTCCACTTATGCTAAAGGAACACGACATCATCGGCAGGATTATATTATCTCACAATCTGCAGCAGGCAGACAAGACTTCTGCCAACAGAAAACAGCTGAGTGAAGAGAGACAGAGACGAGAGGGAGAAAAATGAGAATCTGAGAGTTTCATCTCACCTCAAACATCAAGCCAATCAAAATGAAAATCACCAAACTGAACACGATGTCGGCGTGGTTCTGAATGAGGAACTCCTGGCTGAAGAAAGGATAACTCTTGTTCCTTCGCCGGAATGCCATTTCAGCACAATCAAGGCCAGTTTTTCCTACTTATTTTTCTCTAAATCAGATTTTCTTTTTTTCTGACTACGAAGTTCAGGAGTTAACTTTCTCATCGACGTGCGCATGTGCGGCGTCTTAAAGGGCGAGTGCCATAAATTCCTCCTTTGAAGCCATTTTCACGACTACCTACAGTCCCAGTCCTTGGGCTGGATGGAATGACAAGGGGTTACATTTCAAGACATTGCCAGGCTCAAGCTGGATGAAACGGAGCCCCATTCAACAGTCATCATTAAAACATAAAATAAAACATATTTTCAGCAATGAAGTCAAGATCATTTCCCCTCACGCTCACCCAAGTTGCAATGCAAGAAGAAGAAAGAACTGGAACAATATTACCTTATGTCACCCCAACATGACATTTATTGCTTGTTAAAACCCACAAGTGGCCTTAAACCCAATCCAAAGATAGATACTCAACCTGAGAGGGAGAAAACCATGAAAACCACGAAAACCAGCATCATTTCATCATTTGCGGGTATGTAATCCCTTTTTTTCAGTTATTAGTAAAATGAGAGTGCTCCCTAAATATAGCAATCAGAAATACATTAAAAATATGATCACAATAAGTACCTAGAAAGCATATTTTCATTTTGCCCAAATTTGACATTTTTTAAAAGTCAAATAGGTAGCCTGAGACAATTCTTTATCCTACAGAATGTCAATTCAAAACAATTGCAGTATCTCAGCAAATTACATGGTCAACATGTCTTTGAAATAAAAGTTTTAAAAAAGTTAAAAGATCAAACACAGTTTTGCCAGGTGGTTGATGCAATAATAGCCCTGTTCTAACTAAGCAATGTTAGTTGACAAGAATAGATTATTCAGTGTGTGTATATAGTATATTATTATTTGAGGTGGGGGGAGGTGTCGTATTTCAATGGGAATAACAAAACATATACACATAATAGCACAAGATGTATAGTACAGAACTTATGTGTGCTTTTAAGCGTAAAGCTCTGGTTTGCATTGGGATGTTGAAGGCGCACTGCAAAGTAACACACTGGTTCTCAACATCAAGTCCGGGGACCACCGGGGGGTCCAAAAGGGACACTCCCGGGTCTGTAACTCCGTGGCCCCTTTTCCACCAAAAGAACTTTGGTTCTAGAACTGGTTCCGTTCTAGATTCTTGGAATCTAGTTGCTTTAATGGAACCAGCGACCATTTTTTTTTTTGGTTCCAGTTCCGAACCAACTTTTAGGGTTCTGATTCTGAACCAATTCATTTTCAGTGGAAACACTCTGAACTGGTTCAGTATTAGGCAGGGGAAAAAAACAACTGAACCGGTTCTACCCCGGTGGAAAAGGGGCATGAGTGTACAAACTAAACCATTTGCACACTCTCAGAGTTAGATTATAACGGAGAATGTTACTTACAGTATAGATTGGGGTCCCAAATATTTAAAATATTTCCATTTGAAGACTTGCCAGCTTTGCTGCGCGGCCTGCGCCATTACTGTTTTGATCACTTTCACCACTGTCTTTCTTGTAAACTTGAAAACTTCAATAAACAGATTGAAAAAAAGAAAAGAAAAGAAAAAAAAAGAAAACACATTCTACACTTACACGTAGAGTTTCAGACCCATAAGGGTCCATTTGGACCCTTGGTGTGCCCCGGGCCAGACGTTGAGAAACAGTGATGTAGTGCCCTCACATGCAAGGGCCCTTTGGCTCTAGAAGTATTTTTTTCTGTGCTCACAGCTGTTGGCAATCAGTGACATTATTCACAAGAACAATGTTATCATAGTGTTATTAGTTTTATGTTCTTGTGGCTAATAATAATAATTATCAACAGCGGTTATAATTATACATAGAGTAAACACTTCCAAAACCCGAGGGGATGAGCACGTCTGAATTCTTCACAAATGGCTTTTCGGTATGTAAGCTCTTTGAACACCTTAAGCATTGTGGAAAAAAATTGGTAGCTATTTCATCTCTGCTTCGATCGAGTATATATTAAGTTCACAATGATGCAGTGTGTGTGAGAACACTGTGTGTGTTTAGTGGGCAGTACAAGCTAGCTTAATATTGATCTCGAAAGCATTGGCATACAATATGCACCTGCGCACACTAAAATCCCAGACACACAGAGGTGACATGGCTTCCAATCTTCATGTCTGACATTAAACTGACCGAAAAGCCTGGATACCACAAAAGCCGATGTATTCCTTTTGTTGCTGTCAGTCATCCCCGTTAAGCCCCGGTCACCCATCTGCGTCAGAGGCATCAACTATCCCGTTCACTTCCATTATATGGGACAAAAGGGGTCGAGCGTCCCGTTGCAGTGCGTGGATGGCACTGTAGCGAAGTGAAGTCCGGCACGTTTGAAGTGTCTTGTTCAACATTGATGAACCTTGGCCGGGCACCGACCAATTGGACGCGAGCGCCGTACGTTGGCCACTCTTGGCAGCTTGTAGTTTTCGTTCAGTGAGCCAACGCGAGTCAAACAAACTACAACACACTGGAAATCCGGCACCCACTGTCATCACTGCATACAGCCGACATACAAGACAACACGGGAAATGGCCTGGATGTGCCTGATGGATCGGCTTGTGTTTGAGATGCGTCGACTATGTTGTGACAGACACGTGGCAGATGTGTGACCAGGGCTTTACCCTCATAGGAAAGTTAGAAGTTTTCGTCGTCATCTCTTTGAGACAGTATGAGTTGCCTCCTGGGGCCCGTGAGATGGGGGACAGTGGGTGGGGAGCCCGCCGCCGCCCCAGACTCCAACTTTGGAGTGGAGGTGAAGCGTGGGCCCATTATCCCTCGGACAGCCCTGACCTCCCTGTGGAGGAGCGGATCGCTGCGGATCTCCAGGCGGTGGTTGCTGTCGAGGCTGGGCGACTGAGGGTCGGCGCCAGCGGTGAAGTACAGGGTGGAGCTTGACTCTGTTGGGAAGTAGGGCTCCGGGCTGGAGCCGAACACAGACTTTCCCTCTGGCGAGCTGCGTTTGAAATCTGAAGCTGGCGACTCCATCGGGCTTAACATCTCCAAACTGTCCTCATCTTCCTCTTCTTCTTCCTCTTCTTCCTCCTCTTCCTCCTCCTCCTCCCCCTCCTCATCCTCCTCCTCCTCCTCCTCCTCTTCGGGTTGATCGGTGTCCGTGGGCTCGCTCACGCTCTGGAACTCATCCTTGCAGTCTGAAAGGGGCGCCACGCCCTTGGACTCGGTGGTGGACAAGGGATCGCAGCTGCCCCCCATGGTGTTGAAGCCGTCGAGGCTCTTAAACTCTGGGTTGTACTCGTCCATATCCATCATGGCCGCGGCCCCTCCGGCCCCGTACGCCAGGTTGATCTTCCCCAGGTTTCCGGTCTTCAGTGCGAGCCGGATCAGCAGCCAGTGGTGGTGGTAGCAGATGCAAGAGCTGTTGGGCCCGGCTCCGCAGCTGCCCGGGTGCTCCACCAGGAAGCCGGCCACACCGGACAGGGAGACGGCGCCGTGGTTATGCGTGGTTTGGCCCGGCAGCCTCTTGTCTCCCAGAGAATAGGACGACTCCCGTTCTATGCAGCTGCTGCCCATGTTGTTGTTGTTGTTCAGACCCTGGGCGATCTCTGTCGACTTGGGGTGCAGAAATCGGTAGTACAGCACAAGAGAGGCAACACCTGGAAAGTACGGAGGAGGAAGTTATTGTCTTCACGATTCCCAAATTGTTTGTCCTCTCCCATCAGATGATCATACTGATTTATAAATTAAATATAGTATGCTTAGCGCAGTAGTCACTTGTGCTCCAGCTGGCTATAATTTATATATGAAATAGTGTCAAATATCTCTCATGTAGTTTGTTCACACATAAAAAAAACTGTTTGTTAAAAGCAAAATGCAAAAACAAAAATGCCCACACCATGTGATCAGATCAAACAAACTACTATTACACCCTGGTCTTATTCTAATTCCATTCCACTAATGTCTGATTTCTGATTATGGCCAATGGATGCATAAATATTTAGCAAACAACAAACAGTAATCAACCACAGAGCAAAACCACACACAGTTTAAGACTAAGCCGCGGCATCCTCATGATTCATAATCCCCGGGGAATAACACAGGCTCTCCGAGCCGAACGCATTATGAGGAGTGTGGGGAGATAGACAGAGACAGCGTGACTCACTCAGAAGAAAGCTGCACAGCACAGCTGCGGGCAGGGTCAAGCTCTCCCATGAAGCCTCGCTGAGCAGGAAGTCGGACGCAGCCAGCAGAAGCGTGGCGTTCTCTATCAGCATGAACTGAGGGGAGAAGGTCAAAGCATCATTCAACTGTAGGCAAGCACTGACGTCAGTTTGTGAGCAAAGGACAAAGAGGTGATGATGACAATGCAGCACATTACACTGTGTGTGAGTGTGGAGGTCAGTGAGAAGGTAATACTATATGTGCACTACATTAAAGAATCACCGATGACCATGCCTTAGGTGGGGTTGGCAAAGGGGCTTTTCTGTTTGGAGTTTGCAGGTTTTCCCGTGTCCCCTAGGGTAGGTACCCTCACAAAAAATTCAGTAATCCTGCTATACTGCCTCCCGCTGGCCAGTCGGAGCGCCTGATGGAGGGGAAAGGAACTGGTTGGAATAACGTTGGTCCATTGTTGGAACCGGGATGCAGTTTTGATTCACGACCCCGCGCTACGTCCAACCGGGGAAACTCCCCCCTGTCAGGTGAAAAGAAGCAGCTTGGACTCAGCTTGGAAGCATGAGGTCAGTCAGTTGCTCTCCCCAGCTCAGCGGAGGGAGTGTAGCACCCAGGATGACATTAGACAATGACATTGGGTGAAAACAAATAGGTTACAAAAATCGTAGGATAAAGAATTCTAAAAGAAAAAAAAACACCAATGAAAACAATACTAAAAAAAAAACATCGTGAACCCCATTCTCACCACGTAAAAGCTGGCCATGCGGAAGCGCGAGGGTCCATCTTTGACGTTGAGGAAGACGAAGATGTGCACGAGTCCCATGACGCCGTTGAAGGCACGCCAGCACCAGGGGCCAATGCAGATGTCTGGTTGCTGGGATACCAGCCAAAAGGAGGCCGTGAGCCAGTGGAAAGCTGGAAGTCAAACGTAAAAATAGACTTAAAGTGAGTGCGCGGAACGGCCTGCGGGGAAGCAAGTGCAACGGAGCCTCTGTACCACAACCCTCATGGGAGAATCACAGAGTAGAGAGAGCACTTAATCGTTCAGTGTTCTCTGATGCTTACATCAATTCTTTGTTATAAATAGGAAGAATTAATATGACACATGCAGGCTCTTGAGAGATTAAAGGAGAATTCCAGACAAGCCGTTTTATTACCATAATCTGATATCCCAGAACGAGTGATACATTTATTTATTTATTTTATCTCAAGTCCACAGCCGCTCCGACCTCGAGCGGTGGGGCATTACGCTTATTTGTATCGCTCGATAATTATTTTATTTTTATTTATTTATTTATATCTGTCTTTCATAATGGCGGAGACATCTCCACAGAGTTTTGTCCCTAATGGGTTGCCAAAGGCTAGCCCCCATGCTTTAGATGGATTTCTTTCCCCCTCTGCCTCTACCACTGCTTAATGAATGGAATAACATCAGATTATGGTTAGAAAAGCACGTCTAGTCCGGAATTCTCCTTTAACATTTGTATGTGAGGCAGTAGCAATTAGAATCTAAGCGTTGGATCAAAATAAAACATCCCTCGCCAGTCGATAGAGAAAGGAGTAGATCACCCCAAAATGACTTTTTTTCTATTGATTGCTCACGGCATGGAGACTTGAGTTCAATAACATATTTTTTTAATTTGTCGCATTCCTAAGACAAAAAATGTATTACAATAAAAGTGCCCTCATTGATTCCGGATGGGGACCCAAATGCATTTGCGTCCCCATCCGGAATCAATGGGGGTACATTTACTATAATTAAATTTTTGTCTTAGGAATGCGACAAATTAAAAAAATATGTTGAGAAAGAAGATAGCAGGGTGCGCTACTGGTATCCCTCAAACCACTGGTGCTCATGAAAGGGAATACAATGAGTAAAAGAGGACAAAATCCAGGTCCATGCACTCAGGTGGATTCAGAAATAAAAGGCCTTTATTTGGACAACAGGCTAGAACATTAAAAAACACCCAACGCGTTTCGGCAAACGCCATCTTCAGGGTGTTACTGAACAATTATAGGTCTATAATTAGGCCAACACTTTGACTTTGTTCAATAACACCCTGAAGAAGGCGTTTGGCGAAACGTGTTGGTGTATTTTAATGTTCTAGCCCGTTGCCCAAATAAAGGCCTTTTATTTCTGAATCCACCTGAGTGCCTGGACCTGGATTTTTGTGCCTCTGTGGCACAATTTGTCCTCTTTTGCTAAAAATATATATTATTGAACTCAAGTCTCCATGGCGTGAGTAATCAATAGGGGAAAAAAAGGAATTTTGACTAATTTGGGGTGAACAACTCCTTTAAGTGATTTGGGTTACATCTCACCTGCCACGGCGCAGATCCACCAGTCAAAGACCCTGGCGAAGACCATAAGGCTGGTGACTCTGGCAGCGAGCATGCCCGCCCTCCACACCAGCAGGCACAGCAGGGCTGCTGGGGGCAAGGCCAGGTGACCTGGCCTGATCAGGCAGCAGGCTCTGCTATACAGCACCAGGGCCCAGGATATGGACAGCAGGCACAGAGCACAGCAATATGCCACTGGGGTGAAGACCCAGAGAGGAGGGAGAAGGGACAGATTGAGAGAGACGTGCCACCAGATGGAATTGTTATCAGTTATTCCAGTTCTGCTGTTGAATGTTCAATTACAGTATCTTCTGTTACTCAAACACTCCAGAGGCCACTTACAAGTGCAAACGTCGAACAAGCTTACATTCTTTTCTATCACCACCAACAACATGAACAACACCTGTTACTTTTCAGGAAATGGAAAATATAAACATTGTGTTCCAAATGGATCCAATTATGTAGTTATTCACAAACTCTTGTTGATACTTTTCATTGGTTAAATATTTATAAAACCCACAGTCAGACTTCAAATATTCCATTTGCTTTTCAAAAATAGCAAAAATAACGTGTCATATCACAACACGTTAAGCTATTTTCGCAACCTTTGCATGTCATATGACAAAGTCAGACGCCCTAACGGGTGAGGTCGCGCTGAAACAACAGACTGACACAATAAGTCCATATATGGGCATTCTCAGATATGGGCTTAATATTGATGACATCAGGGATCTCCATATATGGGCATAAAAGGGACAAGGACGGAATTCATTTGCAAGTGTGACTTGGCGTCGCGACAACCACACTGGTTATCATGAGATTGACACAATATGTCCATATATGGGCATTCCCAGATATAGGCTTAATATTGATGACATCAGGGATCTCCATATATGGGCATAAAGGGGAAGGGACAGAATTAATTTGCAAGTGTGGTTGCCGTGACGCGTGTCACATTTTCAAATGAATTCTGTCTTGGCCATTTATGGAGCTTGACATGAGGCTTGACTGACTGACTGACGCACATGAGCTGCAGGTTTTCATAGTAAATGCAATGACTAACTTAGGATAAAATGGGGAATAAAAAAAAACACTAAAAGATGGTTCTGGCTGACAGCAAAAAGGAATGCAAAGGTTCCCGTACCTGGAGACGGAATGCCCACGTCAGTGGACACCACCACATATGCCTGCAGCAGGCTCTGTGGCAGAGTCATGATTAAGGCCTCCAGCAGCCACAGCGCAGCAACATCTGCCTGCTGCATGACCTTAATGCCCAGCTCGCCCATCGAGCCTGGCGTGTACAGCGCTGTCCGCGTGCAGTCCCATAGCCTGCCAGAGGGTGGAGCCAAACACCAGAGCACTTAGAAAACACATGTCCTGCTTTACAGCACTCTTCAAGATAGATGTCAAAGTTTACAGTATTTTTGGCTAAAGGTGGTCAGAATGGCACTTTTCATTATAGTTTTCCTCAGCCTCAGCTTTCACTTCAATTTGTCTTGGGACACAGTAGCCTTGTATGCAATACATAATACACACAGTTGACAAAAAAAGGTGTGTATTATAATACCATTTGCCTTATTTAAAAATGTATTTGTAAGTTTGTATTTATTGTATATCTTTTTAGCAAGGCATGTTATCTGGACTACTTTTCGCAAATGATAAATATTTTGATCTTTTTGTATTTGTATTTTGTCCACACTGTGTTGAGTCCACTCTAAGTATAATCATTGAACTGCTTGCAATGTTGCCAACCAAAAAACAAGAACCTTGAGACCTTGAACCCATGTGGAAACATAGGTTTTTCAATTTAGGAATGAGTTTGAACCAAGCGGGCCCTAACCCTAACCCTAATAACATGTTATAGTCTACTGTAAGTGCATACGTTCCTGATCCTGACTTCAAAACATGATGAGCAAAGTGACCATATTAGGCTTCAGTTTCAAGCCATAAATAAGAAACAACGTGCACAGTAAACACTGAACGTTTCGGGGCTATAATGACACTGAACATCTGTCCATTTGTTAAAGGTGATACACCATGAAATTTCACTTTTCCTATTTTAAAAACTTTTTTTGGGGTCCCACTAGCACCTTCTATCCTCACAAAGTCCCATTTCTGACCGTTGTGTCTTTCTCTGGTTTTGAGAAGGCGAAGGCTAAAAGTATCCCACGGGTTCTCAAAACAGGCTATCCAGATTTGCTGCCGATTGTGACGTCATCTGCCGATTGTGACGTCATCATAAAAAAAGGAAAAAAAAAAAATCTTTTTTCGCAGTTCAGGCCAAAGGTGGTACTGCAGCAGAAATGCTCTGAGAGCCATTCAAAAATGAGAGAGGCTCTCTATTCAGGAGTGGTAATTTAGCCTCAAACCTTTTGAAAAACGTTTTTGGGACATAAACAATATGACATAAATACTTTTTAAATGCATGGTGTATCACCTTTAACCGATTGGATTCCCAGATTGGTTCATTTGTAACTTCAAGTGTAATTTCAAACATGCACAAGATGTACATAGGACCCGCACACCATCTTCCACTTGCCAAAAAAAAATCAATTTTTATTAGGAATTCAACGTTTCGGTCAAAGACCTTCTCAGATGCCTGAAGAAGGTCTTTGACCGGGGCGCCCGCTGGCCTACTGGTCCAGGCACATACCACTTAGCAGGGCCGGATCTAGGCCCTGATGGCATGCAAAAATCTAAAATGTCAAAAATATTAAACTATTTGAAATGTTATGCTACAACTAGGTAGATGGATAGATAAACTGGTAGATGGATAGATAAACTTCATGTGTGCATAAGACTCTGTTGCCTAACTCTTGAGTGTACAAATGGAACTGTAAATTGACCATTTTGACCCTGACATCACTTAATGGTTAACACATTTTACTGTGTCTGCTCTAGCTCGGCACCAGAGGCTCTCACCGTTTGAAGATGCCCAGATGCAGTATGTGTATGACGGACAGGTAGCAGCGCCGCTCGTCTCCGTCGTCATGGTACCACTTCGCACTCAGCACCTGGACCAGAGTCCCTGGCAGGAAGAACGCCAGCGTAAGAGCTGCCCAATACGTCTCTTCATTCCAGAGGTAAAACCCTATACAGTAGAACACTAACACACACACAGGGACATGCAGAGAATGTTAGAGGCAGGGGCTGGTATTTTCTAAAAGGGCCTTTTGGTGAAAATATCGAAAATAGCAGACCTCCAAGCTCCAAGATGTGAGCTTGGAGGTCAGCTATTGTCGGTGCTTGATACCACACTGAACTAAGCATAATTAAGTGAATAATGGCGTAACGGCATGGGTTTCTACACAGAGAGGGCAATTCTTTCACCATAAGATGCTGCATTCAAGTTCAGGAGAGTTTGGACAAAGGCAATTCTATTGAATGCTGCCTTCAGGTATGGCATGGATAGAGGGCATTTGCATTTCTTTCACCATAACTACATTCTTGGTCTGGAAAGGGCACTTTTTACAGACGGATAAAAGTGTGCTCAAGCCCCCTTTGATGTCTATGTGTGCACGTGCCTACACACACGCGCAAACACACACACACACACACGCACACACACACACACACACACACACACACACACACACACACACACACACACACACACACACACACACACACACACACACAAACAAACAGGGCTTGTTACTCCTGTATCGAGAGAGAGAGAGAGAGAGAGAGAGAGAGAGAGAGAGAGAGAGAGAGAGAGAGGACTGTTTATTCTCGGGAGAGACATTATACAGGAAGGATTACAAACTTGTCTGCATTTTGTGCAGGATATAGAGACGGCTGAAACATAAGCCCCGAAAACTGTGCAAACATCATTGATTCACACGAGACTTTATGCGTCAGAGCAGCAGCAGCACCAAGGCAGAGAAGAGGACGAACAGCATCTCACTGCCTGGTGGTGAGGAGGGATGTCCTTGAGCCCCACCACGGACAGACTCACAGGCTCCCATCCACCCGCCAATGTGCGGAACCGACTACAAAACACCCCCTGGTACACAGTGTAGCTCCATATAATTGAATATAAAAATAGCTATTTTAAAATGATTGGCCTATTAGGAGTTAGGCAACTAACTACTAACACACATTATGAGTGAGTCGTGCGTGCTCACTGCTGCTGCTGAATCTGGCACGACAAGGTTCCAGGGGGATACATTTCCCTTCTTGGCATATTGATTAGACTTTCTTTTTCTGTCACTGACTCCACCGATGGAGCCCTTCGGGCGAGGTATTTATATCGGGTTGGGGGAAAACTATACGTGCTGAGGACAAAGTCACTTTTCTTGGTGCGTATTCACAGTGAGAGCACATCCCGTGGTGTCATGCCCTTGTCATCGTTTTTGCTTACTCAGAGGGGGCACACATTGCACTAAACAGTAGGCCTACACCTGAATGCAATGTATATAGGTGCATTGTTTTTTCCAGTATAGACACTGGGGACCGAGTCCGAAGTGAATGTGCACTTCTATAGGAACAGGAACATAATGGGACATGCCAGAAGTTAGAGCCCCTGCAAACTGCATTAGGCACAGTGTGGGCCCGACACGACACAGCAGGACCACCTGACCGCAGGGCGCACGCCAAATGCCAGATGCTCTTCACAAAGGGCAACTGACAGACTAGCAGCTCGTTTGCTAACAGTGCTGGGACAGCTACTTGCTTTACAACTTGTTTGAATACACAAACAAACAACTTGCGAGGACCGCACGGACATAATGTTAACTTAACAGGTACAAAAGCATGACCACCTTTTATTATTTTATTTTATTTTGTATTTCTTTATTTGAATGAGGGGGGAGTGTCCAACAATTCCAAATAGACTATAGCATTATCCTATGTTATAAGGGACATAACCAATTCAATTCAAAGGAGCTTTATTGGCATGAGAAAACATACGTTTACATTGCCAAAGCAATGTACGTAACCATGGCTGTTGGAACAGCCTTTTGGCACGGTTACGAAGCATCATGGCTGTCCAAAAAACGCATCTCCAGTTCTCCACTGATTGAGACCAGACGAAACGAGTCCGGTCAATTCAAAGCAAAGATCAATCGCCGCAATCAACGCAACAAAATAAAAAACGCATTTATTTTTATCTGATTTGATTTCACACTAAAAAAAACAACCCCCGCCAAAGCTGCTATAAAGTGGAAATCCGTATGCCCACTTACGCGCGCTCCGTTCGGCCACAATAACCAGTGCGGACGCACAGTAGAGGACCGCCTGGCACCACGCCGTCCAGCAGCCCGTCCGCCGGGCCGAGGGGCCGCCGGCCAACCCGCGGCCGATCATGATCGACGACAGCCCGGTGACAATGACATGGCTCTGGGCATCATCCTTTCCTTCTCTCCATCGGTGGGTCCTCCGCTCCGTTACCACCTCCTCCTCCTCCTGTCCTCCCGCTCGCTGCCTGCCTACCAAAATATCTGACGTCACCGGGCAGGTTTTAAAGGAGCAGTGGCCAGCGATGGAAAGTACTTTTACTCAAGTACTGTACTCAAGAAGTACACTTTTGAGGTATTTTTGTACTTTGCTTGAGTATTTCCAATTTTCCAAGACTTTTTACTTCTACTCCACTGCATCTTGGATCCAAATATTGTACTATTACCTACTTGAAAACTTTAGTTAGGCTACTATTTAGGCTATACTTTGCAGATATAAATTATAATATTATTAAACATGAATTAACCACTTTGGCCCTATTTTATTTAATCCACTACATTATTAGGCTACATTTGAAAACTTTAGTCAGGCTACTATTTAGGCTACTTTGCAGATATAAATTATAATATTATTATAAAACATAGGCCTATACCACTTTGGACCTATTTTATTTAATCCACTACATTATTAGGCTACATGTGAAAACTTTAGTTGGGCAACTATTTAGACTACTTTGCAGATAAATTATAGCCTATTATAAAACAGGAACGTACGTACATTAACCACGTTGGCCCTATTTTATGCCTAGGCTGTTTGAAAATAACAACGCGTTGTGAGCTTGTAGATCAACTATTTTGAGCTTTGTAGATCAGCTATTTTCTGGTAGATCAGCTATTTTCAAACGTTACTGTACTTTTGAGTACATTTTTGATGCCAAACCAACACGTTCATACTTTTACTCAAGTACATTTTGAATTCTGGACTTTGCAGGACTGGACTTTTCTGGATTTCGACTTTGCAGTATCGATACTTTTACTCAAGTAAAGCATGTGAGTAGAGGAGCAGTGTCTCCATCCATCCATGTGGAGGTGCGCTGTGCTCAGAGTCTCACCTTGCCTTCCACCTTGGGAAGCCTTATGTAAGCCCATCACATCATTGGACTGCTCCTCTGTCACTGCTGCTGTCATCTGACGTGTTAATTTGTTTATCACAATAAGCATCCCTTTGCGTTTCCTGAATTTCAGTGTGAGCCCGGCCAGCCCTATAATAGATGACCTTCCTATTTAACCATGCAGGCAAAACAAGAACTATATTCTTATTTACAACTGTTGTGTGCCTGGCAAAAAGGCAAGGCCTCTTGGATTCAGGGGAAGAGGGTTAAAGGAGTAGTTCACCCCCAAAATGACTTTTTTTCTATTGATTAGACTACTCATGCCATGGAGACTTGAGTTCAATAATATTTTTAGTTTTTTTGCTGTAGGCTATTCATAAGACAACAATTTGGTTACAATAAATATGCACCCTCATTTATTCTGGATGGGGACCCAAATGCATTTGGGAACCCATCCAGAATCAAAGGGGGTACATTTACTATAATTCTTTTCTTATATATATTACAAATATTATTGAACTCAAGTCTCCATGGCGTAGTAAGTAAAAAGTCATTTTGGGTGTGAACTACTCCTTTAATAAAAATAATAGTTTTATTTTCCTTTATAAACAACTCGGGAACGATGTAAATAGGGAATGAATGCCCCACCCTTTAATGCAAACCCCATTATACCTGTTGTCATAGGACCCGTTTTGACCATCTGTTTGCCTGTGTCCATTTAAGCCCATATATGGAGATATCTGTCTGTGCGTCCATGTTATGCTCATATATGGAGATCTCTGTATCTGTCTTCTGTGTCGCTTTTATGCCCATATATGGAGATCTCTGCCCTTCGGGCGACCAAGTGTCTAGTCGGGTGCCAGCCTACTCTGGAACGATGTAAATATGGAATGAATGCCCCAACCTTTAATGCAAACCCCATTATACCTGTTGTCATAGGACCCGTTTTGACCATCCGTTTGCCTGTGTCCATTTATGCCCATATGTGGAGATATCATGCCCATATATATGGAGATATCTGACTGTCTGAGTCCATTTTATGCCCATATATGGAGATCTCTGTATCTGTCTGTCTGTGTCCTCCTGACTGAGCCGGTGACGTACCGTTCTGGAGATATGCGGATTACATACAGACACACACACACACACACACACACACACACACACACACACACACACACACACACACACACACACACACACACACACACACACACACACACACACACACACACACACAGACAGACAGACAGACAGACAGACAGACAGACAGACAGACAGACAGACAGAGATTTGTCGCATTTATAGATAGATAAAAAATACAAATTTGAAATCTAGTCTGCCTACCATGCCTAGAATTTCGTTGTTTTAGGGGCACGGCCAATTGGCCTATGTTGTTGTCAATTTTGGGAGGGCACAAAGGCCAAATGCTAAGGCAGGAAGGCCATCAAATAAAACAAGGTTTAGTCCATTGAAATAATTCATTGAATTTAAGCGTTAAGGATGATTTTGAAATGTAGACTATCTGCAGTGAAATCTCAGCCCTGCACAAATCAAACATACTGCATTGGTCATGGGTCATCAACCCCTGGGCTTGTGATGGACATTTTCCTCAAAATATATTTTTGCCACGGACATACAAAAGGAGTGGTCAACAATATTACCATGAATAAAATACTAAATGTATACCAGTCCAGTAGACATGATGGAGAACACATGCTGTGTTTTTAAAGAGGGAGAGTGGTTAGTCATCCCATTGAACTTTAATTAATTTTCTTCAGTAGGAAAGCTGAGACGGAAGGTATAGATGGAGCAATTTATAATCCATTTTCAAAAATTGCTTTAAAAGTCAAATGTATTATTGTTATTATTTCCATGGCCATCTCTGAACCTTTTACTACTTTCTTACCTTCTTCACTTTCAAATTTTTCCAAAGTGATGGCTTTGAACTTTTCAAATCACTAAAGGCAATTAGAGAAGAATTGTCATATTGACATCATCCATATTCATTTGCTTAAAAATCCTGTGCTCTTTATTAGAGTGTTGATGTCAAAGGGCATTTGAGAAACGCAGCGACGATCATTTCCGGCTGCCGTTGTCATCTGCCGTTGCCATAAAAAGCTTAAATTGGCTATTGACAAGAAAGGAACAGAGGAGAAAGTGGTACAGTCAGCTGGGGCATTAAGGCCACTGTGGCCTCAGGTCATGCCATTTTTTGGAGGGGCACAAGGCCAAACTGAGGGGCAACAACGGCCATGGCCTTCATGGCCTCCCTGAAATTCCTGCCCTGCTGCCTACCGAAGATGTCACTGCAGGCAGGTTTCTTAAATGTCCACAGCTTTCCTGCGAAAGACAAACTGAGTAGACAGACATGTGCTATAATGGTCTTAGTGAGAACCAATTGTTCAAAGAAAGGTTAAAATGGGTGAAGTGGCTTTTAATGGGACCAGTGGTCTTGTATCATTATTTGTATGCAGGCCTAGTATTGCAGTCCTTATAACACTAAGTAATCTGCTCTAAGCCTATATAGTGAGGATGTAGCTATAGAAAATGTATAAAATGGTGTTTTGATAATGTTACATTGTCCTGTTTTACTTAGTTGGCCTTTGCGATAACATTAATGTGATCCTTGTATAACAGCTGATTATTTATAAGCATAACAAAGTAGCTGAATGCTTATTAACCACTTTCAACCTGGCATTTATGTTTTGGGTATGTCATTATAGCCCAGAAATGTCAAAAAACAGCACGATTTTCTTTTTTTATTGCCTAAATTGTAAATTCTCCCCAGCTAAATGATGGAGATATTGCTATAACCAAATGGAGTTAATGGACCCTCATAGCTCTTTAACTCTTGAGTGTAAAAGAAACCAAATGGACGCTTTTGGTTTCATTTTACGCTCTCAGGAGTAAAAGTATTGTTACACACCTGCATTGCTCAATTTACAAGAAGTCTACACTATTAGAGAATGTAGAGCATTTGTTATTCAGATCAACATTTGCCTGCAGGGGCGTCACACCAAATTCTGGGCCCTGGGTACAAGGATTCACTGCGGGCCCCCCATGAATGTTAACTATTGAAAAATATTATTTTTTTTTAAATTGTGGAAAAAGTGTGCAAGAAACCCATGTTTCCATGTCAGTGATGCTCAAACTTTTTCATGTGAAGGACCCCCAAAATGATATGAATTTGGACACGGACCCCCATCTCAAAATATTTAGTTCCAGGGACCCCCCCCCCCCGGAAGCAAAATTTGAGTTACAAATGTCCGCTTAAAAAATACATATTCAAAGATTTGCACACATTTTCACGATTTTTCGAAAATAGCAGATCTACACTCGGTGCCGCGCTGTGAGCTTGTATATCTGCTATTTTTCAATAGCTAAAGTTACTAGGGCCCCTCCACCTTGGGCCCTGGTAACTCAGTCCCACTTTCCTACCCCTTGTGACGCCCCTGTTTGCCTGCTATATCTCCTTTGGTACCAACATCAATACAGCATGGAATTGGGGACATCATCTTTTCCAACGATAGCAAAATCCCCCTACTGTACACATAACAAAAAGATTTGGGTTTGTAAGGCTAAATGTCATCAAATGATTGGATGCAGAATAAATAACAGATTGAAAACCACTGCTGTGCCTAATGGATATGCTACTGTATGTATGTAGAATATGAATATATTTAGTTAGATTTTTCTTTTCTTTTTCCACCCTTGCTCCCCCATATGTTTCAAAACCTTTGATGTGACAATAAAGTTGCTTCTGATATTTTAACACCACAACACCATAGTACAGCAGGCTTAAGTCGTAAAATGATTATTTTACACCGGTCACATCACGGGATAAAGTCTGGTCATCTACTGTGGTCCAGCCAGTGGTTCTCAAAGGGTGGTCCGGGGACCCCCATAGTTCCAAATGAACCTTTACGGGTCTGTAACGCTGTAAATGGAACCAAATGGAACCAAGGGGTCCATTTGAAAAAAGCCTGAGAAACACTGAGCTATTCCCATTGGAAGAAAGACATATAGCAGCAGGTTGTTATTACAGAGCCATGGCTGTTATGTGATTTATGTCCATTTTTATCCATGGTGAGCAGTTACAACTTGTTGGCGCACGTTTATTTCTCATCTCATAACGTAATGTAGCCTACCCACAGAGACCAATGTGTGTACACACACACACACACACACACACACACACACACACACACACACACACACACACACACACACACACACGCACGCACGCACGCATGCATTCACGCACGTCGCACGCAAGCACACACACACACATGCATGCATGCTGCAATGTCGCTTTAAACTCCAACCTGAATTACACGTGAGTCATCATCATTCTAACCGTGACTCAAACACACATGCACACACGGATGACAAGAGACTCACTGTCACACAGTGCAAACCACAGAAGAGAAGGTTGATCTTTTATGCATAATCACATCTTTAGCTGTTGCTCAGTGTAAACAAAAACTCATAGATATACAAAACATAATAGGAGAAAACCTTTTTTAAAACCCTGTGGAGCTTTTTTTGATAATTCAGATTCTTTTACATTAATAACAGTGTAATAAATTAACAAATATAATTGGTATCAGCATTATGAATTCATTGATCCCTTTGTTAAAGTCCCCTCGCCTTCACATAACATGGTCCAGTTATGATTTAGTTTAGTCCATCCCTGGTTGAGGCTCTATACTTCAAATAGGGCAGCAGCGTACGGCTGCATGCTGAGCTGGCATCAATAGGATTATCCTGCATGGATTAACAGGAATGTCTTAGGGCTCTGATATGTAGCCTGACTCCAGCTTGACACCGGCCGGATGCAGAGATCCAGTGCTGCCACCCTGTAACCGAAGAATGGAGGAGTCCTTGGCCATTCTGTAGATGTTCAGATCCGAGGACAACATAGACTCCCCTCTGGTGCCGCCCTGGTGGTCAGAGGTCATGCTCTCCTGTAGTAGAAAACTCATACATTTCCCCTTGTCCAGCTCGGCCTCCGCAGCCATGGCCTCGAGGCGCTCGGCCGCCTCGCTCACGTCGAACCTCTCGATCTCGGCGTTGATGTGGCGAAGCTCCTCGGGCGAGGGTCCGCCATGGTGGGCGGCCGCGGAGGGCGAGAGGGGGCAGAAGCCCTGGAGGTGCACACGGAGGCTGCAGTGGTGGAGGTAGATGTGGCCGCAGTGCGGACACTGGTGGTGGCGCTCTCCGCTGTGGAGGCGCTTGTGGAGCTTGAGGTGGACGAACTGCGTGAAGCGCGCCGGACACAGCTTGCACTGGTAGGGCCTCTCGCCCGAGTGGAGGCGCTGGTGCGTCTTCAGGTTGCTGGTGCTGCTGAAGCGCTTGTGGCACACCTGCGTTGGATCAGAGATGAGGGGAATGGATTTGAGATGGCTACTCGTTTTTTTAATTGTTTCGTTATAGACTAGAGCCCGACTCTAGCCCGTCCTAGCTCAAGGCTGTCAACAAAATCTATCTTCTATCTACAATCTGGCTTTGTCCTGGACGCGAAGCATGGCCTACATCTGGCCTACATCTTGCCACAAAGCGCTCAAAGTTTGTTGTGCGCCCAGGGTCACATTGGCCAAGCTTCGCGGGATGCCTAACTCATTAACTCTATACTTAAGTATAGCATCGCTCAGTTCACACTATGGTGTGATTTTCTTTTTCAAATACAACATAGCATCACTTTAAATACAAACTGTAGTATTAGGAGAAGTGCGTTAACCTTAGCTGAACCTACCTTGCATTCGTGTGGTTTTTCTCCTGTGTGAACCAAGTAGTGTTTCTGTAGGTGGGCCAGCTGGGTGAAGTCCTTGTTGCAGGTCTTACAGCGGAATGGACGCTCTCCACTGTGTACCCGCAGATGGACCTGGCAACAGCATAGCAGAAGTTAGTGCATTTATTCTACCACAGCCATTCTCAACATGTCCCACTGCTGGGCTGCAAGGGTACTGCAAGTGGGGCCCCAAATAATCATATATATTTTTTTATAACAATGAATGTAAAAAAAAAAGGTTATGATATATATTTTTTAAATCAGTTTTCATTGTTATGCCAATAAATATAAACTTAAATCGATTGATTGATCATTAAATAAACATACTCTGAAAAATACATTTGGCCCACCCATCTGTCCATATAGCACGGCAGCCGTTATGTGGTCAGATGGGAAGGCCCTGATCCAGAAAAGGTTGAGAACCACTGTTCTAAAAAAAAGCCTGATTACTGACTTATCACAGATGTCAGTGATGACACGCTTTTGAACTAACCTTCAGGTTGGACAGCTGGCCAAAGATCTTGCCGCAGACGTTGCACTCGTATCGGATCTTTCCGTTCTGCCTCGTGAGAGGGTAGGACAGCGTCTTGTAGCCGATGGTCCTGCCCCCTCTCTTGATCTTCCTGAGGTCCATTGCGTCTTCAGCGCTGCTCTGGCTCGTCCTCTGCAAAGCGGAGGTAGGTTTGGAAGGCATGCAGTCTGCAGAGGCGGCTATGCCCGCCGGTGGGGAACCTCCCCTGGGAACAGGAGAGGGCAGTGCCCCCCAGAGCGAGCTGGCCGCGGGGGACGAGGCACCGGAGGTGGTGGCTTGAGGCAGGTTTTCATGGAGAGTGCCGGTCGCAGAGTGCTTGAGATCTCGGACGTCATTAGATGACGTCAAACTGGGGACCCTGAGGTAGTTTGCCTTTGCAGACACGAGGTCCTGATTGTCTTTCTGCCTATTGCTTTGTGAAAGAATGGGGTCTTGTTTATTAGTGCCCGGTGCAGGTTTTGAGTCTTTATGTCCATTGGACGAGGAGCGGAGGGAGTGTGCATAGGCATCAAAAGGTAGTAAGTGAGGAGAAAGAGCAAGGTGGGGTTTGAGTCCATCAGTGTAGAATGGGAAGGAGGGAGGTAGAATGTTGCCGAGGCCTAGTGTATTGTGAGGCAGCAGGTAGGGAGCATTCCTCAGACCGGGATGAACGCGGCCAGACAGAGAGGACTCTGGGTAAGGCTTGGCCGTCATGGGGGCCTGCATGTGCTTCAGAGCAAAGTGTAAAGGGGAGGGGACGGGGCTGTGAGCGGCTGGCCCCTTTTGAACGTGCGGGCCGCAGTACGGCATTGGTGCAAAGCTGGGGCCGCGCAGGGACTCCGCATGGGGGGTGCAGCGGGTAGACGACGCGGGGGCACAGGGGAAAGATGGGGAGGCTGGTTTGGGACAGGGGACTCTCCCTGCGTTGCTTGCGGCTGCTGGGCGTGGATGTGTCAGGGACAGGGTCTTTCCGGAGGATTTCAGAGACACTGTGTCCTCTTTTTCCTGTGCTCTTCTCCTGGATAACACTCTGCTCTGTGGGAGAAAGACAGAAATACATGAGAGGGGTAAACTTGAAATCTTTATTAAGCATATTGTAGGTCTGTCTGATATTGAATTACAGGTTTCTCAGTAGCATGATATGTTTCAAAAATAATGATTTTGGCACTGATGACACATTTATAGCTTTATGTCATCTCCTAACAATAGAATCTGGTGACACACAAACCCTTGAAACTCATATCAGTCTGCGATCACACATTTTTATTGACATCACTTCAGCCTGCAGCTTTCCCTTCATACTCCATGGGAGGAAACTATTCTAGTCCAACCTGTTGCTGTATGGACTGAAATGAATAACCAACAATCATGGTTCTATTTATCAGATGCTTGTGCGTGTGCGTGTGCGTGTGTGTGTGTGTGTGTGTGTGTGTGTGTGTGTGTGTGTGTGTGTGTGTGTGTGTGTGTGTGTGTGTGTGTCACTGTCTACATCTGTTAAGATCATCTACAGTCTCCAGACGTGCCTGGGCACTATGAAAGAGGATACCAAAGAAGGTGAAACAATAGCAGTCTGATCAGGCAACAGATAGCATGGAGGGAAAAGAGAGAGTGCTACAGTAGTTACCTCCATGTGAGAGCCACTGTATTAATGTCATTGCCTACCTCACAGTTACATGCTTGCAGGGTAGGGAGGGATGGGACGATATGAAAATTTCATATCACGATTATTGTGAAATCGTGATTTACGATATTATCGCGATAATCAAAATCCATTATCCTTGGGCAGAACTTTTTCCAAAAAATAGCAGATTGCGACGCGTTGTGAGCTTGTAGATCTTGTAGATTTTTTTGGCAAAGACATTTGATAGAGACTGAAAAAAAGACTGTATCAAGTAGTATATTATTTATAGGTACCTTTTACCAATTCTAGAGGGTTTTAAGTGGTACCGGATTTTCAGCTCAGCAAAAGGTGAATCCAGTGACGGAGACGATATCACGATAAATGAAATCTCTGCGATACGATTATCGTGAGTGTTTTTTATCACCATATACGATAATATCGCTTATCGTCCCATCCCTATTGCAGGGTCAGCCCCAGTGTGTGGGACACGAGAGAATCGACCAGAAATCATTCAAGCTAGCCACTAGTGGCCAGTAGACTAAGCACATAATTGGTAGTCAAAATCCAGCATAACTTGGCTAAAGGCGGGCGTTCGTTTCCCATTGTGATAAAATACATGCAGATCAGCATTATGGCAACTAGATCCGATCTGGTTTCTGTATCCTATTTTGCTCCCACTGCATGTGTGCCCAGGAAGTGAGTAAGACGACAGATTCAGTTTTCTAGTGACTCACTCCAGGGCAGCCAAGGGACAGATGACAAGACAGCGGAAGACAAAACACGAAAAATACACACACTGCCATATATTGACCTTACGCTTTGACTCGAGCACCTCCAGTCACACACTCCCCAAACAAAGAGCACCCCTTATCTCCTGTGTGAGCTCTCCTGTGACCCCCCCCCCCCCCCCTTACACACACAGCACACACACACACACACACACGCACAGTCGCACACACACACGCACACACACGCACACACACGCACACACACACACACGCACACACAGAGGCGAGCTCTCTGCAAACAAACAGCCCGACACTCAGCAAGATATCAATCTGTCAGCGCGACGTCTCGCCAGGAAGCTCCAGTGAGTGAGAGAGGGTGCTTCCTACACCTTCTTCCTCTCCAAGAGCCAAATAAATAAGAAAGCATGCCAACGTGCTGTCAGCGCCGCAGCCCCCACCCCCCCTCCCCCAAGCCCCCCAGTACCCATCCTAGCTATAGCAGATCTGTATGAGTGCATGCCATGTACACGGAAAACCCCTCACTGTTCATTTCCATCCATTTGTAACCCTTTAGAGTGTACCGAATGGAATGTAAACACCTAGCCATAAATCATAACTCTTGTATAATAGGTCTCTTATATTGGGACGTTTACTCTATACAAGAGTTATAAAGGGGAGTCAGAACGCTCTTGCTGGTTGAGCCCCAACGTCCATTTTCGGCTCAAAACATGTACAAATGAATAAGGTTTCCAAAAAATAAATGTTTACTCGCAGCGACCGGGCCAACGGTGACTGTGATTAGCTGCACACAGCGAGGACGCACGCACGGACACACGGACACACGGACGGACGGACACACGGACGGACGGAGGGGAAAACATACTCTCCCCCATGCCTTCGGCTGGTGGAGACAATGAATAAGGTTTCCAAAAAATAAATGTTTACTCAAACTTCTCCGAGACTCTTGTTTCCTCGTCGGAATGCTTCCGGCCTTCAGAACTACAGAACATAGGAATACTTCCGCGTACAAAAACGCCACGTCCTAGTATGAGCGAATAACGACGGCGATCGACGTCACGTGATATGTTCGGCCATTTTTACCCAACAACAAGGAAAGCGATGAGTCTCTGAGAAGTTTGAGTAAACATTTATTTTTTAGAAACATATGGACTAACACATGCCGCCGTGCCCATCGGTAGATAGAAAACTATCTACGTTACGACGATGCGGTGAGCACCTTATTCATTTGTACATGTTTTGAGCTGAAAATGGACATTGGGGCTCAACGTCCATTCCCCTTTATAACTCTTGTATAGAGTAAACGTCCCAATATAAGCGACCTATACAAGAGTTATGATTTATGGCTAGTAAACACCAGAGGATTTGACTGTACGTACGCGCACATTCGAATGCACAAAGGTATTTGCATCTGAAGGCTTGTGTGTGCGTGCCTGCGTGTGTGCGTTTGTCCGTTCGCTCCTGCATGTGTGTGGGTGGCTGTGTGTGCGTGTGTGTGTGTGTGTGTGTGTGTGTGTGTGTGTGTGTGTGTGTGTGTGTGTGTCTGTGTGTGTGCGTGCGTGTGTTACAGTGTGTGTGTGTGTGTGTGTGTGTGTGTGTGTGTGTGTGTGTGTGTGTGTGTGTGTGTGTGTGTGTGTGTGTGTGTGTGTGTGTGTGTGTGTGTGTGTGTGTGTGTGTGAGAGAGAGAGAGAGAGAGAGCGGGAGAGAGCCCACTCCACTGACAGCTGTGTGTTAGGGGGGAAAAAGGGAAACTGAAACATTGCCTAAAGTCGTGAAATTGGTCTCATCTTACATAGGAACCATGGCTACACCTGGAGTCTCTGCTTTCAGTGCTCTCCTCTCTTCCTTTGTGTGGGCCCTCCACAAAAGGCCGTGGGTGTGACTGTATTACTAGTTAAACACCCACACAAAGAGTGTGTCAGTCGGCCAGCACTTTGACGGAGAGCTTTTACTCCGCATAACCACACGCTAGACACCTCCTCCGGGAGCATTAGCAAGGCAACGCTTACCGTTTCCTCTCCTCTGTTGTTTTGAAATTATTGTGTTCCGAGGCGCCGATCACAGAAAACGTTTATTTAGGTGGATTCAGTTGAGCCATCTTAAAGGCATGCCGCATAGTGCTACGTGCGGGTAACTTTGTGCACACGCGCACACACACACCAGTGTTGATTTTGTCAACTAAAACTATGACGAAAAATGTTTGTCGACTGCGTTTTTTTCACTGACAAAAACTAAATAAAAACTAAGCTGTGATGACTAAAACTAGACTAAATATATTGACAATTTCGTCAACAAAATAAAAACTAGACTAAAACGTTAGAGAGGGACTAGTGCTGAAGAGAGTCATTTTATGTTTGGTTGCTCTCAGGTGTTGCATCTGCGACGCATTGTGAGCTTGTAGATCGGCTATTTTCAGCACACAATCAAGTGTAAAATCAGTCTTTACGATGCCATCAAGGCCTGCCAAAATACATTTTAGTTGACTAAATCAACTGTAGATTTAGTCGCCATAAAATCTTATGATATTTAGTCGACTAAAATTTGACTAAAACTAAAGCTTTTCTGGTGACTAAATTATGACTAAAACTAAATGACATTTTATTCAAAAGACTATGACTAAAACTAAATCAAAATTTGCTGTCAAAAACTACAACACTGACACACACACTTACCACTGCTCTTGGTAACCAGCTGTCCCAAAGGAGGGTAGTTGCAGCGCCGGGCGAACTCGGGGCAGTACCACACCAGCAACTCCTGCCCCGGCCTCAGGGCCCGTATGGTATAGAAGTAGATATCTAGGCCGCTCTGGCACGCCACCAGGTTCTGCTCGCCGGCTCCCCGGGCCGGGTTGACGTAGCGCATCCAGTTGCTCCGCTCCTCGTTCAAACCGTCGAGGATGTGGTGTAAGCGCCCCTCGGAGAAGACCTGCGGGGCGAGAGAGGGGATGGATGACTAACAGTGAACGGAATGTACTCCTGTGTGTGTGTGTGTGTGTGTGTGTGTGTGTGTGTGTGTGTGTGTGTGTGTGTGTGTGTGTGTGTGTGTGTGTGTGTGTGTGTGTGTGTGTGTGTGTGTGTGTGTGTGTGTGTGTGTGTGTGTGTGAAACTATGACGTGATAAGGTCTCCAATCCATGCATGCGCTGCCTTTATGGTAAACTGAGGGGATGCTGTGTGTGTGTGTGAGACACAAAGTCATCTAGGGTTTCTCCTTATGACTGCACATAGTACGTAGTATCACCTGCGCCGTTCTCAGCCACATCACTCTCACCCATCGCCTTCAGGAGTCAATGATTTGTCATTGTGTATTTCTTTTTGGGGGGGGGCTTTTATGCCTTTATTTGATAGGACAGTAGACTGACAGGAAATGGAGAGAGAGATGGGGAGTGATGTGCGGCAAACTAAAGGTCGTCCGAACCGGGAATAGAACCGGCGACACCAGCAGGCATCATAGCCTATGCGGTATGCGCCTGGACCAGTAGGCCAGCGGGCACCCCAATCATTGCGTATTTCAGTTAAAATTAATAGGGTTTTAATTATCATAAACTTGTTTGTCTTTTCCATTTAAATTATAGGTAATGATATTATATTAATTAATTATATTGTTGTCTTTTCTATTTATACACAGTAGATATTGGCCCATTTAGAAGTAGGTCAAATTTAAATATTAAAATATCGATTAAGTACAGAGCGATTATTTAAAAGCATTTTTTAAATCATTGTGCAAATCAGTGTTGTCAAAGAGAAACAAAATGACAAGAAAGAAACCTACAGCTGTACAGAAGTGTTTCATTGCACTTAGCAGCACGGAGCGTTCGCTCTTCCTCTTCAGATATCTGCCGCTCACTGTTTGCTTTGTGAAACCACGGCTTGTCTTGTTATGACTGTGTCGATTTGATTGGGGCTGCGTTATTTCAAGGTCGCTGAGTCCTAACATAGAACAATGACACAGGTTTGTGTTGCACTGTTATCTGTTGCGTTAAGAGCTCTCCGTCTGAAAGCCACTTCCTTGCTTAGTCAGTGTGAGTTTGGGAATCGGAGTGTGTGTGTGTGTGTGTGTGTGTGTGTGTGTGTGTGATGTGTGTGTGTGTGTGTGCTGCGTTTACTGGCAGTGCGACCATGGCACTGCCGAGCGATGCAGGGAGGAAAGAGAATCGCTGCGTCACAGAAACCAAACAGCTGTGTTTCACCTTGTGGCAGCCACATGCATATGCAGACACACACACACACACACACACACATCTGCAGTGGCATTTAGAGATGCTCAAGCACTTGTGGGGAATTGTTTCACAGGATATCGGATGCACACCACAAATGCCAACCTGTGCAAGGCTGCGTGGCCGGTCTGAAACATGTCCCATTCACACACAAACATGCAGATAAATGCACACACACACACACACACACACACACACACACACACACACACACACACACACACACACACACACACACACACACACACACACAGAGAGAGAGCCCGGCCTTACCCTCCAAAAGTACTTCCTGTTGGCACCTTTTCACGGCACGGTTCCGTTGGTGTAGCTCTCGCCGAGCAGAGGGCCGAAGCGCGTCCCTTTGGGAATCAGCTCCTTGCTGGTCACTCCGAGCACCTGTTTAAGAGAAGCAGGGAGACGTCATCACCTGAAAAGGGGGACGCGAAGTGCGCGAGGGGCGTTCAGAACGCCTCGATAAGAGTGGTGAGAAGACAGCCTCCTCTCTCTGATGATCAGATCCCATTATCTGTTGATTGGCCTTTTGCTAATCACAAACATCACACAGCAGAACCGAATACCTTTAAAGATCCCTGGTTTCAGAAAAGGGAAATGAGCAATTAGAAGTACGTATGTATTCTTATACCCCATGACAATATGGCGCCGGGCGAGGTGACAATTGCAGTGCCGCGGAAAAAACAATCCTGCCACCAAGAACATGAGAAGCTGTGAACAGAAGCCTCGGTTCTCACCTTCACACGATGAATATTTCATAAGCCAATCAGACTAGTTATCTTTAGTTTCTCCTGCCATATTAAAATTTAACCGCTACTCTTGTTCTGCTACCTGCAGGTGTGAAACTCACCCCCGTCTCAGGCCTCCAGGGTGGGGAAGAGAGGATAGGGTGTCATGGGCACACCCCAGCCAGTCAACGGCACCTTAAAGGCTTCAAAGGCAGCTTAAAGCAATGGTAACATATTCTCCCTTTTCATCCCAGAGTGATACTGTCACACTGTAGTCAGATCTCATCGTGTACACACTAAGCTGTGCGCTCAACAATACGGCGACAATCTGCGGTCATATCGAGGCAGCTCGATCCACTTTCGTTGGCATTGTTTCCGAGCTCCATTCTGGCGTCCCGCGCGGTCCGCCCCTATCTAAACACACCCCGCTCTTCATCCGGTCTCCAGACAGATGATATTAGAAGGTCAAAGAGGCAGTGCAGTGCAGGTATTTTGCTCCAGACACCTGGGCCCTATCGGCTCTTATCTCGCCCGGCTTGTGGTCCCTCATCTCTGGAGGGCCGATGGAACCAAAGCACTTCACTGCAGCAGGCATCACAGACTCAACACTAATCCCCTATTGTGTATTTGAACAGGAAACCCCACATATCCTCCACTTGAACAATACACCAACTTAATCCTCTCTTATGTGCTTCAAAACAAGGCCACCTTTGATCCCATGCTATCTCCCATCCATCTCCCTGAGTCCCTGGTCTGTCCAGTTAAACATCAACCACGTACCCACTTTCATGTGGATAAATGCGGCCAACACCAACATCACTTGAGCATTATTTACGGCGCTCTCCGCTACGGTGAGTCCCGGTGCCCCCCGTATTTCTTTTACGGTGTAATTGTGTGTTGGGACAGCAGTGGTGCCAGGAATCTGAGGGAGCTGCTAATCATATAGAGACCTCAGGCTGCGTGGTGAGGGGCTGTCTATTGTCTCTCTCTCTCTCTCTCTCTCTCTCTCTCTCTCTCTCTCTCTCTCTCTCTCTCTCTCTCTCTCTCATGTCTTAAGTCTTAGCAGGGAGGAAAAGCTGAAATTAGACAACAACATGTCAAGCTCTTCCTGCCTGAGGATAGACGAGGGTATGGAAGGATGTAGAAGTGACGCAGGGGGTCGGACAAAATATACTCAACAACACTACTACTACACACTACTTACAGTACTGTACAATATTGACATTTACATTTTTGGATAACTATTATGATCTTCACTTTTTACGTGTTTTTGTGGCTGGCTTTGCCCCGGCCTTGGTTTTAATGAATCACTTTGATCAACATGATCGAGTTTAAAAGTGAACGAGGAACGTTTTTTCTCCATATGAGTGAATTCAAATGAGTGGGACAGATCATGATCAATACAGTGTGCATTGTTAATAATGAATCAAAGGAAATTATATTATTATTTAATTATATATGAATTACTTGTATATAATAATATTATGGTGACAACACAACGCATTCTGCGTGACTGATAGGCAAAATATGTGGTCAAGGGAACGTATCATTAACGCAACAAACTCTCATTCGACATTCCTTTATGAACAGAAGCCTGTTCACAGTGGTGTAAAGTGACTAAGTACTGTACATTTACTCAAGTGCTGTACTTACGTACAATTTTGAGGTATTTTTTTACTATATTGTAGCCTTTCCAGTTTTCAGTAGGCCTACTTTTTACATCTACACAACACAACTACTGTACATCTCAGAGGCAAGTATTGTACTTTTTATTCCACTGCAATTATTGGACAACTTTAGTTAATAGTTACTTTGTAGATTTAGATTATCATTACAAAACATACATGAACCACGCACTTCAGCCCTACAGTACTGTATATACATATAGAAGCTCGCAATGTGACGCTTTGTGAGCTTGTAGATCTGCTATTTTCCAAAGATCTTTATACAATTTATGCATTTGAAAACATGTGAAATAATGGGACATTCTGCGTAGTGAGTTCTTTCTAATTTTGGTACTTTAAGTGCAATTTGAAACCAATACTTTTGTACTTTTATTCAAGTAAATTTAGAATTCCGGACTTGTACTTGTAACATAGTGTTTCCTACATTGCACTATTGACACTTTTACTTGAGTAAAGCATTTGAGTACTTTTCCCACCACTGCGTACCTCTGTGGAGTTGGGGCATCTCTTCAGGCCCAGGTTTCTGGGCAGCGACCTCTCGGCCCGACTCCGGCCCTGGGTCCTGTGGGCGTCCTCCATGGGTTGGTCCTTGGTGATGTAAGTGCACTTCTCCTCAAACTCTGCCTCCGTCCACGACGTCATGTCCACGTCTGTGTGCTGCGACTGCGGCGCTGCCGCGGTGACCACCTCTGTGCCGCTCGGCGACCCTTCCGACGTTAACATGGCTGTGCTGTGCTGAGAGGCCTAGACACACAGATAAATAAATGTAAACATAAATTCGTTTTTTGTCAGGCAATAATAATAATAATCTGTATTGTCCCCGAAGGGAAATTTTTCTTCACAGTCTGTTCAAACAAAGAAACAACACATAACCATATAACAACACAAACATATCACAAAGAGAGATTGTCAGCACCTCACTATACACAGAAAAACCCTCTTAAAGGCCTCCTCACATGGGACGGGGGCGATTATTTAGCAGATCGTTAAGTGCAGCAATGGCTGAGGGGACTAAACTCCTGCTAAACCGAACCTTGTGCCACGTCAAGGTTCTGTATCTTCGCCCTGATGGCAAGAGGTCGAAGTAGCGATGTCAAAATTATAGAAGGTTTTATCATCCAAAGTTACCTTCTATTCTTTAAAATGCTCCATGTTTAAAGAACATCATTTGAGAGACAATATTCAGTATCTCATCATTTTCCTGACAAAACTCGACAAAATGATCCTGGCGTTCTGGGTCCTCTCTTCATCCTACGTTGATCTTTGCCCTCTTGTCTTTCCTCTTTCCCATTTCTACTTCCCATTCCTTCATCTACTTCCTAAATACAGTATCCCTTTACGCCTTTGTGCCTAAGGAATGCGAACAACCATCGGGTCAACGCAACCCACAGCTGCGGGCAGAGGGAAAGTCCGGTCTCGCACAGATCCAAAATTAGAATCCATGTGGTGGAGGTGTGACACAGAGGACTCTGAGGAGGTATAGTGGCAAGGTGATGGTGAGGAGAGAGGGGTATGGGGGGTAGCCTATCTAACTTTCCCATCAACCACCACCACCACTACCGGACAAACAAACTTCAAAGAGCAGCGCTCATGCTTGCTGCCCCGTCGCCCCCGCTGTCCCAAACATCCTGTGACTGTCCAAATCACGACCCCCGGGCTACGGGGGAGGTTCCTGCGCACGTCAGCCCCCGGAGCAGGACCACTTTCACAAGGAAACCAGTGCTCCCAGTGAATCGGCCAGACTTCCTCTGAGCTCACTGGAACCTGGCCCTCGGCCCAATCTCTACATCACCCCGCTGTCTTCTTTCTTTCTTTCTTTCTTTCTTTCTTTCTTTCTGCCTTTCTTTCTGCCTTTCTTTTTGCCTTTCTTTCGCGGTGATTCCCCTTCTTCACCTCTATGTCAAGGTGAGAAAGGTGAATTCCCATAACTACCTGCCGATAAAGCGAAGACGGGTTTTGTTTAAGAGAACTAGTTGGCAAACTTACAGCTATATTTCCGTACATGACTTACCCCTTATCTCTAAACTTCAAACTACTTCAAATAGCCGATCTGCATCGACACGTTGTAGATCAGCTATTTTAACTATTTAAAAAGGTTTATCAAAATAGTAAAAAAAAGGCAAAGAAGTTCAGGGATAAGGGGTGGACGAAAATAGGGCCCTATTAATGTTCAATCGTCAAGGAATTCCTTTTTTATGGTTAATCTTTTTTTTTTGTGCCTTTGAGAGGCTAGAAGATAACGGCTTTGGTGTAGGCCTACATAGTGTAGAATTTAACTTTAGACTTTAGGCTCATGTGACTTTAACGTCTGATTTAAAGAGTTTATGCATCCTATGAAGTGTCTTTAGACACCACTAGAAATATACCAATATCATCCACCACTTTTTTAGCTATACATTGTATTATACAATAATATTGTTCTATTCTAGGTTTGGGGATACAAGACGTCCACCACATTTCTTACTCTCACTTTCGTTCTGCATTTGTAGTTCACCTTTCTTCACTTCTACACAAACTCCCAAACAAATCAAATGAACCTGAACAAATTCTTTCTTCAAAGCGACCCTCAAAGCAACACAATTGCTTGCCATCCTTGTCATCTCACACTTGCCATGACAACAAATTGACAGAGACATCCAAAAAATCGTGCATGCAGAGTTGAGATTCATGGTTGACATTTCACGCCGTCTTTCTCTGAAGTGTGTCGCCACCACAGCTGACTGGGAATGACTGTCACAAGTGTGACAGCTCACTCCGAAACCATGAAACCCAGTGACACAGCAGAAAAATATATTCTGAGATGGAGAGATGAGTCAAAGTCACACAGCTGGGTTCATATGGGTGACATGGGGCAGACCGACTTCAGAAAGCACTCCTTGACTTCTTTTGAGAGCGTCTCCAATCATGGTGCCTTGCCTGATTACTAAAGGCATTTATACAAACAGAAATACATAACAAAATCCTGAGTGTCAGTTTTACTCGTACAGGATTTTCTTTCCTGACTATTCAACAGAAATACGCAGCGAAATCCCCAATTGTCAACTTAACACCTGAGAGTGTCAAAATTGCCTCTTCTATTTTCACTCTCCCTGGAGTTAGAATTTACACTCAGGATTTTACTGCATGCGCGTGCACAATTCCCATCCCACAATAATAAATGCAAGAGCAAAGTGCTGCAACTTACTGTGAAGCCTTGAGCAGAACCACACATAGGGCAGGCTGTGTGTGCCCTGGCTTGAGTGGCTTGAGTGTCAGGGAGCAACCAGTGGCAGCTCTATCTCTGTTGTCTCCTTGACTTGGTTGTGTTCCTTCTCTCTCTCTCTCTCTCTCTCTCTCTCTCTCTCTCTCTCTCTCTCTCTCTCTCTCTCTCTCTGTCTCACACCTCAGTGTGTCCTCCAGTCCGTACCTGTGTGACTAAGTGGAAGTCTAAACGTGCGCCTCTGTCTCTTGACTCACAGAGGAGGAGACAAGGTGTGTGTGTATTTTGAGAGAGAGAGAGAGAGACAGACAGCGAGAGAGAGAGAGAGATACACCCCCATTTCCTCTCGCCCCCTCCTCCTCCTCCCCCTTTGCCCCAAGACTCCTCCTCATTGGGGGTGGAGGGTGGAGGGGTGGAGGGTTGGAAGTGAGCTGTCCATTGCTCACTCACTCTCCTGCCCCGGGGTGTGAGGCTGATAAGAACAACAACACAGCTTTCTCCTGGAGGCGTGCTTGGCTGTCAACAACACAGCTCTGTCCGGATAAGACAAATACATTTTTTCTGACAGTTACCTCCTCCGTTGGGGTGCGAAGAAGGCGTACCTGTTTCAAAATCAAGAGAAAAAAAAACAAATGGGGATGAACTCGGGTTGATACTAATTCTTGGAAAGAACATCTAGATTTTAATCGTCCGCAGCGGTCATGATAAGAAATCAGAGATGTGTGTGAATAGAATAGATTAATTTGGGCTACGTGTCACATCACCATGCAGTCGCGGTTTGTGCGTTCTTCAGCATAATTAGATTTAGTCTGGTTATAATGCATAATGTATTTATAATACTGTCATATGAAATAATGTCAACTCACAAGCGTGTTTCCTGTTTGAGAGTCACTTGTTGAGGTTCAGCCCTCCCGGAAAGCTGCTAAGCCTAGAGACATTTACTTTAACCCTGGCATCCCTGTTGGGCATATACAGTATCATTCATGTTGGGCATGTCATTATCTGACCAACTTCTTTAAGAAATAACAGATCTACAAGCTCACTGCATATCGCAATGTGGTCCTTGGTGAGCTTGTAGTTCTGCTATTTTCAACATTAACGTTTAATATTCAAAAAGAGAATATAGGATTAAGTCAAGTGGTTAAGATCAAGTGGAAGTAGTAAAACCTTTATATTTATTTATTGCTTGTTTATAACAAATCCTATATAGCTGATAAAAACGGTGCAGAGATGCTGCGATTCTCCCCACCTTTTCTTAGTTACACAAAAAAGGGTGAAAGGGTTACAAAAAAATACATCATTATTGTAAAATATAAAAATCATAGTTCCATGCTCTAGGCCAGGAGTATTCAACTGGCGATCCGTGGACCCCTGGAGGTCCGTGGTCTGTGAAGGTACTTCATGTGGTCCATGACCATGCTTTTAGTAATTTAGGAAAGTGATGGTTTGTATATTTATTTATTATCAACCACTAGTTGAGAAACAGTGAAATCAGTGGTTCTCAACCTTTTCAGGCCGCAAGCCCCAAAATAATCATATTTTAACTGGGGACTCCCCCTCCCTGACAAGCACTAAGAGTTGTGGTATTACATTTGTATAACACGGTTCTATTGTGAAAATAGCAGCTCTACATGCTCACGTGAGCATGTAGATCGGCTATTCTCACAATTTCTGCCTCTAATATTTGACAATTTGGCCAATGTTTAATTTGTCATTTTAGAGTCATTAAAAAAATGTGCAGATACCCTCTATACAATTAAACTTTATGTTGGTTTGTTTACTGTTCAGTGAGAAAACAATGTTGCACATTAAGTTAATCATCATCTGGGGACCCCCCCAAAATAATTCGGGGACCCCCCTGGGTTGAGAACCACTGCACTAAATTACTTTGTGAGGTATGATGACGTGTCAATGTTGCCAGTTAGTGGGAAGTCGGGCGTCTGCTAATTATACATTTTAAATGTCAAGAATTATCAAGAACTTCCACACGGGAAAGATGAGTCACCATTATTAGGAAATGTGCCCATGGGAAAGGTCCAGAGCTCTTTTTTGAGCGCTGGACCACGAGCATATACCAGGGTTCCCACACATTTTTACCAATTAATTTCCAAAACGTTTCCAAAACCTTTCCAGAATATTTAACCCAATTTCCAGGACTATATAACAATAATTCAGCTCAATAACAAGTCGCTTACTCCTACGCGCAATGCCCAAAGACAGGTAGTGTATGCCAGTGGTTCTCCACCTTTTCAGGCTGTGACCCCCGAAATAATCATATTTTAACTGGGGACCCAGAGTTGAGGAATTTAAATTTTGTATAACACGTTTCTATTGTGAAAATAGCAGATCTACATGCTTGCGAGGCGTTGTGAGCATGTAGATCGGCTATTTTCACAATTTCTGCCTCTAATATTTGACAATTTGGCCAATGTTTAATTTGTCATTTCAGAGGTATTAACACAATCAATAACCAAAGACAATGCATAGCTAATTTTTCCAGGACCTTCCAGGACCCTTGATCAATTCCAAAACTTTTCCAGTACTGGAAAAAAAAAATCTAATTTCAAAATATTTCCAGGAATTTACTGACCATGGGAACCCTGATATACGTACTGTATGTCAGTTAGATGATTACTGTTAAGTGCTTGAATTAATTCACCTCAAATTAAAACAAGCCCTCCACAGACTTTCAGAACCCCTGACGCACTGCAATGCTTTGTCCAGTTTTATTTGTGGCACGGCATCAGGCCGTGTTGTGTTGGGTCGTAAGGTCACCCAGTGGTGTCAGTTCAGCAAAAGCTAGGGTATGGCAAAGATGGGAGTCCTCATGGAAAAGAGGCATTACATTTTGTATAACACGGTTCTATTGTGAAAATAGCAGATCTACATGCTCACAACGCCTCGCACTGCGAGGCGTTGTGAGCATGTAGATCGTCTATTTTCACAATGTTTGAAAAAATATATATAGTTTTGTCCGTTTTTTACACAGTTTTCTACAGTTTCTTGAGCTGGATTTGGCAGCCTGGAACGGTTGTTCAAGTGCAGCTAAACTTGGCATGTTAGTAAACGTGCCACAATTAACAATAATGCATTGCACCTGTGCAGCTGACCTGTGGAACCTGGGAATATACCGTTCTGTCAAGATGGGGAGAATAAGGCCTATAATACCTTGTTAAAGTGACCATTTTGTTAAATTTTGCATTTGTTGTTATTTTACTGTAATTTAACAACATAATAACCAGCACAGATAGACAAAGAGACATTCATGGCTTTATATTTAAAACTAACTTTTATTTTCCCCCCTGGACCCAAGGGTATGGCATCTGCATACCCCTGCCATACCCAATTGACGCCCCTGAGGTCACCCTAGCTTTCACCATTCTTTTTCCTCCAAAGGCAAAACGTCTGACTTGGCAAGCTGCCAGCCTGCCAACTGTCTGAATGAGTGGATTTATCCTCCACACGCATGGCACGCGACAACTCTGCACAACCGCGGGGTGTGTGTGTGTGTCTCTCTGTGTGTGTGTGTGTGTGTGTGTGTGTGTGTGTGTGTGTGTGTGTGTGTGTGTGTGTGTGTGTGTCTGTGTCTGTGTGTGTGTGTGTGTGTGTGTGTGTGTCTGTGTGTGTGCGTGTCTGTGTGTGTGTGTGTGTGTGTGTGTGTGTGTTTGTTTGTTTCATTAAATGTTGTGTAAGCATTCGTTGTTGTCGTGCAGAAACCACATCTCCAACTTTTTATGTTTCTTTCATAAATGAACGCTCTACTTCGTCATACCACAGTGTCACACAAAAGTAGCAAAAGTTGCAGACATACAAGCTCAAAACACGTGCCATCGTGGACGCGTCGTGAGCTTTGTAGATCTGCGATTTCTTTTGGACATGTGAGGTTTCCACCCGACAGCAACGACTGCGTGTCAGGCACGTGTTCGTAAGCCTGCGTGCAGCGTGTATGTGAGTTTGTGTGCCTCACAAAGCAGACCAGAAATACACGTTACTCTTCACTCTATAACAGTGGTTCTCAACCAGTGGTCCGGGGACCACCAGTAAAATTATTTTTCTGCCTTTATTGATATTTATACAGTAGGCTGACAGCAAATGGGGAGAGAGATGGGGGGATGACACGCAGCAAAGGTCGCCGGGATCGGGACTCGAACCCGCGACACGCTGCCAGGCCGGAATACCAGCCTAGGTGCCTGGACCACTACCCTGTGGCCTAGGCCCACCAGTGGTCCTTGAGGGGGTTCCACGTGGTCTGAATGATGGAGAATGGACCCTTATACAGTAGATCTTTAACTCTTGAGAGAGTAAAATGATTCAAATAATTTTGCACTCTCGAATTCAATTATTGTTAAACATCTGCATTACTGATTTATTTTTATAAACGTTGGCCTGTTATCTCTCCTATGGTACCACATCAATACAGCACAGAATTGAGAACAAAATCGTATCCAACGATAATGAAATATTCTATGTTTTGGGTCTGAGAGGCTAAATCTTCCCAAATAATTCCCAATACATACAATACAATACAATACAATACAATACAAATCCTTCTAAGGTTTTTTGAACTATGTTTCTATGTCAGTGGTGCTCATACTTTTTCATGTGAAGGATCCCCAAAATGATATTTATTTGGCCACAGATCCCCATCTCAAAATATTTAGTTCCAGGGACCCCCCCAGAAGCAAAATTTTAGTTACAAATGTTCGCTTAAAAAATACATATATTCAGAGATTTGCACACATTTTCACGACTTTTCAAACATAGCAGATCTACAAGCTTGCAGCTTGTATATCTGTATATCTGCAATTTTTCAATAGCTAAAGTATCCACAACTTTCCAACATCCCATCGTGCATTGCGCAGAAGTTGCACTTCCGGCGCCGCAGCCGAGTGTGATCTACAAGCTCACAACGGTTGCATCTGCGACGCGACGTGAGCTTGTACTGTATGTCTGCTGTTAACCGGAAGTGTGGTGCAAAGAATTCTCCAGTAAATTCCCGCGGAAAGATGGTGGATAAAATAATTAAGGCCCCTCCACCTTTGGCCCTAACTCAGTCACACTTTTCCCTCCCTTGTGACGCCCCTGTCTCTCACACCACGGCCGACGATGTCTCGCGGTCCACGTGGATGCTGCTGTAGGCTACCTTCACAGTTCTTCCTGGGCTCAGTCAGTGTTTTGTTCTCTCACATCCAGTCCTGCTCGTCCTGTATCCTGCTGCACTCACCACACCTAGCCAAGCTACTAATTACAGCCGCTGACAAGAGCCGCCATGTAATTTAACAGTCCACTCCTCTCGCACTGTCTCTCCCTCTCTTTCTCTCTCTCTCTTTCTCTCTCTCTCGCTCTCTCTCTCTCTCTTCCTGTGTCTCCCTCCCCTCAGACATGTGTCATTCATCACGTTCTGTTCGACTCTCCTGTTCCTCTTTTCAACCCCACCACACAAACTCACGATTCACACAACATCTGTCCCCACCGTGTATGAGTGACTCACTTACCAACAATGCACTTTTCATTATGATTAGTAATGGGGATTACGCTAGACACGCGTGTGTATCTGTGTGTGTGTGTGTGTGTGTGTGTGTGTGTGTGTGTGTGTGTGTGTGTGTGTGTGTGTGTGTGTGTGTGTGTGTGTGTGTGTGTGTGTGTGTGTGTGTGTGTGTGTGTGTGTGTGTGTGTGTGTGTGTGTCAGTGAGTGTGCACGCTCACCTGCCCACACACATGCACCACGCGTGCATCCGCTTGTTTCACTGTGCCTTGTACAAAGGTGTGTGGATTGTGTCAAATCCACACTCTCAGAGTGAATCTGCTGTGCAGTTGTATCAGAGACACTGTCGGGTATTCACACCCACATAATACACTGCTATACTGTATACACGTGTTATGAATGATGTGCGGAGGCCTGCCACAGTGATGAGAGTTCCACTCAAGTGCACTGTAACCACCACAGTCCACACAGCAGGAGAAGTGTCGTGTTGACTGACATTGACATCCAGGAACCTTTTCTGTTTTTCTCATGCATGCTTCAAAGCAGCAACCTGTGGTCCGGGGCCCACTGGTGGGCCTTGAGGCTACTTTAAGTGGGCCTCACCAAAAATTGTCATTTTATCTCTTTACAACCATGATGTGTTTTCTTTTTTTTAAGATTTCTCCTTTTGGTCTTTTGTGCCTTCATTGATAGGGATAGACTGTAGGCTGACAGGAAATGGGGGAGAGAGATGGGGAGTGACATGCAGCAAAGGCCGTCAGGATCGGGACTCGAACCCACGACGTGCACCAAGCCTAGGTGCAGTGGTGGGGAAAGTACTCACATTTATTGCTTAAGTAAAAATGTCAATACTGCAATGCAGAAATACTCTGTTACAAGTAAAAGTCTGGTATTCACAATTTACTTGAGTTATAGTATAAAAGTATTGGAATCAAAATGTACTTAAAGTACCAAAAGTAAAGGTGCTCATGAAGCAGAACCCTTCCATTTCATGTTTTCAAATGTATAAAATGATTTGAAAATAGGAAATCGTCGAAAATAGCAGATCTACAAGCTCACAATGCGACGCATTGTGAGCTTGTAGATCGGCTATTTTCAAGCCGGTCTATATAGGGCTAAAGTGGTAAATATGTTTTGTAATAATAATCAACATCGACAAAGTTACTAGTAACTAAAGTTGTCAAATAAATGTAGTGGAGTAAAAGTACAATATTTGGATCCGAGATGTAGTGGAGTTGAAGTAAAGGGGAGGCTCTCTCCATTCCGACATGTCGCCACTCCGAAATTGACTTCTTATTGTCGGAGTGGCGACACTCCCATGGGGGTTCGGTTTAGGGTTAGGATTAGAGATAGGGTTAGTGTCGGAATGGAGACATGTCGGAAAGGAGACATGTCGGAGTGGAGAGATGCACTCAAAGTAAAGGTACTGAAAAGATTACGATTTTACTATCAAGGTGTTCAAGGAGTTAAACAAAAATGTATGATCACTTGTATTTTGAGGACAGGAAGTCTTTTAGAGTATGTTAGTATTGATTTTGGAAAGGGAGCTGAGAACCTTATCGAGAAGAATGTCTTTTGGTAGGTCATTCCACATTTTGGTGGCAGCATAGTACAATGCATTTTTTAGCCATCTTTGAGATAAATTTGGGGGAACAAGGTCAGAAACAGTTTAAGAACAGGAATAGGCCTACAAGGAATCAGAAAGAGCCAATCCACAAGGCTTGTAGATCTACTATTTCGCGGCGCGCAACGGTGCAACCAAGTATAAATCAGGCTTAAAGAAGCAGGGGCGCCTTTCTGGGGCCTCTGTCTTTCGGCGTAGCCTTGTAATTTCCGTGGCCGAGTCTGTACCTGCCTAGCAGCATTTTCTCGCAGTGGGACCAAAAGACGCCCCCCCTCCCCCCACTCTGTCACCACCCCCTGGGACAATGACCATCACCAGGGACGGCTGAGGCTGCACCCTTTTTTACAACCTATCACAGGTGAAAGACTCCATGCTGTCTCCACCTTCTGCCTTTCTAAATGCAGTGGTGTAAAAAGTACTAGATTTTTTTACTTAGGTAAAAGTATCAATACTGCAATATGATAATACTCTGTTACAAGAAAATGTCTGGAATTCAAAATGTACATGTATAAAAGTACAAAAGTATTGGCATCAACATTTACTTAAAGTACCAAAAGTAAAAGTAGGCTACTAAATGTTTGAAAATAGCAGATCTACAAGCTCACAACGAGCTTGTAGATCGGCTATTTTCAAGATATAATCCTTTACATCTGCAAAGTAACAAGTGTAAAGTTTTCAAATAATTGTAGTGGAGTAAAAGTACCATATTTGGATCCAAGATGTAGTGGAACTGGAAATACTCAAGTAAAGTACAAATACCTACACAATGTACTTAAGTACAGTACTTAAGCACATCTACTTATTAGTTACTTCACACCACTGTCTAAATGTTCTTCTTTTTATTACGGCTGACACCAGCAGAGATGTTTTACATTCTGACGCCGCCCCACGCGCTCTTGTCCCCTCCTCTGCTCATGTGATGGCCCTCTCACTTTTTCTCTCTCCAGGTGTTATCTTGTCCATTCCACATCACGAAAAACCCTTTGTTGTTCTCCTAGTCTGCTGTCAATGCATCTCGTGGCTTCAGAAAGGGCCTCAGAGTCGCTTAAAGCCGGTTTCGCCTGGTCAGTTCAACTGAGTTCAAACGTGTTTTTGCTAACGTACAAACAACTACAGTACCAGAGCAATTTGCCCAGCCACAGCAATCAGGGGCGTCACACCAAATTCTGGGCCCTGGGTACAAGGATTCACTGCGAGGGCCCCCCATGAATGTTAACTATTAAAAAACAGCAGATATACAAGCTCACAGCGCGGCACCGAGTGCCGCGCTGCGAGCTTGTAGATCTGCTATTTTTGAAAAATCGTGAAAATATGTGCAAGAAACCTATGTCAAGGACCCCCAAGATGATATGTATTTGGCCACGGACCCCGATCTCAAAATATTTCGTTCCAGGGACCCCCAGAAGCAAAATTTGAGTTAGAAATGTTCGCTTAAAAAATACATATATTCAAAGATTTTCACACATTTTCACAACTTTTCAAAAATAGCAGATCTACAAGCTCACAGCGCGGCACTCGGTGCCGCGCTGTGAGCTTGTATATCTGCTATTTTTCAATAGATAAAGTTATTAGGGCCCCTCCACCTTGGGCCCCAGTAACTCAGTCCCACTTTCCTACCCCTTGTGACGCCCCTGACAGCAATAACTAATCCAATGCCAACATCAGTTAACATCTGTGCACAACACACACCAAAATAATGTTACGTAACATGTTTGTGTGGGAAATAAGCACTGTAGCAAACAGAAGGCTTATGGCAACAGGATAATCTACATGAATCTATACGTGTTGTACAGTGAGGTCTATAAGCTGTCTATAAGAGGGTCAGTCTGTGTTTTCTGCGTTTCCGGAGCTAGTCTCGCAAACCACTGTGCCGACCAGCGTCAAATGTCTTCTGCACACTACCCGTAGGCCACAGAAGTACCTGCACTCATTTATTTTTCCAAATAAGTCAATGGGGGGCGCGGATCAGGCTGAAACCTTGACCAAATATGGAGTCATACATATAGATAGATACATCATGTCTCACAGGCTATAGCCACGCAAAGTCTGAGATGCACTTTGGAGCCACACCGTTCCCATGTGGATCTAGAGCCACATGATTTGATTTTAGGCAATTAAATGCAAGATTAAAAAACACAACAGCTTCAAAACTGACAGGTGTGTTCAAATTCATCTAGTAGGCTTATGTTAACCACAGACCTTACATTCAGCATGAATCGTAAAATCCTTTGATGAAAAAGCATTGGAAACCCTGCAAGGTGAACCAGTTCCAAGTGAACTCACTTCCGGTGTACTAGGACTACAAACTGTGCTGTAGCAAGGTAACCTGTCTTTCTCCATCTCTTTTTAACCTCTTCATTTCATCACATATCCTGCACCCCATCACCCACCACCACCGCCCCCTCCCCCCTTTAAAGTTGATCTCCTGTTGACAGGCCAACGGTTATTACTGTGATTTTGAGCAAAGAGAAGGAATGCTGCTCGCACCTCACGACAGATGTCTCTTAAGTTCCTGGCGATACCACCCACCTCGACGAGGAGCTACTTTACCTCACTGTACCTGTCCTGCACAAACAGTTCAATCACACTGAGATGAACCCTGAGGATTCTGCTGGGCGACCCAGATGCTGCTGTAGGCATCATTCAACGCAGACAGCAAAACGTGTATTGGATAAATGCATGCCTGCAAGCTCTCCCTCTCCCTCTCTCTCTAGCTCTCTCTCTAGCTCTCTCTAGCTCTCTCTCTCTCTCTCTCTCTCTCTCTCTCTCTCTCTCAATTCAATTCAATTCAATTCAATTCAATTCAATTCAATATTATGGGGCTTTATTGGCATGAGAAAACATACGTTTACATTGCCAATGCAAGTGGAACAAAACAATCAAAACAAAACAATGTATGTACAATTATCTCTCTTTTTCTCTCTCTGTCTCTCTAATACACACACACACACACACACACACACACACACACACACACACACACACACACACACACACACACACACACACACACACCATTGCTAATTGGAGCCACCGTCCTGCCCTGAGGAGTTTGCGGCTGACGCTTGATTTCATCATCAGGGTGAAGACATCCTTCCTGGGTATTTTTGTTTGTTTTCCCACACTTTGCTTGAATTCCTGCTCTCTCTTTTTATCTGACAATCTCAAAGGCTTGCTAGCACGCTGTCAAATCCTGAGCGTTGATTTCACTCTACAGTGTACCAATGTAACCAAACGGATCCGCTGTGCGTCCGTTTGGTTGCATTGGTAGACTCTCTCAGAGTTAGACTTGAATTGAATGATTAACACATGCACCCTAGCGGGCTGCTGCTCCTTGTCTAGGTAGATAGGCTACTTTTAATTATTGTGAGCCGTGAAAAAAATCATTTCGCATCGACATTTTATTACCAGATGAGTGCAATGATTTGTGGTATCATTTATTTGGACATTAAGGAAGGGATCATTTCACATATTGTTCTCTTTCACTTCTTAACCCATTATGGACGAGAACACTTTTTTGTGTAGTACAGTTCATGTACAGTATGCAGTAGCAACATATTTGTTTTTGTAATTTTGAATTATATTTGAAGTTTTTCAGAAAACTTAGGTCAGGCCTCAGAAGGTGCCTTTAGAATCAGCTTCAGGCCTAAATGGGTAATATATATATATATATATATATATATATATATATATATATATATATAATATATACCAGTAAGACTCCCTAATCGGGAGATAAGCGACCGTAGGTGGCTTATCTCCACAAATAGGGCAAAAATGTGTTTTTCCAAAATCTTCCTGATCCATGTTGATGACATGAGTGTAGACATGCTGTGTAGTGATATTCGTGATTTTAGGGCAAAAACTGTAGGAGCAGTGTCCAAAAATGTGTTTTAAAAATCGGCCTGAAGGTGGCGCTAGAATAGGGCCATGTGAGAAATGAGGGGTGGGGTCTCTGCGTTGCCTTGGCGGACGAATAGGTACCGGCCCCGGCTCTCCCGGACGCTCCTAGCCCGAGTTATGGCATTTTATGTGCGCTGCAGTGGCAGGGGGTCCTCCACTGGGGGCGCCACCACTTTTGCATCCGTTCTGGAGCACCAGGAGTCGGTGGTCCCCGGGAATTCCCCGTGAGCAGCCCCGTTGGGGTGGTCATTTGGTCATTTTTGCACATTTGGTCATTTTTTACATCTGGGGGTCCCCCAGGGACCCTGGGGCTCCGGGGGTCCTTGGAGGTTGTAGTTTGGCAGGCAAGGAGTGTGTGTGTGTAAAATCTGGCATGGATCGGGTCAACGGGTGCGGAGATATAAGCAGGGAAAAAGTGTGACGTGTGACGTGTGAGCACATTTGGTCATTTTTTACATCTGGGGGTCCCCCAGGGACCCCCAGGTCCCTGGGGCTCCGGGGGTCCTTTGAGGTTGTAGTTTGGCAGTCAAGGAGTGTGTGTGCAACATTTGGCATGGATGGGGGCAACGGTTGTGGAGATATGAGCAGGGCAAAAGTGTGACGGACTCACTCACAGACAGACAGCCCGTGGATGTTTTGGTAGTAAATGCGACCTACGGTCGCAATTATTTTTTTAATCACTTTGCTTGGACCAAGACAATCTCATTAGATCCAAGAGGTGCATTCAAACAAAGTGAAATCGCAGCTTTGAAATCAAGGTAAATACCGGTACATAGATGAACAAAAAGTGTATTAAAAATACGATTTAAAGAAAGGTCGGGGGATTAAAGTATAATTTGATTTTCAGTAGGAATTGAATTTAAAAAAATCATTTTTCTTTCAATTGCCTGATTTTCTAGCTCCCCCAGGCAATTGAAAGAAAAAAGATTTTTTTTAAATTCAATTCCTACTGAAAATCTAATTATACTTGAATCCCCCGACCAAGGAACCGGTATTGAATGGCTGGTTTCTGAATGAAGGCAGATACGGTGGAAGGACTTGACAAATAAACCTGGCTACAGTAACAGGCTCCTCACAATGTTTTGTCTGCTTCTTGATTACCGAGACAGACTATGATTGTCAATGGTGAGACGCTCCATCCGGGAATGATAAACACTATTGTGTGTGCGTGTGTGTGTGTGTACGTGTGCGTGCGTGTGTGTGTGTGTGTGTGTGTGTGTGTGTGTGTGTGTGTGTGTGTGTGTGTGTGTGTGTGTGTGTGTGTGTGTGTGTGTGTGCGTGCGTGCGTGCGTGCGTGCGTGCGTGCGTGCGTGCGTGCGTGCGTGCGTGCGTGCGTGCGTGCGTGTGTGCACGCGTGCACACGCGTGCACACGCATACACACATCCACACACCCACACCAGCATGCTCTCTCATAGACATACAATTCACTGATAAAAATAGCTTACTATGCATATCCTGTTGAGCTTAATATAAATGCGGGTTCTTATCCTAACACAACACCATAACAGTAGGTTATGTTGTGGTACACAACACAACACAACACAACACAACACAACACAATTACCGGTATCTGCTATATTTGCAGAGCGCAGTAGTTGTATACCTCTGTACTTAAGGGGGGGACACACCGGCTGTGGACTGCATGCGCCAAAACATCCGCCCCTGTTTTCTTCAATGAACGTACGGTGACATTTTCAATGAACCCACCAGCGGCATCAGACACGCACAGACGCTCGTTCACACCTTGCCCGATACTTCGATACGCCACTGTTCTATTTTCCAAGCGTTGCCGCACGGTGAAAGTTTTCTGCGCGCCGTCCACAGCCAGGGTGTGCCCCCCTTTAGTCTCTCTGTTTCTCAGAAGCAGCTACAGTAGTCAGTCAGTTCCTCAAGGCCAGTCCATACTCTCTCCGAAACCGAACTTTTCGTCTGACGGCCTGTCCATACTTTGACCGAAATGTTCGGTGAGTTGGACTTTCCGACCTGGACATTTCCGATCTCTCATTCGGTGTAATGCTTTTCAGATGTCGTGAGTGACGTCATTTTGTAGTCGAACCGGACCTTTTGACCGAAAAGGGCGGTTTCGGTCGAAGTATGGACAGAACTTGAGAGTTCCGACTTTCTGATGTGCAGCTTTCCGAACTCTAATTCGGGGTAATGGTTTTCAGAAGTTCCGAGTGACATCATTTTGTAGTTGAACCGGACCTTTCTGACAAAAGGTTTGGTTTGGGGGAGAGAGTATGCTTCAGAAGCAGCTACTAGTCAGTCAGTCAGTCAGTCAGTCAGTCAGTCAGTCCGTCTGTTTCTCAGAGGCAGCTACAGTAGTCAGTCAGTCAGTCAGTCAGTCAGTCAGTCAGTCAGTCAGTCAGTCAGTCAGTCAGTCAGTCAGTCAATCTTGCTAACCTGGCATACTTACTCAGATTCCTTCCATATTTTTGGATGGCCTCTAAACAAACACAAGTGAAACTGATCCATGCCGTCACACTCTGTCACATGGCTAGAGTTTCCTATATACTGTTTTCTCTCTCTCTCTCTCTCTCTCTCTCTCTCTCTCTCTCTCTCTCTCTCTCTCTGTGTCTCTCTGTCTCTGTCTCTCT